>NC_092811.1:55363437-55678255 GCF_040954645.1 Diabrotica undecimpunctata
TAAAATCGTCACTCTGGGATAAGTTTTGACCCATTACCTATTTCCTTTTCTACTTTGTTCTCTTCATCGTCAGATGGTACAGTATCGTATTTTGGGTCGATTATTGGGGTGGATGAAACCATGACTTGCTGCTCAAATTGTTTATAGTCCATTCGAACATTCAGGTACTGGAAACTTCACTTTCAGTTTGGAGTATTTGACAGAACCTGTATGAACTAATTTTAATAAAACTAATAGCCACACTATTTTGCCATAGGTTTACAAGCTAAAATCGACGTCAAAATTTGGTTGCATATGCCAATGTTTTTATTAACTTTGTCCAAACTTTTTTGCCTATCGCGTTTTTTTTTTCTTAATGACTAATCTTCTTAAGTAGCACAGCTCGTTGACTCTGGTTTTCTTCTAAATAACGAGTATTTTCTGTTACAAATGTTTGAATTAGTCTGCCATATTCATCATCTGTAGTTTTGGCAGTTTTGTCAATATTATCATAATTTGTGATAATATTTAGATCGTCTTCTGTTTTTTTGTCATGAGGTTATTGCTCTTCCATGCTTTCAATAAAATCGTTACTCTGGGATCAGTTTTGACCCATTACCTATTTCCTTTTCTCCTTCGTCTTCTTCATCGTCAGATGATACAGTATCGTATGTTAGGTCGATTATTGGGGTGGATGAAACCATAACTTGCTGCTCAAATTGTGTATAGTCCATTGGCCGGTGACAACTGAAATCTCCTTCGGTCAGTTCTACACTGGACTTTTTAAAATGTGAAATAATTTTTGCAATTGATTTCGAACACTCAGCTACTGGAAACTTCACTTTTAGTTTAAAGTATTTGACAGAACCTGTATGAACTAATTTTAATAAAACTAATAGCCACACTATTTTGCCATAGGTTTACAAGCTAAAATCGACGTCAGAGTTTGGTTGCATATGCCAATGTTTTTATTAACTTTGTCCAAAGTTTTTTGCCTATCGCGTTTTTTTTTTCGTAATCACTAATCTTCTTAACCCTTTCGGTACGGCACCGGTTTGCTAGAGTGTGGCCGGCTGGACGGACGCGGACAGCGCTTCCCACTCGAGTCGTTTCCCTTCCTGAAACGTTGAACCTACTCTGTCCAAAATAGGTATATTACAGTTAGTTTACTTCATAAATTTTGGTTGAATTAGATTTAATTACACATTATTTACTTAAAATATTTTTTATTTATAAACATAAACAACATGTACCTATGATGAATATATGATGCAAAGGTCAAAAATATAAATTTTAACGACGATATAATTTTAATGACGAATCGTTGCTTTTGAAAATAAGAATTAAGGTAACAAAAAAATGTTTACTGGTGTATATTGAATTAGGATATTAAAAATTTCACAAGTGTGTGGTATCTTTCAAAACATACATCGGCGCACAATGGCACATCACATTGTCTACACGTAAACGTGGTAGCTCTTCTTTTTTTCATCTTTGCACAAACTACACAATTTTTTAAATTTTTTTTCTTCTGTCCCTGTCGGGATGGGTATGTTGATGGGAAATGTCTCTCTATCAACCTGAGTGGAGAATGTTGAAGGCTTGCCCGGTTGCTACTGGAATTCCGTGGTATAATTTTTTTATGCTTCTCAATCAGTTCTTTCACCAACTGCATCTGGAAGTTTAGGAGAGGAAGATTCTTTCCTGTTTTTACTTTATAAACAGTATAGGAATTGAGAACGGCATAGTCTATAAGGTGGGAAAAAACTTTTTTGTACCATTTCAGAGTTTTTCTTACGCTTTCAACTGTACTCAAAAGCATATCTGTTCTGTCAATGCCACCCATGTTATCATTATAACTTATTATGCATACCGGTTTTTCTATGTTGTTCCCATAGCTTCTTTCTATTACTTCCACGGCTTTATTATGAATTGAAGTTAACATATGAACGTCTCGTTTGTCTGTCCATTTTAGAGCGAGTAAATGCTTAGTCGAAAAAAATTGTACAGTTCCTTTGTCTGCTTTTTTTTCAAATGGTGGCATATATTTCCTATTAGCTTTGACAGTGCCACAACAATTGGTTTTTTTACTAAATAGTACTTCATACAAAAGTGGGCTTGTATACCAATTATCTGTATACAAGCGATGGCCTCTGTTCCAATATGGTTCGGTCATTGTTAGAACTATATTGCCAGTTTTTCCCAACCTATTGTCAAATTCTGTGATTTCAGAGTTTGCTCCTGTATAAATCAAGAAATCCAATATATATCCACTTTCACAATCCACTAAAACGAAAAACTTTATACCAAATCGGTGTCTTTTTGATGGAATGTACTGTCTAAATGATAATCTTCCTTTGAATAGCAACAAACTTTCATCTATAACTATATTTTGAAAAGGATAAAATGAAGTTTTGAACATGTTTTTGAAGTGGTCAACTATGCACCGTACTTTGGATAACCTGTCATCTGTATTAATTTTTTTATTATCACTAAAATGAAGAAATCTCAGTAAGAATAGGTATCGGTCACGTGGCATAACTTGTCCGAAAATCGGCGTTTCGATAATACTGTCTTTGGACCAATAGTCTTTTATTTTATTCTTTTTGACTAAAGGCATAAGTAAGGAAAGCCCCAGAAACACATACATTTCATCGACGTCTACAGGTCTGTGATTTTTCGTAGCTCTTTGTGGATTATTTTCAATAAACAAGTCATAGAATAGGTTTGTTTCAGTTACTATTTCGAGTATAATGTTATTATTTAAAAAATTTTCAAAAATTTCTAAAGGAGAACAATCCTCACTGAGATTTTCAATTTTTCAGCCTGATTCCTTAGTTTCAAAGTCATATAACGTTGGCACTAGATCAGATCTTTTCCATTCAAATTTTGGATCGTCGAAGGCTGTCTTCTGTTTTTTACTTTGTATACCATTCAACGGATCATTCGCATCGTCCGATATGTCGTCCTCAATTTCTTGCTCATCCTCGAAAACACTATCTGAGACCCAGCCATCATCGCTTTCAGAAGCGTCAAAACATTCGTCCTCACTATCACTATTCATTAAAATTTCATACAATTCTTGTTCTGTATAATACCGTTTGCGGGAAGTCATGGTGGTATCTAAACTAAAGAATAATACGCGTCGATTTTTTGTCGTAAAACTAAAGCAAAACTCAAATAAACATAAAAAAGTGATGTGAAATTACGTAATGGGATATCGTTGACATATTAGAAAGGCTGTAAAATTATCACCCATAAAAAACTTGCTGTAGCAAGCAATTTTACTTGTAAATGAATAATATGTTTGAATTTCCAGTCTAAACAATTCCTTTATATATTTGACATGAGTCATTTTTCGTTAGAAGGCGGTAAAATTATCACCGATAAAAAACTTACTGTAGCAAGCAATTTTACTTGTAAATGAATGATTTGATTTGAATTTACAGGAATTCCCCGTCTAAACAATTCCTCTACGTATTCGACTTGAGTCGTTTCCCGTCCACCGGGCACAGAAATTTTAAGCGACTACAGTCGTTTCCCGCCGCGAAAGGGTTAAGTAGCACAGCCCGTTGACTCTGGTTTTCTTCTAAATAAATAGTATTTTCAGTTACAAATGTTTGAATTAGTCTGTCATATTCATCATCTGTATTTTTGGCAGTTTTGTCAATATTATCATAATTTGTGATAATATTTAGATCGTCTTCTGTTTTTTTATCATGAGGTAGTTGCTCTTCTATGCTTTCAATAAAATCGTCACTCTGGGATCAGTTTTGACCCATTACCTATTTCTTTTTCTCCTTCGTCTTCTTCATCGTCAGATGATACAGTATCGTATTTTGGGTCGATTATTGGGGTGGATAAAACCATAACTTGCTGCCCAAATTGTCTAGTCCATTGGTCGGTGACAACTAAAATCTCCTTCGGTCAGTTCTACACTGGACTTTTTAAAATGTGAAATAATTTTTGCACTTGATTTCGAACACTCAGGTAGTGGAAACTTCACTTTCAGTTTAGAGTAAGTAGATAGCTAAGGGGGTTCCTAGGATCAAGAATACAGCGAAATAGCGTGGTACAGGCAAAAAATCCTTGATCGTGTAGTCTGAAGGGGGTTTGTAGATCAGCGTTGGGAAGTTGATGGGGGGCTATGAAATCATAATGTTTGGCTTTAATGGGGGGACTGTGGATCATGATTGTTATATAGGGGAGTATTAGTAGTTCTTGGAGTATCTAAAAGGTCCTGTGGGTGTTATTCTGGGGGTTGGCAGTAGGTTTGGACCAAATTTCTGAATATTATGTGGATTTTGGAGTATAATGATATATCCGACCGTTCTTGGTGTATGTATGTGTGTGTGTGTAAAAATAGAAAAGAAATATAATTCTAATTATTTTTATTGTTTTAAAATGTATGTATGTTTATCAGTATACTAGTTTTCTTAGAATCATACACTTTAGGTACGAAAATAATTGTTTTATTGATGAAAAGTAGGCTGTTGTATATACTACTACTAATAATAATATTTAGTTGTGATTAAATATTTACTATACAATATGTATTGTAAAAACATATTTGCTTTAAAATGTCCAGACCAATAATTTTTGAATAAATTATTAGTAAGAATATTAATCTGGTATTAAACAAACAAAGTCGTTATGAATTGACTTGTTTATTAGGGAAACAAGTCAATAAACATAATACAAAACAAAGGACAAGAGGGGAAAAAGAAACACACAGTGGCGTTGTAAAGTTTAATTAATTCATCAAGCTGCAATAAAAGAAATACATTAGTATCAATTTGGAATCATAAATAAATAAACTTACTAATCTTTAAAGCCCATATTATTACTACCGGCTCTTCTTCTATAATAAAAAGCCGGTAACTTAAAATTCTCCCAACATATTGGGCAGATATTGGAGCCGCCTCTTCTTGTCCAAACAGGACTCCTATGGGGCGGCTCCTTAAATGACTGGGTAATCTTCTTCTTAAAAACGACTTTATTGCTGCTAAAATGAGTAAAATAAAAAATTATTGTACACCTCTGAAGTTGTTGTTTATTGTGTAGTGACATAGTTACCTTCCATTTCTGAAACAAAAAAAAATGTGTTAAGAGAAGTAGTATAAATATATACAAAGTCCCAACGTGTTTTATCATCATTCAACAAATTGTAACGAGTGGTTTTGAATACTTCAATTTACAGTAAGTGCAATTAGTTTATACATATATTTTATGTATTAGTATATTTATTAATGGATAAACATTTTTACTTTATCTAGTATGTTATTTTTTTTTTGTTGTTTCGTATTTGTAATATATGTAAGTGTCGTTATTAATTTTGACATTTTCAAAATTCCTTTTCAATCATGTTTCGCATTTGTATTTACTGAAAAATTTATATCAGTGTTGTTTGATTTTTTACTTTATGTTACATTTCTGATTCTTTAAGATTTCTAACGTTACATAAATTTTTATTTTCTATTGTTTTGTGTCATTTTTGAAATCTGTTTTATTACAGATATAAGTCTTTAGTATAATTCTTATACAAGTAGTGCAAACATTTTAGATCTTTTTCTACAATTCTTTTATTAATAATATTAATACTATTTAGTGTTAGTTAAATTGTAGTCTAGTAAATTATTTTTAATTATAGAATATGGATCTTTTAGCAATCAATGCCAGCTGCTCAGTAAGCAGAAAAGCAACTATTAGATTACAAGATCTTCCACAAGGAGAAACGTTTAAAATCGTAAATTGCAAAATAGTGCAAACTCGATTTGGTCAAACGGTGTTGATAGAACTCCAAGAAAACGTAATATTTCTCCCGAAATATACAACAGAACACATACAACCTCATTTATTAAAATTAAGTACCGGTAACTACGGAATTTCCTTTAAGGGACTGAAACCGGCAACTTCTACCAACTTTAAACCCTCACCTAATTTTGAATTTAAAAAATTGTAAGGTAAGCAAATTTTATTTTTTTTTGTTGTTGTTTTCTATAATCATTATAATAATTATTGCTAATATGTCGATGGAACAAGTCGCTAGAACAAGTGATAACATGTTAAAAAGTGTAGATGAGGCTTTTAAAATTTTAAATGATACGTGGCATAACGGAAAGGCTGAAAAATGGATTAAAATTATAACAAACAATATAACAGTTTGTAACAAACTCATTAAAAAATTAGTTATATCTGTCAGTATACGAAAAAAAGTATTAAACAATATTGCACAAATGAAGAGAATACGAACTATATTAAAAACAATGTTACAAAGCAAAAATAAAGAAAATGATACTAAATCGACTTTAGGAGTAAAGTGGGAAAATTTAGCATCAATTTTTCAAGGTCGCATACATACAGGAATAATTATTAATTTAATTCATAAAGATGTAAAAAAATTCTTCGAAGATGCTTTTCTTATTTTTAAGCAAAAAATGATACAATTTGTAATAAATTTAAATTCTACTAAAGTCAACTCAACATTTTGTGCCGAATTTATTTTAAAAAAACAGGACGAAGAAGTGACATCACTTAAATATTTTCATACACGCACTGAAGTAATCGATAGGAGTACTGACTTGAAGGATTGGTTTACCAATTATATTGAGGAACCTCTTTTAAACAAACTAGAAAATTTTCAAGAAAAAGATAGTGGTTACAGTCTTAGTAATATAATATCTCTTGAAATTAATGTAAACAAATATGAAATAGGTAAAGGACCGTCTTCGTTTATTCCTCTTCCTACAGAAATTTTAAATAGAAAAGCCTGTATTAATGTAAAAAACAACGATAATGCCTGTTTTTATTGGAGCATCGTAAGTGCATTATATCAACCAGTGAATAACTTTAACTTAAATCGTACCTCCTCTTATCCATTTTATACTACAGTATTAAATACGAATTCTTTGGAGTTGCCTATGCCTATATGGCAAATATCAAAATTTGAAAAAATGAATGATATTTCGGTAAACGTATTTGGATTGGAAATGAATAGAAACGGATCTTTTGTAACTGTAGTTCTAAGAGTAACACAAAACAAGAAACCTAGACATGTTAATCTTCTGTTAGTTCAAGACATTTACCTTCCAAAAGATGAAAATATAACTTCAACTGACGGTAGTGAAGAAGAAGAAGAAGAAGATAATGATAATGTTGATAAAGAAGATGACAATAACGAAAAATACAAGATTAACTACCATTATTGTTGGATTAAAGATTTATCACGTTTAGTTAATAAAGAAATATCAAAGAAAAAGGTGAAAAAATATATATGTGACAGATGTTTAAATTATTTTTATTCTCAAGAAAAATTAAATGAACATGTAACAATGTGTGAAAAAAGCAATGATTGTAGAGTCATGTTTAGTAAAAACAAAATTATAAAGTTTAAAAATTTTGTCAACAAAGAAATAGTTCCGTTTATCTTATATGCAGATTTTGAATCAATATTAAAACCTCTAAGAGAATTAGAAACAGAAAATAGACAACGTTACCAACAACATGTACCATTTTCTGCAGGTTACTATTTGAAATGTTTCCATGATAATTCTTTTACATATTACAATTCTTTTCGTGGACTTGACTGTATGACTTGGTTTGCTAATGAGCTAGATAAAATTGCAACGGTTATTTCATCCAAGCTAAAATTTGTTGAACCATTAAATGTAAAAGTAGATTTGAAAAATGCAACAACAAAAAGTTGTCATATTTGTGAAAAGGATTTTTCTTCAACGGATATAATTGTTAGAGATCATTCACATCTTACAGGTGATTTTAGAGGTTATGCTCACCAAAACTGTAACCTTAATTACAAAAACTCGTTTGTAATCCCAATTTTAATTCATAATTTAATGGGATACGACTCGCACCTATTAATTAGAGATTTAGCAAAATTATATCCTATAAAAGTGATTCCGTTAAACAAAAAAAAAAATATATTAGTTTTACCGTTTTCCATCAGAAAACCAAGATAAAATTTCGATTCTTAGATTCCTTTCGATTTATGGGATTTTCCTTAGAGAAAATGCATTTTCATGCAATCCATTTTTAAATAAAGAACAACTGGAAAATTTAAAAGCGGAATTTAAGAACGTTTCTTCAGATAACTTTGAATTGTTAACACGAAAAGGAATTTTTTGTTACGATTATATAGACAATATAGAACGACTTAATGAAACCCAGTTACCTAGCAAATTACATTTTTATAACAAATTAAATGATGAGGAAATTAGCGAGGAAGATTATGCTCACGCTCAAAAAGTTTGGAAAAATTTTAATATAACGGACTTGGAATCTTATAGTGATCTCTATTTAAAAACTGATATAATACTATTGGCTTAGTTATTACAAGCTATAATACACTTGATTTCGAACATTCAGGTACTGGAAACTTCACTTTCAGTTTGGAGCATTTGACACAACCTGTATGAACTAATTTTATTAAAACTAATAGCATAGGTTTACAAGTTAAAATCAACGTCAGAGTTTGGTTGCTTATGCCAATGTTTTTATTAACTTTGTCCAAACTTTTTTGCCTATCGCGTTTTTTTTTTTTCGTAATCTCTTATCTTCTTAAGTAGCACAGCCCGTTGACTCTGGTTTTCTTCTAAATAACGAGTATTTTCTGTTACAAATGTTTGAATTAGTCTGTCATATTCATCATCTGTAGTTTTGGCAGTTTTGTCAATATTATCATAATTTGTGATAATATTTAAATCGTCTTCTGTTTTTTTGGCATGAGGTTGTTGCTCTTCCATGCTTTCAATAAAATCGTCACTCTGGGATAAGTTTTGACTCATTACCTATTTCCTTTTCTTCTTCGTCTTCTTTATCGTCAGATGATACAGTATCGTATTTTGGGTCGATTATTGGGGTGGATGAAAACATAACTTGCTGCTTAAATTGTTTATAGTCCATTGGCCGATGACAACTAAAATCTCCTTCGGTAAGTTCTACACTGGAATTTAGCTTAACTCCATTAAATTTTTCCCCATCCACGCTGGTTAACTACACTTTAGTAAATTTTTTCCATTTAGGGACTTTTTAAAATGTGAAATAATTTTTGCACTTGATTTCGACCATTCAGGTACTGGAAACTTTACTTTCAGTTTGGAGTATTTGACAGAACCTGTATGAACTAATTTTAATAAAACTAATAGCCACACTATTTTGACATAGGTTTACAAGTTAAAATCGACGTCAAAATTTGGTTGCATATGCCAATGTTTTTATTAACTTTGTCCAAACTTTTTTGCCTGTCGCGTTTTTTTTTTTCGTAATCACTAATCTTCTTAAGTAGCACAGCCCGTTGACTCTGGTTTTCTTCTAAATAAATAGTATTTTCAGTTACAAATGTTTGAATTAGTCTGTCATATTCATCATCTGTAGTTTTGTCAATATTATCATAATTTGTGATAATATTTAAATCGTCTTCTGTTTTTTTGGCATGAGGTTGTTGCTCTTCCACGCTTTCAATAAAATCGTCACTCTGGGATAAGTTTTGACCCATTACCTATTTCTTTTTCTCCTTTGTCTTCTTCATCGTCAGATGATACAATATCGTATTTTAGGTCGATTATTGGGGTGGATCAAACCATAACTTGCTGCTCACATTGTATATAGTCCATTTGCCGGTGACAACTAAAATCTCCTTCGGTCAGTTCTACACTGGACTTTTTAAAATGTGAAATAATTTTTGCACTTGATTTCGAACATTCAGGTACTGGAAACTTCACTTTCAGTTTGGAGCATTTGACAGAACCTGTATGAACTAATTTTATTACAACTAATAGCCACACTATTTTGCCATAGGTTTACAAGTTAAAATCAACGTCAGAGTTTGGTTGCTTATGCCAATGTTTTTATTAACTTTGTCCAAACTTTTTTGCCTATCGCGTTTTTTTTTTTCGTAATCTCTTATCTTCTTAAGTAGCACAGCCCGTTGACTCTGGTTTTCTTCTAAATAACGAGTATTTTCTGTTACAAATGTTTGAATTAGTCTGTCATATTCATCATCTGTAGTTTTGGCAGTTTTGTCAATATTATCATAATTTGTGATAATATTTAAATCGTCTTCTGTTTTTTTGTCATGAGGTAGTTGCTCTTCCATGCTTTCAATAAAATCGTCACTCTGGGATCAGTTTTGACCCATTACCTATTTCTTTTTCTCCTTCGTCTTCTTCATCGTCAGATGATACAGTATCGTATTTTGGGTCGATTTTTGGGGTGGATAAAACCATAACTTGCTGCTCAAATTGTGTATAGTCCATTGGCCGGTGACAACTAAAATCTCCTTCGGTAAGTTCTACACTGGACTTTAGGTTAACTCCATTAAATTTTCCCACCTCCACGCTGGTTAACTGTACATCAGTAAATTTGTTTCCATTTGGGAACTTTTTAAAATATGAAATAATTTTTGCACTTGATTTCGAACATTTAGGTACTGGAAACTTTACTTTCAGTTTGGAGTATTTGACAGAACCTGTATGAACTAATTTTAATAAAACTAATAGCCACACTATTTTGCCATAGGTTTACAAGTTAAAATCGACGTCAAAATTTGGTTGCATATGCCAATGTTTTTATTAACTTTGTCCAAACTTTTTTGCCTATCGCGTTTTTTTTTTCTTAATCACTAATCTTCTTAAATAGCACAGCCCGTTGACTCTGGTTTTCTTGTAAGTAACCAGTATTTTCTGTTACAAATGTTTGAATTAGTCTGTCATGTTCATCATCTGTAGTTTTGGCAGTTTTGTCAATATTATCATAAATTGTGATAATATTTAGATCGTCTTCTGTTTTTTTGTCATGAGGTAGTTGCTCTTCCATGCTTTCAATAAAATCGTCACTCTGGGATCAGTTTTGACCCATTACCTATTTCTTTTTCTCCTTTGTCTTCTTCATCGTCAGATGATACAATATCGTATTTTAGGTCGATTATTGGGGTGGATCAAACCATAACTTGCTGCTCACATTGTATATAGTCCATTTGCCGGTGACAACTAAAATATCCTTCGGTCAGTTCTACACTGGACTTTTTAAAATGTGAAATAATTTTTGCACTTGATTTCGAACATTCAGGTACTGGAAACTTCACTTTCAGTTTGGAGCATTTGACAGAACCTGTATGAACTAATTTTAATAAAACTAATAGCCACACTATTTTGCCATAGGTTTACAAGTTAAAATCGACGTCAAAATTTGGTTGCATATGCCAATGTTTTTATTAACTTTGTCCAAACTTTTTTGCCTATCGCGTTTTTTTTTTTCGTAATCTCTTATCTTCTTAAGTAGCACAGCCCGTTGACTCTGGTTTTCTTCTAAATAACGAGTATTTTCTGTTACAAATGTTTGAATTAGTCTGTCATATTCATCATCTGTAGTTTTGGCAGTTTTGTCAATATTATCATAATTTGTGATAATATTTAAATCGTCTTCTGTTTTTTTGTCATGAGGTAGTTGCTCTTCCATGCTTTCAATAAAATCGTCACTCTGGGATCAGTTTTGACCCATTACCTATTTCTTTTTCTTCTTCGTCTTCTTCATCGTCAGATGATACAGTATCGTATTTTGGGTCGATTTTTGGGGTGGATAAAACCATAACTTGCTGCTCAAATTGTGTATAGTCCATTGGCCGGTGACAACTAAAATCTCCTTCGGTAAGTTCTACACTGGACTTTAGGTTAACTCCATTAAATTTTCCCCCATCCACGCTGGTTAACTACACTTCAGTAAATTTTTTCCATTTGGGGACTTTTTAAAATGTGAAATAATTTTTGCACTTGATTTCGAACATTCAGGTACTGGAAACTTCACTTTCAGTTTGGAGTATTTGACAGAACCTGTATGAACTAATTTTAATAAAACTAATAGCCACACTATTTTGACATAGGTTTACAAGTTAAAATCGACGTCAAAATTTGGTTGCATATGCCAATGTTTTTATTAACTTTGTCCAAACTTTTTTGCCTGTCGCGTTTTTTTTTCGTAATCACTAATCTTCTTAAGTAGCACAGCCCGTTGACTCTGGTTTTCTTCTAAATAAATAGTATTTTCAGTTACAAATGTTTGAATTAGTCTGTCATATTCATCATCTGTAGTTTTGTCAATATTATCATAATTTGTGATAATATTTAAATCGTCTTCTGTTTTTTTGGCATGAGGTTGTTGCTCTTCCATGCTTTCAATAAAATCGTCACTCTGGGATAAGTTTTGACCCATTACCTATTTCCTTTTCTTCTTCGTCTTCTTCATCGTCAGATGATACAATATCGTATTTTAGGTCGATTATTGGGGTGGATCAAACCATAACTTGCTGCTCACATTGTATATAGTCCATTTGCCGGTGACAACTAAAATCTCCTTCGGTCAGTTCTACACTGGACTTTTTAAAATGTGAAATAATTTTTGCACTTGATTTCGAACATTCAGGTACTGGAAACTTCACTTTCAGTTTGGAGCATTTGACAGAACCTGTATGAACTAATTTTATTACAACTAATAGCCACACTATTTTGCCATAGGTTTACAAGTTAAAATCAACGTCAGAGTTTGGTTGCTTATGCCAATGTTTTTATTAACTTTGTCCAAACTTTTTTGCCTATCGCGTTTTTTTTTTTCGTAATCTCTTATCTTCTTAAGTAGCACAGCCCGTTGACTCTGGTTTTCTTCTAAATAACGAGTATTTTCTGTTACAAATGTTTGAATTAGTCTGTCATATTCATCATCTGTAGTTTTGGCAGTTTTGTCAATATTATCATAATTTGTGATAATATTTAAATCGTCTTCTGTTTTTTTGTCATGAGGTAGTTGCTCTTCCATGCTTTCAATAAAATCGTCACTCTGGGATCAGTTTTGACCCATTACCTATTTCTTTTTCTCCTTCGTCTTCTTCATCGTCAGATGATACAGTATCGTATTTTGGGTCGATTTTTGGGGTGGATAAAACCATAACTTGCTGCTCAAATTGTGTATAGTCCATTGGCCGGTGACAACTAAAATCTCCTTCGGTAAGTTCTACACTGGACTTTAGGTTAACTCCATTAAATTTTCCCACCTCCACGCTGGTTAACTGTACATCAGTAAATTTGTTTCCATTTGGGAACTTTTTAAAATATGAAATAATTTTTGCACTTGATTTCGAACATTTAGGTACTGGAAACTTTACTTTCAGTTTGGAGTATTTGACAGAACCTGTATGAACTAATTTTAATAAAACTAATAGCCACACTATTTTGCCATAGGTTTACAAGTTAAAATCGACGTCAAAATTTGGTTGCATATGCCAATGTTTTTATTAACTTTGTCCAAACTTTTTTGCCTATCGCGTTTTTTTTTTCTTAATCACTAATCTTCTTAAATAGCACAGCCCGTTGACTCTGGTTTTCTTGTAAGTAACCAGTATTTTCTGTTACAAATGTTTGAATTAGTCTGTCATGTTCATCATCTGTAGTTTTGGCAGTTTTGTCAATATTATCATAAATTGTGATAATATTTAGATCGTCTTCTGTTTTTTTGTCATGAGGTAGTTGCTCTTCCATGCTTTCAATAAAATCGTCACTCTGGGATCAGTTTTGACCCATTACCTATTTCTTTTTCTCCTTTGTCTTCTTCATCGTCAGATGATACAATATCGTATTTTAGGTCGATTATTGGGGTGGATCAAACCATAACTTGCTGCTCACATTGTATATAGTCCATTTGCCGGTGACAACTAAAATCTCCTTCGGTCAGTTCTACACTGGACTTTTTAAAATGTGAAATAATTTTTGCACTTGATTTCGAACATTCAGGTACTGGAAACTTCACTTTCAGTTTGGAGCATTTGACAGAACCTGTATGAACTAATTTTAATAAAACTAATAGCCACACTATTTTGCCATAGGTTTACAAGTTAAAATCGACGTCAAAATTTGGTTGCATATGCCAATGTTTTTATTAACTTTGTCCAAACTTTTTTGCCTATCGCGTTTTTTTTTTTCGTAATCTCTTATCTTCTTAAATAGCACAGCCCGTTGACTCTGGTTTTCTTGTAAGTAACCAGTATTTTCTGTTACAAATGTTTGAATTAGTCTGTCATATTCATCATCTGTAGTTTTGGCAGTTTTGTCAATATTATCATAATTTGTGATAATATTTAAATCGTCTTCTGTTTTTTTGTCATGAGGTAGTTGCTCTTCCATGCTTTCAATAAAATCGTCACTCTGGGATCAGTTTTGACCCATTACCTATTTCTTTTTCTTCTTCGTCTTCTTCATCGTCAGATGATACAGTATCGTATTTTGGGTCGATTTTTGGGGTGGATAAAACCATAACTTGCTGCTCAAATTGTGTATAGTCCATTGGCCGGTGACAACTAAAATCTCCTTCGGTAAGTTCTACACTGGACTTTAGGTTAACTCCATTAAATTTTCCCCCATCCACGCTGGTTAACTACACTTCAGTAAATTTTTTCCATTTGGGGACTTTTTAAAATGTGAAATAATTTTTGCACTTGATTTCGAACATTCAGGTACTGGAAACTTCACTTTCAGTTTGGAGTATTTGACAGAACCTGTATGAACTAATTTTAATAAAACTAATAGCCACACTATTTTGACATAGGTTTACAAGTTAAAATCGACGTCAAAATTTGGTTGCATATGCCAATGTTTTTATTAACTTTGTCCAAACTTTTTTGCCTGTCGCGTTTTTTTTTCGTAATCACTAATCTTCTTAAGTAGCACAGCCCGTTGACTCTGGTTTTCTTCTAAATAAATAGTATTTTCAGTTACAAATGTTTGAATTAGTCTGTCATATTCATCATCTGTAGTTTTGTCAATATTATCATAATTTGTGATAATATTTAAATCGTCTTCTGTTTTTTTGGCATGAGGTTGTTGCTCTTCCATGCTTTCAATAAAATCGTCACTCTGGGATAAGTTTTGACCCATTACCTATTTCCTTTTCTTCTTCGTCTTCTTCATCGTCAGATGATACAATATCGTATTTTAGGTCGATTATTGGGGTGGATCAAACCATAACTTGCTGCTCACATTGTATATAGTCCATTTGCCGGTGACAACTAAAATCTCCTTCGGTCAGTTCTACACTGGACTTTTTAAAATGTGAAATAATTTTTGCACTTGATTTCGAACATTCAGGTACTGGAAACTTCACTTTCAGTTAAGAGTATTTGACAGAACCTGTATGATCTAATTTTAATACAACTAATAGCCACACTATTTTGCCATAGGTTTACAAGTTAAAATCGACGTCAGAGTTTGGTTGCTTATGCCAATGTTTTTATTAACTTTGTCCAAACTTTTTTTCCTATCGCGTTTTTTTTTTCGTAATCTCTTATCTTCTTAAGTAGCACCGCCCGTTGACTCTGGTTTTCTTCTAAATAACGAGTATTTTCTGTTACAAATGTTTGAATTAGTCTGTCATATTCATCATCTGTAGTTTTGGCAGTTTTGTCAATATTATCATAATTTGTGATAATATTTAAATCGTCTTCTGTTTTTTTGGCATGAGGTTGTTGCTCTTCCATGCTTTCAATAAAATCGTCACTCTGGGATAAGTTTTGACCCATTACCTATTTCCTTTTCTTCTTCGTCTTCTTCATCGTCAGATGATACAATATCGTATTTTAGGTCGATTATTGGGGTGGATCAAACCATAACTTGCTGCTCACATTGTATATAGTCCATTTGCCGGTGACAACTAAAATCTCCTTCGGTCAGTTCTACACTGGACTTTTTAAAATGTGAAATAATTTTTGCACTTGATTTCGAACATTCAGGTACTGGAAACTTCACTTTCAGTTAAGAGTATTTGACAGAACCTGTATGATCTAATTTTAATACAACTAATAGCCACACTATTTTGCCATAGGTTTACAAGTTAAAATCGACGTCAGAGTTTGGTTGCTTATGCCAATGTTTTTATTAACTTTGTCCAAACTTTTTTTCCTATCGCGTTTTTTTTTTCGTAATCTCTTATCTTCTTAAGTAGCACCGCCCGTTGACTCTGGTTTTCTTGTAAATAACGAGTATTTTCAGTTACAAATGTTTGAATTAGTCTGTCATATTCATCATCTGTAGTTTTGGCAGTTTTTTCAATATTATCATAATTTGTGATAATATTTAGATCGTCTTCTGTTTTTTTGGCATGAGGTTGTTGCACGCTTTCAATAAAATCGTCACTCTGGGATAAGTTTTGACCCATTAAATATTTCTTTTTCTCCTTTGTCTTCTTCATCGTCAGATGATGCAGTATCGTATTTTAGGTCGATTATTGGGGTGGATGAAAACATAACTTGCTGCTCACATTGTATATAGTCCATTTGCCGGTGACAACTAAAATCTCCTTCGGTAAGTTCTACACTGGAATTTAGCTTAACTCCATTAAATTTTCCCCCATCCAAGCTGGTTAACTACACTTCAGTAAATTTTTTCCATTTGGGGACTTTTTAAAATGTGAAATAATTTTTGCACTTGATTTCGAACATTCAGGTACTGGAAACTTCACTTTCAGTTTGGAGTATTTGACAGAACCTGTATGAACTAATTTTAATAAAACTAATAGCCACACTATTTTGACATAGGTTTACAAGTTAAAATCGACGTCAAAATTTGGTTGCATATGCCAATGTTTTTATTAACTTTGTCCAAACTTTTTTGCCTGTCGCGTTTTTTTTTCGTAATCACTAATCTTCTTAAGTAGCACAGCCCGTTGACTCTGGTTTTCTTCTAAATAAATAGTATTTTCAGTTACAAATGTTTGAATTAGTCTGTCATATTCATCATCTGTAGTTTTGTCAATATTATCATAATTTGTGATAATATTTAAATCGTCTTCTGTTTTTTTGGCATGAGGTTGTTGCTCTTCCACGCTTTCAATAAAATCGTCACTCTGGGATAAGTTTTGACCCATTACCTATTTCTTTTTCTCCTTTGTCTTCTTCAGCGTCAGATGATACAATATCGTATTTTAGGTCGATTATTGGGGTGGATCAAACCATAACTTGCTGCTCACATTGTATATAGTCCATTTGCCGGTGACAACTAAAATCTCCTTCGGTCAGTTCTACACTGGACTTTTTAAAATGTGAAATAATTTTTGTACTTGATTTCGAACATTCAGGTACTGGAAACTTCACTTTCAGTTTGGAGCATTTGACAGAACCTGTATGAACTAATTTTATTACAACTAATAGCCACACTATTTTGCCATAGGTTTACAAGTTAAAATCAACGTCAGAGTTTGGTTGCTTATGCCAATGTTTTTATTAACTTTGTCCAAACTTTTTTTCCTATCGCGTTTTTTTTTTCGTAATCTCTTATCTTCTTAAGTAGCACCGCCCGTTGACTCTGGTTTTCTTCTAAATAACGAGTATTTTCTGTTACAAATGTTTGAATTAGTCTGTCATATTCATCATCTGTAGTTTTGGCAGTTTTGTCAATATTATCATAATTTGTGATAATATTTAAATCGTCTTCTGTTTTTTTGGCATGAGGTTGTTGCTCTTCCATGCTTTCAATAAAATCGTCACTCTGGGATAAGTTTTGACCCATTACCTATTTCTTATTCTCCTTTGTCTTCTTCATCGTTAGATGATACAGTATCTTATTTTAGGTCGATTATTGGGGTGGATGAAACCATAACTTGCTGCTCAAATTGTGTATAGTCCATTGGCCGGTGACAACTGAAATCTCCTTCGGTCAGTTCTACACTGGACTTTTTAAAATGTGAAATAATTTTTGCAATTGATTTCGAACACTCAGCTACTGGAAACTTCACTTTTAGTTTAAAGTATTTGACAGAACCTGTATGAACTAATTTTAATAAAACTAATAGCCACACTATTTTGCCATAGGTTTACAAGTTAAAATCGACGTCAGAGTTTGGTTGCATATGCCAATGTTTTTATTAACTGTGTCCAAAGTTTTTTGCCTATCGCGTTTTTTTTTTCGTAATCACTAATCTTCTTAAGTAGCACAGCCCGTTGACTCTGGTTTTCTTCTAAATAACGAGTATTTTCTGTTACAAATGTTTGAATTAGTCTGTCATATTCATCATCTGTAGTTTTGTCAATATTATCATAATTTGTGATAATATTTAGATCGTCTTCTGTTTTTTTGGCATTAGGTTGTTGCTCTTCCATGCTTTCAATAAAATCGTCACTCTGGGATAAGTTTTGACCCATTACCTATTTCTTATTCTCCTTTGTCTTCTTCATCGTTAGATGATACAGTATCTTATTTTAGGTCGATTATTGGGGTGGATGAAACCATAACTTGCTCTAATTGTTTATAGTCCATTGGCCGGTGCCAACTAAAATCTCCTTCGGTAAGATCTACACTGGAATTTGTTTCCATTTGGGGACTTTTTAAAATGTGAAATAATTTTTGCACTTGATTTCGAACATTCAGGTACTGGAAACTTCACTTTCAGTTTGGAGTATTTGACAGAACCTGTATGAACTAATTTATTAAAACTAATAGCCACACTATTTTGCCATAGGTTTACAAGTTAAAATCGACGTCAAAATTTGGTTGCATATGCCAATGTGTTTATTAACTTTATCCAAACTTTTTTGCTTATTGCGTTTTTTTTTCTTAATCACTAATCTTCTTAAATAGCACAGCCCGTTGACTCTGGTTTTCTTGTAAGTAACGTGTATTTTCTGTTACAAATGTTTGAATTAGTCTGTCATATTAACCATATGTAGTTTTGGCAGTTTTGTCAATATTATCATAATTTGTGGTAATATTTAGATCGTCTTCTATTTTTTTTGGCATAGGGTTGTTGCTCTTCCATTCTTTTAATAAAATCGTCACTCTGGGATCAGTTTTGACCCATTACCTATTTCTTTTTCTCCTTTGTCTTCTTCATCGTCAGATGAAGGTCGATTATTGGGGTGGATGAAACCATAACTTGCTGCTCAAATTGTTTATAGTCCATTGGCCGGTGCCAACTAAAATCTCCTTCGGTAAGTTCTACACTGGAATTTAGGTTAACTCCATTAAATTTTCCCCCATCCACGCTGGTTAACTGTACATCAGTAAAGTTGTTTCCATTTGGGCACTTTTTAAAATATGAAATAATTTTTGCACTTGATTTTGAACATTCAGGTACTGGAAACTTCACTTTCAGTTTGGAGTATTTGACAGAACCTGTATGAACTAATTTATTAAAACTAATAGCCACACTATTTTGCCATAGGTTTACAAGTTAAAATCGACGTCAAAATTTGGTTGCATATGCCAATGTGTTTATTAACTTTGTCCAAACTTTTTTGCTTATTGCGTTTTTTTTTTCTTAATCACTAATCTTCTTAAATAGCACAGCCCGTTGACTCTGGTTTTCTTGTAAGTAACGTGTATTTTCTGTTACAAATGTTTGAATTAGTCTGTCATATTAACCATATGTAGTTTTGGCAGTTTTGTCAATATTATCATAATTTGTGGTAATATTTAGATCGTCTTCTATTTTTTTGGCATAGGGTTGTTGCTCTTCCATGCTTTTAATAAAATCGTCACTCTGGGATCAGTTTTGACCCATTACCTATTTCTTTTTCTCCTTTGACTTCTTCATCGTCAGATGATACAGTATCGTATTTTAGGTCGATTATTGGGGTGGATGAAACCATAACTTGCTGCTCAAATTGTTTATAGTCCATTGGCCGGTGCCAACTAAAATCTCCTTCGGTAAGTTCTACACTGGAATTTAGGTTAACTCCATTAAATTTTCCCCCATCCACGCTGGTTAACTGTACATCAGTAAAGTTGTTTCCATTTGGGCACTTTTTAAAATATGAAATAATTTTTGCACTTGATTTTGAACATTCAGGTACTGGAAACTTCACTTTCAGTTTGGAGTATTTGACAGAACCTGTATGAACTAATTTATTAAAACTAATAGCCACACTATTTTGCCATAGGTTTACAAGTTAAAATCGACGTCAAAATTTGGTTGCATATGCCAATGTGTTTATTAACTTTGTCCAAACTTTTTTGCTTATTGCGTTTTTTTTTCTTAATCACTAATCTTCTTAAATAGCACAGCCCGTTGACTCTGGTTTTCTTGTAAGTAACGTGTATTTTCTGTTACAAATGTTTGAATTAGTCTGTCATATTAACCATATGTAGTTTTGGTAGTTTTGTCAATATTATCATAATTTGTGGTAATATTTAGATCGTCTTCTATTTTTTTGGCATAGGGTTGTAGCTCTTCCATGCTTTTAATAAAATCGTCACTCTGGGATCAGTTTTGACCCATTACCTATTTCTTTTTCTCCTTTGACTTCTTCATCGTCAGATGATACAGTATCGTATTTTAGGTCGATTATTGGGGTGGATGAAACCATAACTTGCTGCTCAAATTGTTTATAGTCCATTGGCCGGTGCCAACTAAAATCTCCTTCGGTAAGTTCTACACTGGAATTTAGGTTAACTCCATTAAATTTTCCCCCATCCACGCTGGTTAACTGTACATCAGTAAAGTTGTTTCCATTTGGGCACTTTTTAAAATATGAAATAATTTTTGCACTTGATTTTGAACATTCAGGTACTGGAAACTTCACTTTCAGTTTGGAGTATTTGACAGAACCTGTATGAACTAATTTATTAAAACTAATAGCCACACTATTTTGCCATAGGTTTACAAGTTAAAATCGACGTCAAAATTTGGTTGCATATGCCAATGTGTTTATTAACTTTGTCCAAATTTTTTTGCTTATTGCGTTTTTTTTTCTTAATCACTAATCTTCTTAAATAGCACAGCCCGTTGACTCTGGTTTTCTTGTAAGTAACGTGTATTTTCTGTTACAAATGTTTGAATTAGTCTGTCATATTAACCATATGTAGTTTTGGCAGTTTTGTCAATATTATCATAGTTTGTGGTAATATTTAGATCGTCTTCTATTTTTTTGGCATAGGGTTGTTGCTCTTCCATGCTTTTAATAAAATCGTCACTCTGGGATCAGTTTTGACCCATTACCTATTTCTTTTTCTCCTTTGTCTTCTTCATCGTCAGATGATACAGTATCGTATTTTAGGTCGATTATTGGGGTGGATGAAACCATAACTTGCTGCTCAAATTGTGTATAGTCCATTGGCCGGTGACAACTGAAATCTCCTTCGGTCAGTTCTACACTGGACTTTTTAAAACGTGAAATAATTTTTGCAATTGATTTCGAACACTCAGCTACTGGAAACTTCACTTTTAGTTTAAAGTATTTGACAGAACCTGTATGAACTAATTTTAATAAAACTAATAGCCACACTATTTTGCCATAGGTTTACAAGTTAAAATCGACGTCAGAGTTTGGTTGCATATGCCAATGTTTTTATTAACTGTGTCCAAAGTTTTTTGCCTATCGCGTTTTTTTTTTCGTAATCACTAATCTTCTTAAGTAGCACAGCCCGTTGACTCTGGTTTTCTTCTAAATAACGAGTATTTTCTGTTACAAATGTTTGAATTAGTCTGTCATATTCATCATCTGTAGTTTTGTCAATATTATCATAATTTGTGATAATATTTAGATCGTCTTCTGTTTTTTTGGCATTAGGTTGTTGCTCTTCCATGCTTTCAATAAAATCGTCACTCTGGGATAAGTTTTGACCCATTACCTATTTCTTATTCTCCTTTGTCTTCTTCATCGTTAGATGATACAGTATCGTATTTTAGGTCGATTATTGGGGTGGATGAAACCATAACTTGCTCTAATTGTTTATAGTCCATTGGCCGGTGCCAACTAAAATCTCCTTCGGTAAGATCTACACTGGAATTTAGGTTAACTCCATTAAATTTTCCCCCATCCACGCTGGTTAACTGCACATCAGTAAATTTGTTTCCATTTGGGAACTTTTTAAAATATGAAATAATTTTTGCACTTGATTTCGAACATTCAGGTACTGGAAACTTCACTTTCAGTTTGGAGTATTTGACAGAACCTGTATGAACTAATTTTAATAAAACTAATAGCCACACTATTTTGCCATAAGTTTACAATTAAAATCGACGTCAAAATTTGGTTGCATATGCCAATGTTTTTATTAACTTTGTCCAAACTTTTTTGCCTATCGCGTTTTTTTTTTCTTAATCACTACTCTTCTTAAATAGCACAGCCCGTTGACTCTGGTTTTCTTGTAAGTAACGAGTATTTTCTGTTACAAATGTTTGAATTAGTCTGTCATATTAACCATATGTAGTTTTGGCAGTTTTGTCAATATTATCATAATTTGTGGTAATATTTAGATCGTCTTCTGTTTTTTGGCATGAGGTTGTTGCTCTTCCATGCTTTTAATAAAATCGTCACTCTGAGATCAGTTTTGACCCATTACCTATTTCTTTTTCTCCTTTGTCTTCTTCATCGTCAGATGAAGGTCGATTATTGGGGTGGATGAAACCATAACTTGCTGCTCAAATTGTTTATAGTCCATTGGCCGGTGCCAACTTAAATCTCCTTCGGTAAGTTGTACACTGAAATTTAGGTTAACTCCATTAAATTTTCCCCCATCCACGCTGGTTAACTGCACATCAGTAAATTTGTTTCCATTTGGGAACTTTTTAAAATATGAAATAATTTTTGCACTTGATTTCGAACATTTAGGTACTGGAAACTTCACTTTCAGTTTGGAGTATTTGACAGAACCTGTATGAACTAATTTTAATAAATCTAATAGCCACACTATTTTGCCATAGGTTTACAAGTTAAAATCGACGTCAAAATTTGGTTGCATATGCCAATGTTTTTATTAACTTTGTCCAAACTTTTTTGCCTATCGCGTTTTTTTTTCTTAATCACTAATCTTCTTAAATAGCACAGCCCGTTGACTCTGGTTTTCTTGTAAGTAACGAGTATTTTTTGTTACAAATGTTTGAATTAGTCTGTCGTAGTTGGTAGTTGCTCTTCCATGCTTTCAATAAAATCGTCACTCTGAGATCAGTTTTGACCCATTACCTATTTCTTTTTATCCTTTGTCTTCTTCATCGTCAGATGATACAGTATCGTATTTTAGGTCGATTATTGGGATGGATGAAACCATAACTTGCTGCTCAAATTGTTTATAGTCCATTGGCCGGTGACTAAATCTCCTTCGGTAAGTTCTACACTGGAATTTAGGTTAACTCCATTAAATTTTCCCCCATCCACGCTGGTTAACTGTACATCAATAAATTTGTTTCCATTTGGGAACTTTTTAAAAAATGAAATAATTTTTGCACTTGATTTCGATCATTCAGGTACTGGAAACTTCACTTTCAGTTTGGAGTATTTGACAGAACCTGTATGAACTAATTTTAATAAAACTAATAGCCACACTATTTTGCCATAAGTTTACAATTAAAATCGACGTCAAAATTTGGTTGCATATGCCAATGTTTTTATTAACTTTGTCCAAACTTTTTTGCCTATCGCGTTTTTTTTTTCTTAATCACTACTCTTCTTAAATAGCACAGCCCGTTGACTCTGGTTTTCTTGTAAGTAACGAGTATTTTCTGTTACAAATGTTTGAATTAGTCTGTCATATTAACCATATGTAGTTTTGGCAGTTTTGTCAATATTATCATAATTTGTGGTAATATTTAGATCGTCTTCTGTTTTTTGGCATGAGGTTGTTGCTCTTCCATGCTTTTAATAAAATCGTCACTCTGAGATCAGTTTTGACCCATTACCTATTTCTTTTTCTCCTTTGTCTTCTTCATCGTCAGATGAAGGTCGATTATTGGGGTGGATGAAACCATAACTTGCTGCTCAAATTGTTTATAGTCCATTGGCCGGTGCCAACTTAAATCTCCTTCGGTAAGTTGTACACTGAAATTTAGGTTAACTCCATTAAATTTTCCCCCATCCACGCTGGTTAACTGCACATCAGTAAATTTGTTTCCATTTGGGAACTTTTTAAAATATGAAATAATTTTTGCACTTGATTTCGAACATTTAGGTACTGGAAACTTCACTTTCAGTTTGGAGTATTTGACAGAACCTGTATGAACTAATTTTAATAAATCTAATAGCCACACTATTTTGCCATAGGTTTACAAGTTAAAATCGACGTCAAAATTTGGTTGCATATGCCAATGTTTTTATTAACTTTGTCCAAACTTTTTTGCCTATCGCGTTTTTTTTTCTTAATCACTAATCTTCTTAAATAGCACAGCCCGTTGACTCTGGTTTTCTTGTAAGTAACGAGTATTTTTTGTTACAAATGTTTGAATTAGTCTGTCGTAGTTGGTAGTTGCTCTTCCATGCTTTCAATAAAATCGTCACTCTGAGATCAGTTTTGACCCATTACCTATTTCTTTTTATCCTTTGTCTTCTTCATCGTCAGATGATACAGTATCGTATTTTAGGTCGATTATTGGGATGGATGAAACCATAACTTGCTGCTCAAATTGTTTATAGTCCATTGGCCGGTGACTAAATCTCCTTCGGTAAGTTCTACACTGGAATTTAGGTTAACTCCATTAAATTTTCCCCCATCCACGCTGGTTAACTGTACATCAATAAATTTGTTTCCATTTGGGAACTTTTTAAAAAATGAAATAATTTTTGCACTTGATTTCGATCATTCAGGTACTGGAAACTTCACTTTCAGTTTGGAGTATTTGACAGAACCTGTATGAACTAATTTTAATAAAACTAATAGCCACACTGTTTTGCCATAGGTTTACAAGTTAAAATAGACGTCAAAATTTGGTTGCATATGCCAATGTGTTTATTAACTTTGTCCAAACTTTTTTGCCTATCGCGTTTTTTTTTTTCTTAATCACTAATCTTCTTAAATAGCACAGCCCGTTGACTCTGGGTTACTTGTAAGTAACGAGTATTTTCTGTTACAAATGTTTGAATTAGTCTGTCATGTTCATCATCTGTAGTTTTGTCAATATTATCATAATTTGTGATAATATTTAAATCGTCTTCTGTTTTTTGGCATGAGGTTGTTGCTCTTCCACGCTTTAAATAAAATCGTCACTCTGGGATCAGTTTTGACCCATTACCATTTTCCTTTTCTCCTTCGTCTTCTTCATTGTCAGATGATACAGTATCGTATTTTAGGTCGATTATTGCGATGGATGAAACCATAACTTGCTGCTCAAATTGTTTATAGTCCATTGGCCGGTGCCAACTAAAATCTCCTTCGGTAAGTTCTACACTGGAATTTAGGTTAACTCCATTAAATTTTCCCCCATCCACGCTGGTTAACTGCACATCAGTAAATTTGTTTCCATTTGGCGACTTTTTAAAATGTGAAATAATTTTTGCACTTGATTTCGAACATTCAGGTACTGGAAACTTCACTTTCAGTTAAGAGTATTTGACAGAACCTGTATGATCTAATTTTAATACAACTAATAGCCACATTATTTTGCCATAGGTTTACAAGTTAAAATCGACGTCAGAGTTTGGTTGCTTATGCCAATGTTTTTATTAACTTTGTCCAAACTTTTTTGCCTATCGCGTTTATTTTTTCGTAATCTCTTATCTTCTTAAGTAGCACAGCCCGTTGACTCTGGTTTTCTTCTAAATAAATAGTATTTTCAGTTACAAATGTTTGAATTAGTCTGTCATATTCATCATCTGTAGTTTTGGCAGTTTTGTCAATATTATCATAATTTGTGATAATATTTAAATCGTCTTCTGTTTTTTTGGCATCAGGTTGTTGCTCTTCCATGCTTTCAATAAAATCGTCACGCTGGGATAAGTTTTGACCCATTACCTATTTCCTGTTCTTCTTCGTCTTCTTTATCGTCAGATGATACAGTATCGTATTTTGGGTCGATTATTGGGGTGGATGAAAACATAACTTGCTGCTTAAATTGTTTATAACCCATTGGCCGATGACAAATAAAATCGCCTTCGGTAAGTTCTACACTGGAATTTAGCTTAACTCCATTAAATTTTCCCCCATCCACGCTGGTTAACTACACTTCAGTAAATTTTTTCCATTTAGGGACTTTTTAAAATGTGAAATAATTTTTGCACTTGATTTCGAACATTCAGGTACTGGAAGCTTTACTTTCAGTTTGGAGTATTTGACAGAACCTGTATGAACTAATTTTATTAAAACTAATAGCCACACTATTTTGCCATAGGTTTACAAGTTAAAATCAACGTCAGAGTTTAGTTGCTTATGCCAATGTTTTTATTAACTTTGTCCAAACTTTTTTGCCTATCGCGTTTTTTTTTTCGTAATCACTGATCTTCTTAAGTAGCACAGCCCGTTGACTCTGGTTTTCTTGTAAATAGCGAGTATTTTCAGTTACAAATGTTTGAATTAGTCTGTCATATTAATCATCTGTAGTTTTGGCAGTTTTGTCAATATTATCGTAATTTGCGGTAATATTTAGATCGTCCTCTGTTTTTTCGGCGTGAGGTGGTTGTTCTTTCATGCTTTCAATAAAATCTTGACTCTCCATAAGTTTTGACCCATTACCTATTTCTTTTTCTCCTTCGTCTTCTTTATCGTCAGATGATACAGTATCGTATTTTGGGTCGATTATTGGGGTGGATGAAACCATAACTTGTTGCTCAAATTGTTTATAGTCCATTGGCCGGTGACAACTAAAATCTCCTTCGGTCAGTTCTACACTGGACTTTTTAAAATGTGAAATAATTTTTGCACTTGATTTCGAACACTCAGGTACTGGAAACTTCACTTTCAGTTAAGAGTATTTGACAGAACCTGTATGAACTAATTTTAATAAAACTAATAGCCACACTATTTTGCCATGGGTTTACAAGTTAAAATGGACGTCAGAGTTTGGTTGCTTATGCCAATGTTTTTATTAACTTTGTACAAACTTTTTTGCCTATCGCGTTTTTTTTCGTAATCACTAATCTTCTTAAGTAGCACAGCCCGTTGACTCTGGTTTTCTTGTAAATAACGAGTATTTTCAGTTTCAAATGATTGAATTAGTCTGTCATATTAACCATATGTAGTTTTGGCAGTTTTGTCAATATTATCATAATTTGTGGTAATATTTAGATCGTCTTCTGTTTTTTTGGCATGAGGTTGTTGCTCTTCCATGCTTTTAATAAAATCGTCACTCTGGGATGAGTTTTGACCCATTACCTATTTCTTTTTCTCCTTTGTCTTCTTCATCGTCAGATGATACAGTATCGTATTTTAGGTCGATTATTGGGGTGGATGAAACCATAACTTGCTGCTCAAATTGTTTATAGTCCATTGGCCGGTGCCAACTAAAATCTCCTTCGGTAAGTTCTACACTGGAATTTAGGTTAACTCCATTAAATTTTCCCCCGTCCACGCTGGTTAACTGCACATCAGTAAATTTGTTTCCATTTGGGAACTTTTTAAAATATGAAATAATTTTTGCACTTGATTTCGAACATTCCGGTACTGGAAACTTCACTTTCAGTTTGGAGTATTTGATAGAGCCTGTATGAACTAATTTTAATAAAACTAATAGCCACACTATTTTGCCATAAGTTTATAAGTTAAAATCGACGTCAAAATTTGGTTGCATATACCAATGTTTGTATTAACTTTGTCCAAACTTTTTTGCCCATCGCGTTTTTTTTTCGTAATCACGTTGACTGTGGTTTTCTTCTAAATAACGAGAATTTTCTGTTACAAATGTTTGAATTAGTCTGTCATATTCATTATCTGTAGTTTTGGCAGTTTTGTCAATATTATCATAATTTGTGGTAATATTTAGATCGTCTTCTGTTTTTTCGACATGAGGTTGTTGCTCTTCCATGCTTTTAATAAAATCGTCACTCTGGGATAAGTTAAACTTAAACAAAGGAAATATTAAACCTGTAACAGTAGTATGTCTATATGTAAAATATCAAATGTTTTCTGTCCTAATAGCGGACCTAACTGAGGTAGTTTGTATGGTTGGCGTTCATATTTGTTTTGTAAACAAATATCACATTTGTTAATAAAATTTGCTATCGTGGTTGGCATTGAGATCCAGTAAAACTTTTGTTTTAAATGTTTATATGTTTCGATTATGCTGTTGTGGTTCATAATATGGTAAGTTTTTATACATTCTAAACTGTATTCACTTTACAGATTCCCAATCGTCAATAGAACCACGTGTAAGCCAAACAGGGTCGTACTGATGTACGACCTATGTATCATATGATTTTTAAAAATATTTACTTTTGAAACTGTTAGTGTAAGAATTTCTTGAAATTTAATCATTATATCACAATTAAACTAAACTCTAAAAAATAACACAACCAGTAGATAACTTAACAATAACTATAATATAAATATAACACAATATATTAACTTAAAAATCAACACGATACAATTTTAATTTAAAATTATGGCAAGTTGGGATCTGTAACATGAGAATCTGTCTCGCTTAAGGTAATAAATTATATTTAATAGCCTCTTGACAAATGAGACGGCGAATATCAACACGTGCTCATGTTTACTGATGGGAATTTGGTAAACGAATGAACCTTATTTATTTTTCTTCGCTTTCTATATATTGTAAGAGTTTTTCACAAAAATTTGCTTTAACAAGTTTTATCTATTCAAGTATTATCTATGTGTGTTCTAAAGAAATTGCATATGAACTTTATGCCGAATTTTTGGCTTGGTTTTAAAATTGCTTTAAATGCGTCTACAAGACAATCTTGCTAATCTTCAGTAACGTAAACGGAGTATCTATGTTTTTTAAATATTCTTTTGTAGGTGATGTATTTTTCGCTGTTGGGTATAATTATTATTTGATTAGTTGATAAGTTTAAGGGTGTGTTGACATTGAGTTTCATGCAGATTATTTTGAATGTTATCTAATGCCTATAAGAATTCGTCTAGGTCAAAGTCGTTAGTATTAGGTGGTTCGGCTATGATTGAAGATTTCGTAAGGGCATTAATTTGTATTCTAGATAGGGCGTTAATTTGTATTCTTGATTGTCGCGACCTCGGCGATATTTAACTTCGAAGTCGTAATCTTCTAATTTTAATCGCCATCTGGCTAGACGGGATGTGGGATCTTTTATTTTATAAATCCATACTAAAGGGTCGGTTTTGACTATAAAACGAGTTCCATAAAGGTAAGGGCGGAAATGTTTACATGAATCGATGATCGCGAGCAATTCGCGTTCTGTTCTACTGTAATTTTGCTCGGCTGTATTTAGAGTACGAGAATGATACGCAACGGGGTGACCGTCTTGGGTTAACACAGCGCCTAATGCGATGTTGAAAACGTCGGTTATTAATGTGAATTGTTTTGAAAAATCAGGATATTGTAAAACTAGAGAGTTTGAGAATTAATTCTCTAATAACTTGGGTAAATATTGTTCAAAGTAGAAATTTTCCAAAAGCTGGAGATTTCCTTTCCATGAATCGTTGTACTCTATAATTGTCACAATTGTATCTTTTAATGTATGTATGGATAAGTAGCATTTTTTCTTTTTCAAAATATAGAGAGCACCTTGGATTTGGTGGTAATAATTATGTCTCTCATTTACCCCTAAATTTCCCCCATCATCATAAAAAATAATATATTTATTATAATTTTTTAACTTTTCCGACAACTTATCGTTTCTGAACGAATATGGACAATATTCCAATCTCATAAAACATTCAGGATTTTTTTTAAACAGACATGTTTTGTTTTTCCTGAAAACTAATCTTTTTACATACAACGTATTGTCGTACCACTATGATAAGTATTCTAAATACCTAATTGTAAATAACAACTGACTTAGATTTTCTAAATTTAGCCAGACGTTATGATCACATCCATCAAATCTTAAAAACACATAGAAATACATAAGAAATGACTGATTTGTTTACAGCCGTGAATAAAACATTAGTAATACTAAATAATAATACTTATCCTGCGCGTTAACTCAAGTTAAGTTTACACCGTGTTAGGGAGAAGTGATTTTTACAAAATTTGGGATGAAGTGTCTGTAATATCCGATTAGTCCTAGTAAAGATTTTATTTCTTTTAACCTTTTAATGGCGGCTATACGAAATATTTGGAATAAACAGATAATATGTAAAAGGTCTTTTGATTTTGACATTTTAATAGATTTTGAAGTAAAAAAAAATATTGCTGCTGTATTTTGTCTTTATCATGTTGTTCCCATTTTGGGAACGTTGGCATGTAAGGTGTTATGGATTTTCTAAAAAATAAAATACTTACCTGTTTGGAAAAATGTTTATTATTAGCATAAATGTCTAAAATAAGTAAAAATAAGATACAATATAAAACAATTATTTATTAGGTGTATGAAATTGGTCGAAACATTTATTTTTATGAAGTCGCTTTTCACATTTACTGCACTGAAGTCTAGTATTTTTATAGCACACAACACAACGCCCTTGGTTAGTGCCTTCGGGAATGTGATTTATCCCGTCAAATTTTATGTCGCTTAGAACAGAGGCAGATGGACCGCCTTTTCTTTTTCTTTGACCTGAACCTGCTTTTACAAGCGCGAGAGCAACGTGTCTGCGAAACTCGAGGTGTGTTATGTTTGTTCCTGCATTCACATGTTGAAAAAATCGAAAAGCTGCCACAACCGCCAAATTCAATCCATGAGCAAACAAGTTCCACCACCATTTTTTTGATCTAAGTCGGGGACGATAAGAAGCAGCTAAACGATCAAAAAGGTCAACACCACCCATTCCAATGTTATATTGTCTTATCAAATTTGGTTGAGTTACATCTTTTTTATGTTCAGACTTCACTCTTCTGGTTGTATTTTGAACAGGGGTTACTACAAAATGATTACTTGCGACTATTACAGGAGAATTGTCATTCCATTTGACACAAATAACATCGCCATCTGATTTGTAATCATAGGTCCCTCGATCTTGTTTTTTGATAGTTGACGATGAAACTAAAGGACATTTGTTGATCCTATTTTCTCGAACTGTACCACAAGCCCGTATACCGTTTTCTGATAAAGATTTCAGAAGGGAGTAGCTGGTGAAAAAATTATCGAAATATACAACATGGCTGTTTTTATTTTGCAGAATTTCTAACATATTATTTACAACTCGAGTTCCTAAGGGAGTTTGAGCATTTCCCGATTTTCCGCAGTAAATATCAAAGTTATATGGATATCCATCATTTCCACAGAGCATCCATAGTTTGAATCCGAATCTAATTGGTTTATTTTTTATAAACATTTTAGCTGAGTGATGGCCATAATATGGAACCATTGATTCATCAATGCTGACATGTTTATGAAAAACTCCAAACTGCTGAATATTAATTTTTAATTTTTCGAAAAGTGGTAAAACTTTAGCTACTTTTGAATGAGCTAAATTAGAGTTGTCACAAACGTGAAGATATCTTTTTATTATTCTGAATTTTTCACGGCTCATTGTCTTTGCAAAGATTGGAGCCTGCATGTCATCCGCCGTTGACCAGTAGTCATTTTCGCCGGGTAGATGATGATATCCGCTAATCAGGAGCAAGCCAATAAACTGACGAATATCTTCATCAGAAACTATAAAATTATGAAAATTTTGATCCCTTCGAGCGTAAGTTTCGCTTTGATTACGAATAAAACTAATAATTTCTGGAGTAAAAAACAAAGAGAATATTTCAAACTCCGTTTTACCCATGTGCTCGGCTCCTACTTTAGGTGGATCTTGGGCTTCTAGCTGGATTGCCACTTTTTCAGATTTCCTCCATTTTTGTGATGCGTGACTTATAACTGATTCTTCTTCGTAATCTGATTCGGCATCACCATCATGAATTTCTACCTCTCCAGGAACCTCTATTGGCATATCAACCACGTCCAAAATCTTGTCATCAAGAGTGTCCTCGTCACTATCAATATCTCGGTCTCCTGAAGTGGGAGGAAGTATTACAACATCAATGTTAGAGGATATTGAGGTTTCCACATCTTCCAAAGCATCCCGTAATAGTCTGTGTCGGCGTATAGATTTCCTAAAACAATGAAATATCTAAGAAACATGGTTCAATAGAAAGGTACATGTAAAATAAGACTGTCTTAGGTACTTTACATAATATTTTTTTTTCTAAAAAGCCTTCGGTGCTCTTAGTAAACAATATGAAAATATTTGTATCAAAAAAACTGAACCAATAGATTTTTATTTTTAGTTATGTACTTACTTCAAGAAAGAAGAAAAACTTAAGAAAAACTGTTGAATTAGACCCTAATTGAAAAATTATTTTTGTAAACTTACCCATAAAATGCTTTTGTATCCATTCTAAACTTCTCAGCATAAACAATGCAGACAGAAAAAAAACCAAGTACACACGTGTTCTTCTTGAACAGCTCTGATCGACTGTTTGTTATTCCTAAATTCCTATTAGGCACTTGAAAGACGATTGCACTAATCGTTATTGCCCTTGAAAATTTACGAGCTAACAGAAACGACATTATATTATAATTTATTAGGGTATATTAGGTATTCAAAGTTGCCAACGTTCCCATTTTGGGACATGGCTAATTCCGACAATTTTTTTCAAAAAGTAATGAAAGAATTCAAGCGCAATATAAACTATTTACTAAGGTAGTCAATTGGCTACCTTACTTGAAAAAATAATAGCAATAGAATAATTTTTGCTGACTTGATAACAAGAACCGTAAAACGAATCAAGAAATTGAATTTTTGTGCTTTTTACTATTTTTTTTTAAGAAAATGAACCCACATCTAAGAACATTTTTTTTTAAACTAGCAAGCCCCTTACCTTTACAAAACATTATGTAGTGCGATTTACAAAAATAATTGCATAAACAATCCTAAAAAAATGTTTTAATAGGTGTTCCCAAAATGGGAACGTTGGCAGTTAAAAGGTTAATGTTTTGGGAAGTGGATAAGTGGATATTCTCTTATCGCTTTGAGTTTTGCGGAATTTGGTTTGACTCCTTCAGGGGTAACCAAGTGGCCTAGGAAAGTGACTTCTTTTGTTAAGAATTCGGATTTGTCAAGTTGGACTTTTAAATTGGTTTCTTGGAATCTTTGGAAAATTTGGGAGATGTGGATAAGATGTTCTTGTAATGATTTTGAAAATTTGATTACGTCGCACAGTGTACGATTTGACTAATCTAGGTGGACAAAACTCTGAAACTCTCTTCAGTGATTCTAAATTACATTTTATGATAAAATCATAGTTAATTGTGGTAAATAAAAGGCATGACCAAATTTTAAATAGTTTTTATTGTTTTAATAGAAATTTTATATCTCTATCATGTCTAGAAAATTGTTTTAGTGGAAGTTTTCGCAACAACGATATATATGGATCAGATGATATTAATAAATATTTAATTAAGTCATAATTGCTTCGCTGTCTTGAAATTTTCATTGTATGTCCCAGTCTGACTCTTCTTATTTCTTTATTTTTAGCCTCGGATGCTTCTTCAGACATTTGCCCTACCGGTATTAGTGAATTTTTGATTATGTCTGCTCCATGTACCAATATTTTGTGAACAGTCACAGGCATGTTATACCATGGGTACAAACTTAAATATAGTTTCCTAGTCTTTATACAGTAGTTCTGAAATTTAACAGAGTCAATCTCATAACCAGACGCAACAGCTGCAAGAATCGTCCCAAAATTGTGAATGAGCCCTTCATTAAGGTTGATGATGCGTGCTGTGGTCGTATAATTATAAAAAAATGCTCTTGCGGTATTCCCATCGTTACTGGTACCAAATCCTGGTTTTACTTTGTCGATAATGAGACCCACTTCTTTAAATTTTTTCTTGATTTCGTCTTTCCTTGTTTTAAACATTTCTTTTTTATTGTCTCCTCTTACTTGCCACTCACAAAAATCTTGACGATAACTAATATTTAAAAGGCATTCCATCGTACGAATGTAAGCATGTAAGCTAGATATTCCAAACTGGTACATATTATCGTCTGGCTCTTTCGTTATTAATGCTGTATTCATTTCTTTAGATGTTGCCTTACAGATAAAACACCTTTGAGTTGATCTATTATCACTTAACACATTACACACTTTACCATCAATCATTGTCAGAATCATTTGATGCGTGACCGAGATGGTAACGCCTCGGACTTCTATAAGAGTTGGAACTAACTCTTGAATTTGACTTTCAATCGCTCTACATTCATCTTTTATCAGTGCTTCGCTTTCTTTCTTATAAATAAATTTGAGTACTCTACAGAATCTTGGTGATGATGGCCGAGGATTTTGCCATATGGTCTCTTGTAGATTGTTTACGAGTTTTATTGGAACTAATGAGATTATAAACATATATTCATCTGTGCTCTCTGGATCCTCAAACGGTTGCTTATATAAACTATGTCCTGATGAACCATCACACCCCCACTTATATATTAAAGAATAATTTTGCATGTTGGTGTCTAACCTTTCTCCTAGAATGTTCTTACATATTCTCTGTGCGGTATGATTAAGTAGAGCATCCAGTCTTACTTCCGCCGATATATCAGTCACTGTAATATTTTCAACTCGAGGATAACACTGCTCTTTTACCTTTGCTACGTAATCATAACATGGATACGCATTAAAACCTCTTTCTTTTGCCTCTTGTTGTACATTCTTATAAGATTGGACAGTAAAATTGTTTGCTATAAAAAAGGCCAAAGCTTCTTCAGGTGTATAGGGTCTTTGTTTCATTTGGACATCTAAATTTTTTCTTGCTTTCTTATATGTGGAAGCACGTTTTGGTGAGGCTGACGATACTTCTTCCATCAACATAGCAGCATTACGTTTGCCACTCGCTCGGACACTTAATTGTGCAGCAAACGATAATTGGTCTTTACTGTAGTCGCTAAGTAAATGTTGAATTTTCCTCTTTTTTGTCTTTTTGGAGCTATCCATAAAAGTTTTTTGAGGTCTACCACCACTAGTACTTGGTTTTGGAGATTGATTTGCTAATATCAGCATATCGAAAGTTAAATCATTATTTAACCATTGTTCGTATTCACTTAAAAACAAGTCCAGTCGTCTTTGCTTCTGAACCCATTTGACTCGAATTTTTTCGCATTCATTTTTTAAGAACACCTTTAACTGCTTCTCTTGTTCTTGATCAATATCCAGATCATCAAAACTCATCTTCACAAAGTTGATTACTGCATTTAATCGACCATTAGCCGGTATAGAACGCCAAAATTCAAATAATAATTTCCGCTTCATTTGGGCACCTGTAAACACAAACATAAAATATGTTAAAAAACGCAAGAAATATTAATTATACAATGTATTATGAAAGTGTACATAGGCGCCCATACCTATGAGCAGGGGAGACCATGGACCCCTTCTAGCTTTTCGGATGCTTTAAACTATATGGTTATCCAAAGTTTACAAAATATAATGTGAAACATCTTTACGTGTAGCCCCCTCTTAAATTTTTAATATGGGCGCCCGTGAACGTGTACGAAATAGAAAGTAGTTTAAGACAATAAGTACATACAGCTTTACTACACTTGACAACATAGCATATCTAAATGAAAGATACGTATGGCAAATGAATAAATAATTTTGATGACCTATTTTGTATTGAGTATTAAGACAAGTATAGTATTTAAAAATACATATCTGTTTATATTTTATTTACTAAATATGTTAAAAATCGCAAAAAACAGTAATTATATTATGAAAGTGTACTAAATAGAGAGTACTTTAAGATCATACCTACAGCTTTACTACACTTGACAACATAATATATATCTAAATGAATGTTACGTATGACAAATGAATAAAAAAAATTGATGACCTATTTTGTATTGGGTATTATATATTTTCAAATGCATATTTGTTTATATCTGGTTCATTAAGTAAATGCATAATTACCTGTAGATGTCGAATCCATCATAAAAAAGCACTTAAAATTGCACTGAAAACCAAGACACGTGTACACAAGTTAGCGTTAACGGTCATACTGAGCGGCCGATCGTCTACCTGAAAAAGGTGCAGGTAGTTTCGGCCATTGTTTCTAAAAGATCTGCAATCTGCTGGGGTCTTTGTTTTGTATCATCAGTTAAAGTATGTATTTAAAAGTGAAATGGAAGTGATTAAACGTAGTTTTAACAATAAAATTTAAATACCTTTTGTCCACTTAGATTAGTCAAATCGTACACTGTGCGTCGTCCATGTAGACGAAACAAAATGTATGTTAAAAGGGGTGTAGAATGTTTCCATTAATTTTTGGAAAGTTGCTGGACTGCACTTTAGACCGAAAGGTATTCTGAGAAATTCAAAATGGCCATGAGGTACAGTAAAAGCGGTTTTTTCTATAGTAGCATAGTTTAAACAGGATCCTATTGTGCTATCTCGTGGGAACTTTGTTGCTAAAATGTAAAACCCAGTTTTTTTTGGTTTCTAATATCTTTGTAAGTTAAAATCACTTGGTCGTCCAAAAATCGTAGTGGGAGGGGAATGGTGGGGAGCCAAACAAATTGAATTTTGTTTTTCATCGTTTTTCGGATGTACAATATCCGAAAATTAATTCGTCAAATTTGCATACCATCTGGACATTAGAAATATTGCTTTTTATTTTTAATACGTCATATCATTACCGACTCTACTGATGGCGATGTTGTTATGGTCGTTTTTTCATTGTGATGCTGATTTTAAGGAGGATGAATAGTAGCGTAAATAGTGACTTCTTTGGCTCGTTTTGTTGTCAGATTATTAACACTTTTGAAATACTGTGTGTTAAGTGGTAGTAGTATTTATATTATCATAATAGGTATTGTTGTATATCTTTAAGGTTGTATACTTATTATTATTATTATTAAATTATTAATATTATCCATATTTAGCCATACGGTTCGCACTCCCTCAAAGGGGAAAATTTACTCATCTCAGATACTTACGATATCAAAAGGATTTAACTCTGGTGGAACTCTTTCCGTTATCGATCCCTAGGTGACTTGGTATGTAGGGGTATCCCGTATCCCCAAAAATTTTTTTACAGATTATTGTTATTATTATAAAGCTTACTAAGGACGTAGTAAAGTGGTTAAATTTCAAAAGCTTGGGATATACACATCTAAAATGGCATCGATTTTCCTTGGCAATAAATTTCTGATAAAAGAACAAAGGATAGCAATAAAAACAATTAAATCTATGTACTTACCTATTTTTTACTTACTAGATATCTTATGTTAGTTATCTTATTCTAAGTCAGACTCTTCAGTATTCTCAGAAGAACTAACATCTACGGTTAAAATTGTTTCACGTATATCACCTTTGTTGCCACATTTCACCTGGGACATACATTTACAAGATCCAATGCATTTGATTTGTTTCCTTTTACACGAGCATTGGGGCCCTATACAGTCTGAAAATTATAAAAAAAGCTAATATAATTATTCTTCACATATAAAGGCAAAAGTTGACTCCCTTTTTTTGCATTTACAATTATTCAGAATATATGTATATTTCGGCAACATTTCCGTGCTTACGTGGTTCCGTGCTTAAAACTGGTACCAGCTCTCCATTTTCTTTACTCCAGCCACTTAACAACGGATTCGGCAGAGATGGTCTTGGTGTCGCACTACATAGCCATTTTTTCGTCTGGAAGTGTATACGAAAGCAGTGTTGCCTCAGACTGTCTGAAATAGGAGGCAGTTTATGAATAGGTTTCGTAGTGGCCAAAATACCTCTTAGAGTATTAATACACTTAATATTTTCGTTAGGTGTATAAACAAGAATAACAAATTTAACAATATCATCGAAAACTTCTTTGCTCAAATATTCTTCACTTCCCACTCTAGATAGGAGGCTATAATTTGGTAGAAATACCTTCCAACATGTTTTCTTCCCAAGAGTTGCAAACTGGCTAGTGGTATCACAACCAGTGAGGGCATGAAAGGCTGGTAAACATTTCCTGAGGAAGTGATAGAGAGAGATTCCATAGAGAGTTTGTGGATACCTATAATTCTTTCGTTGTCCTTTGTTCCAACCCTCATCCAAACTTCTGAAGTTAAAAGGTCTTTAAAATGGGCCAGGAGTACCAACACATCCGTATATTTACAGTCTACTATACATCTTGTATATCCCTCCATTTTTGCTGACAGAATGTGTAATATTATTCTGGTATCGGCCTCTTCATGTGATGAGACTAATATTTCAGAATTCAAACCAAAATTTATTTTGTAATGTAAAACGTCGTAAAATCCTCCGCTGATTACGAAGTGAGCGGTACAATTGTTAATGAATATTCAACTAGCTGATTGCTCACGAAGTGTGTAAGCTGGTTTTTAGCATCCGAAAAACCAGCATCCGAAAAACGATTAAAAAAGAATTGCATTTTTTTTTTGTAAGGTTCCCCACCACTCCCCTCCCACCACGATTTTTGGACGACCAAGTGATTATTACAAAAATATTGGAAACCAAAAAAAAATGGGTTTTACATTTTAGCAACAAAGTGCCCACGAAAATCTATTCTAGAAGCCGTTTGCCAGTCTATTTACTCTACTATAGAGTCGAGATGGACTTCTATTTGATGGAATCCTTGGGCTAAGTCTAAGGTTGTGAAATACGTGGCTTTGCCTAAGTTGTCTAAAATTTCATCTATTTTTGGGAGAGGGTATTTATCTTCAATCGTGTTTTCGTTTAATTTTCTGTAATCTATTACCATGCGAAATTTCTTTTTGCCGGAGGCGTCAGTTTTTTTTTTGGGACAATCCACACGGGTGCTGAATAGGGGTGATTGAAGGTCTAATAATATTGTTATCAAGTAATTTGTTTATTTGTCGCGTAATTTCTTCTTGCATCGCTTTGGTGTGTCTAAAGTTTCTTGAGTAAATGAAGTTTTCGTCTTTAGTCCTGATATGATGTTTTATTTCTGATGTGAAGGTTAATTTGTCTTTTTATCGTAAAATATGTCTTTGTATTTGTGGCATAGTCTTGGTATTTTTTCTCTTTATTCGGGGTTTAAGTGTTGTGTGCGAATTATACTAGCGTCAAAATTCGAAGGTATGTCGTTTGTTATTTCGTAGTTTTTTAGATTTTCTACATGTAGGAGTTTCATTTGTATTGGATAATCGGGAGTAATATTGTCGATGTAACCGTTAGTCCCGTGGTGAATGGATTCTGGGAAGATTTCGTTATTTATTCTTGTTTCAGGTAATAATATTTCGCCTTTCTATGCCAACGGGTATTTTAAAAGAAAGTGTTTGAAATGGTATTTCTATGTTGTAACGTTGTAGTGTTAATGTTTTATGTGTGTAATTTAAAATGGCTTGAAATGAATCTAAATCAAAATTTCCTATTAGAATGTCAAAGTCTTTACTCCAATCAGCGATGCGTGCATCGATAAAATTGGGTTTATTTAATTCTTTAAATAGGGCAGTTTTGATGATTTTTTTTATCAGAGTGGAGCCATATCCTCTTTTAGTTTGGAGGCCGGGCGATGCCCGGTTGGGTGGCTTCGTTCATCACTTAACCAACCCCCGTCATCCGTAAACCGGCCCTCTCCTGCTGGTCTGTTCCTCCCCGTTCCGATCCGGAGAGTAACAAACCAGCAGCGTATGGCTCTTTATGGCCCGATGTTTGGCCAGTAAAATCGTTCGAGCCGACCGTCCCCCCCTGCAGTAAAAACCAAAGCCACACGGTAACGTGGGCTTGGAAAAATAGCCAGCAGCCAATAGGGGCTGCTAAAAAGAAATAAAGTTTAAAAATAGTAATATAAAATATATAGTAGATAAAAGGACGACACAGACATAAAGGACGTAACAACATTCATGAAGTCATATAAGATAAAACCCCAACTAGACGAACGTAGGGCCCACGATAGGAAGAAGCCGATATGCGATATTCGAAACGTAGTTTTCATAAGTTATTCATGTTAGGACCTCATGAAATAACTATGAATATGGATGCCACCCATGATTGCCTTAGTGATAAGATTGCGGACGTCAAACCTTGAAAGGTTAAAAATTCTCAGGACACGAGAATTTGACTGACACCAAGTTCCGCGAGCGCCGATGATTAGAAGTGCCATGCAAATTTGCTTCCCTGGATATCGGGTCTGCATGGTCTGAAGAAATCGAGGCTCTGTGTACAGTGCTGTTTTATTCGCAGCAGCTGTACTTAGGGGTTCAGGCCCCTCCCAGCTGACGGCAACGTCCACGACAATTACCTGCTCATTCAGATGTGCGACAAGGTCAGGAATTTTAAGAGTCCCATCTGCGCATCTGATACGCGGCTCGACCTCGCATGTCCACCCTTTTTCATTGATGTAAGTGATTTTTTTTCATTGATGTAAGAGTGAAGTCTTTTTTATAAATGTGATGGGCATTGAATAAATTTGAAGCTTTGGGAGAGATCATGGTGTCAGATCCACCAGTATCGATAAGGATTATTAATTTACTTTTGGGTAATCCAAAAAATTGGAGTCTTGGATGATTTTTGATATTATTTAGATCAATTGAGCTGTGGGTTGCTCTTGCAATGAGGTGTCGTGAAAATGTTCTTCCTGCGGAAGATCTTAAGTATTTTCAGGGTCGTCGTAGTATTCGGTCTCTTGGGGATTATAGTAATCTGTTTCGTGGTAATTTTCGAATAAATCAGGGCAGTTCTCTGATTTGACGTTGAAGTTTTGGGTCCATCTAGATGATGTTGTCATGGGTCGTGCTTCTGTACGAATTGTCTTTATACCACTCATTGGCCGAGGGTTGTAAGATTGAGGGTTTTTGTGTGTCAGTTAACTGTATCTAGTGTATCGAGTTAAAAGTGCGAAAGATATTCGTAATAGAGGTTGTTTACACCTGTAGAAAAAGTTTTTAATGCTAAATTTTTAAAATAGGCTAATTTAAAAAGCACCATTTCTGCATTAGTATGCAGGGAAATGTTTTGTAATAGATCGTTTAAACGTTCATTCTCTGAATTCACTAGTTGAATACTTTAGAAATATATATATATATATATATATATATATATATATATATATATATATATATATATATATATATATATATATATATATATTTATATATATATTTCAAATTATACTTCAATATTGGTAATGGTCTCTCTAATTCTCTCCTGGCTGTATGTTCAGTCAAAGTATTTGGAAATTCAGAAGATATATAACACATCTCTTTTGTCATGACATTTACCAATCATTACTCCGTTACAATATTGCGCTTTGATTTCTCCTTTGGATAGTTTAGCATTGGTTACTTCTGAGGAGTTTCTAATTCGACCTGCACGTAATTTACCAGTGCAATAAGTGTGCCGTGTCAATAGATGGTTGGGAAATAAATAACTATTATAAAAGTTATCCTTGAAGGTGGCATGTCCCGAGTCGAGAAATCTTCTCGCTATCTTCGAAACTACCTTGGTGGAATGTCTTTTTCCTCCTACCGCTGGGTCCGAAGTGCCTGTGTAGACTACGATGTTTTGGATAATACCAGAAGGTTCTGTTATAATATACAGTTTGATGTCGAATTTATTCTTTTTTTGCTTAATGTACTACTTAAAACTAAGTCTGCCCTTCCATAGTACCATGGATTCGTCTAGAGATAAGCCCGTTGCTGCAAAAATGCAAGAAATTCTTCTTTAGCCGTATTTAACTGTTTTCCTTTTTGTACTGCATATAAATTAGACCGAAACGTTATATCCTCGGGAACATTTCCCAGCAATTTTATAAAAATATCAAGAGAATTTTGACACTCTTCAAAATAGTTTTCTTCCCAAACGTAGTTTGGTTTTACATAAGTAGGAATTTCTGTAGCCTTTTCAATTTTGTTCCACTGCCTCAAAACGTGTTCTTCTGCACTAGTCAGTATTAGCTCATTAACAGCTTCTCCCTATTCGTGAATTTCAACACTGTGATCGTGAACATCGTCAATAAATTTAGGTATTTCACAACTATCATTTTCATTCTCGATTTCATCATTCGAGTTAGATTTTGCGTTTCTATTGGATTCCACTAGTAGCTGACTTTTGCGTACCTTTGGCAAAAATAGACTAAGTTGGTTTATATTTTATTGTAACGTCGATTTATTTTAATGGTACTTACGTGTACCGCTGGTAGCTAAAGTTAATATTTTTTGAGATAGGTCCGGTAGTTAAAGGGTTAAAAGTACAAAATCGGAAGCTTCTTTCGTAGGTACTTTCGGTGGCACAAAATCATTTTGTCCACAATACTTTATTGCCTTTGAAACAGTATTAGAAAAAAGTTGAACAGCAGGTCTAACCTTTTGTCTCTGAGAACCTTTTAGATCAAATTGAAATTTTGTAAGTTTATATCCTAAAGTCTACTCTGTTGTAGATATGTTAAGCAATTGTTCAAAACATGTTTTGTCAAATAAAGTATCGTTAATCCAAAAACCGTGATCTAGTAGGTGATTTCGCAAAAATTTTATTAAGTGCGGCACATCATGAAATACAAAAATCTTCAAATTATCAGTGCTTGGGTGGTAGAAATATGGATTTTTATCGTGACCTATATTCATTTTTGATCAAAGCTCTGCATTTCCTGTACCCATATCACTGACTACAGAAACTACTATAAATCCCACAGAATAAAGTTTCTTCATTATAGACTTTAATATATATTCTGTCATGGGATGATTAAAATTATAAAATACAGGTTGCTTCCATTGTCCAATAAAACTTTGTACCATTACCACTTGACAATTTTTATGAGGTCCTATTACCTTTTCTCCCTTCTTCTCGATATCTACTCTGTTAGATATATCTCATCGAACGATAAGACATACAGTTTTTCATTAGCGTTGAACTCACGACATTTTTTACCCATCAACGTAATAACATCATTTAATATACCCGGTTCTAATGAAAATGAGAAAGCCCATTTTCTTAAAGTAGAAAGTGCCGGCAAAGGGTAACCTAATGACTTAAGATGTCGATGCTCTTTAGGACTAATACTGCACAATAAAATAGCTGATGCTATGTCTTCTGGCGACCATTGCAATTTTTTTCTTTCGGGATGTAATATCCTTTCTATTTGGCCAGTAGTAAACACTTTTGTTAACAAAGTTTTTACATTATCAGTTTCTTCTCTCGTCTCTTCTATAATGCTAGTTAGTTTGGAATTTTCTTTTTCCAGATTAAAAATTGTTTGCTGAAGTTCTGATACTTGTCGTTGATCACTTCTAAAAATGTTATAGAATTGCTTAGATAATTTTTTTTTAAACCCTAAATAATATCAAATAACTTACGAAGATGGCACGTTTATATTTTCCTTTTCTTCCAGCTCATTGTTGCTTAAATTATTAATTGGTTGCAAAATATTATCAACAATACATCGCCTTCTTTTTGCCAATCTTTCGGATCTTAATGAATCCGTAACTAATTGTCTTTTTTAAGTTGGTACAGCATCTTCCTTCAAGTTTCTACTTGTATAATTCAAAAATTGTTTTTTGAAACAAATCTCAAAACGCGCATTCTCAAAATATGCGGAACAAATTGTAGCTAAAAGGCAACATTTTTATATATGCATTAATTTATATTATTCCAAATAATATTACCATTTTTTTAAATTTATGTTGTCTGCTCGACGGCAAGCTATAATCCATTTTTTAGAAAGTTCATTATATTCCGGAAATTTGAAATACCTAATGTCAGTTCGTTTTGTTTTGCGGTTATAATTTCCGCAATTTGCCACGGCACACGACGTCATTTTAAATAGGTATAATAATTTACCCGCGCTTGTAATCACCTATCGGATAGTTAATAGTTTTTTTTTTTTTCAAATCCAAACATACAATAAACAACGACTTATTAAAAACCACGAACCAGATTTCAAAACACTGAAAATACTATCTCACACCATAACATACAACAGCTCGATGCATCGACGTGACGTAACTGCGCGTCAAAGACACGTTTTTATTCCAAACGTAGCATACCGTTGTAAGTGTATCGTGATATAGAGCAGTCATTTTATTATTAAAAAAATTAATGACTGGTCTAATTTTATTTAGTCGATTTGCAGGTACATCATTTGATGTTATCGGATTATAAGCGAAGTGTAAGAATCTCAAGATTAGCAGAAAACGATCTGTGCTCATGTTTTGGGAAAAACATTTCTGGTTAAATAATGGATCTATTTTCCAGTAATCTTTTAATTTTGATATGCGTATGGTACCAGTATGGAAAATTAATCCAATAAACACCAAAAATTCTGGTGTGGAAAGCGGTTTCCATCTAGAAATCCTACAATGTTCCCGAACACCAACTTCGGACAAAAATGTTTGTGTAGCTTAATAAATGGTTTTATTCGAAAATACTCTATTTTTATTTGGTTTAGAGTTTTCTGGAGGAAAATCTCTGCGTTTCCCCGAAACCTTATATGTCCAAACTTCAGCAGTGTTTTCTTCTCCTCTATAACCTATCCATCAGGGTCTCCGATGTGAACGTATCAATGGTCCAGTTTGACCTTGGAGGTGTACAAGAAGTGATCAACAATGACCAGAGGGTTGTAAAAACTCTTCGCTGGATCTCTTCTTCTTTCCCTAAGAAGTGATCGACAATGACAAGGAGGTGGTAGCTTATCTCTAGATCTCTTCTCAGCCGAAGAATTGGCACCTTGCTTGTATGTTTGACACCTGTCTCACCTGTGTCTGCCTTGTCTTACATGTCCTGAAGAAGTAAAAGAAGCGGTCGACAATGACCAGAAGTCTTGAGTGGAACGGACCACCTTATATGTCGAGTATAAAACTCATCGCTTACCACTTCACCTTTTCTTATTTTTGTTAAATTTGTACAGGGTGATCGAACTAAATTTGTATTGAGACTTTTTTTCGTGTTGGTGAGTCAAAAAATAAATTGTTTGTGTACGGATTAGCTTAGATGAATCTGTCTAGCCTAGCCTAGCCGATATCATTTTTATTTTTAAAACTTTCAGAAATTGTAATCCAGGAGGTTTCATTAAGTATATATTTTTCGAAGTGTATCATTTCATATTTATTATCTTGGATTACTTTATCTCTACAGGTTTTACATAATTTACTTACGGAACTTAAAGAAAAAAAAACAACGTAACAAATCCAAAAGTCATATAAAAGCAATATAAAATCATTTAATTAATAATATTGGTAAAAGGCTATGTCGTTCCATAAGTTTGTTTTAACGTCCATCCAATACGACCACGTCACCTGATCAATGTATCTTGCGCAAATTAATGCGTCTCTGTGCAGAGGATGGTCATCTGGGATTTGGTTTTGTAATTGCTTCTATAATTAAAATCTTCACCTGACAAAATGTCTTCTTTAATTTTAAGTAGTACTCCCGTACCAGAAGTTGGCAATGGTAGGTGGATTAAGGGCTGAAATAAGAAAAATCAATAATCAGTAATAAATGAATATTTCTTACTAGTGTACTTACTAGGAGTACTTACTATACTACTAGGATTTTTAATGAAGGACCATTTGATTCTGGATCAAAATTAATGGAGTGATGATTAATATGGAAATCAGGAAATTGCGACGACAACAATTTGGGTTCATTCGAACACCATTTCCGTAATTCAAAACCTCTTAACTTAAAGCGACTAATTCTTCAACTAAAGTTTGTGCTTTTTCGAGAGTCGAAGGATGAAAAACAAAATCATCAATGTACGAAGCATGACAAATAAGCGAGACGGTTTAGGAAAACGAGAGCCTTCGTCTATTACTAATTGTTGGAGGGTTCTTAAAGCTAGATACGGCGAAGATACTATTCTAAGAGTAACAGGTAACAAACGATATTCCTGAATTTCCCCATGGCTAGAAATTCTCCATAAAACACGTTGTTAATCCGTATGGTTAGGAGCGACTAAAATATTACCATACATATGTCAGCACAGCGCAAAAAGATTAAGTCGAAAATTTAACAAAACTGAGACTGTTCTGTTGTAGGTTTGGACCGACCAGTAAATAGTCGTTAAAAGATTTGCCAAGACTGGAACTGTTCTGAGACGCATTATACAAAACTTGAATTTTACTTGAAACACTATCTGGTTTCACAACGCAATGATATTCAATATAATACTTTCCCTTTTTCTTTTCGGCATTAGGGACTAACTGCATATGGCCTAAATCAAGATACTCCCGCATATGTAAAGAATATTCCTTTTGCAAACTTGGTTGATGAAATAAGCGTGTAGTTCTAATGATAGCAGTCTATTTAAAGCAATATTAAATCTTGCAAACAAGGAGGTGATTCACGAAAAGGTAAACACAATATTTGAATTTTAACAATAACTTATTTACATATAAAGAAAAAGTATTATCAAAGTATTCTGTTTGCTTTATAGTATTTTCACAAAGAGCCTTTTTATAATGAAAAGCAGATAGTCTTCGCGAATTTACAATATCAAAGGCATCATTCATAATCTTAATAAATTTTATAATAGCTGAGCAATTTTGAAAGACAGTTATTCCTATTTTGTCCCTACAATATTTGAGAGCATCAGCAACTGATCGGCTGCGAAGCTGGGTAGCGAACTTTTCTTTCATCTTTTGTCGGAAGAAATTTATTTGGCATTTTTTAATTTATTTGCAAGACAGACACCTTTAGTGTCTTGTAAATTAAAAAGTTATTCTAAGTAATAAAAGTTAAGTTCATTGCCATTTCCATCTATAATAATTTTTCTTTCGCCACAAATATTACGCAATAATTTGATCATATTTGATGGATCTGGTAAAATAAAAGTATTTCCTACGCTATTTATGTTTGTTTTTAAATTAAAAATATCATTTATATTCCCCCTTAAACATTGGCCATTCTTTGATTTCTGGAACAACCATCAAAAGTTACATTTATTATAACTAGACCACATTCATGTAAAATAGACAAACACTGTTCAAGTTCAGATTTTTGTTTGCCTGTTAGAGTAGGTATAAAAAAAATATCCAGTTGCAATTTTCCATGACTGGTTAATAGCAGTTATAAGAAACACTAATATATCCGAGTCGTATGGAATTTCATTAGGATTGTAAGCTACATCAAATTCAACATTTCTATACTAAAAAATATGAAACAGCATATTGTTACGTAAAAATATGAGTCCCTGGAAAGCAAAGTTTCTGCTAACATCTCTTCGGAAATCTCTAAAGTCACTTCTGAGATATCTGCCCTGGACGATAGAATATCTTCGTTAAAAAACCAAGTTGCTGCCGATAAGTTGGCCTTCGAAGAAAAGATTAAAGAGATGGAAAGGAAGATGGAGGAAACAGGGACAGCAGAGAGAGGAAACAATCCAATTACAGTAAAGACAAAAGAAGAAGAGACGAAATGTAAGTTGGAAACACGGCCGAAATTTGAAGGAAGTGGAGGTTCTGTCCATGTGAAAGTCCCAACTTTCGATGGAAAATCGTCATGGAACAACTACATGAAACAGTTCGAATCAGCCGCAAGAGCGAATGGATGGTCTGAAAAAGAAAAGGCTGTAAACCTGACTATCGCTCTTCGAGGAGATGCCTTAGATGTGCTTCAGACCATAGCCGTAGAGGAGACCGATGATTTCGAACAACTCAAGAAGAGGTTAAATATCCGATATGGCCACGAACATTTGGAACATGTATATCAGTCGCAGCTTAAAAATCGTAGACAGAAGAAAGGGCTCTTCAAGAATATGAGGTAGATATTGCCAGATTAGTACGATATGCTTATCCAACAGCTCCCGAAGACATGATGGAAAAATTGGCCGTTCAAACGTTTATTGATGGTCTTCGTGATCATGAAATGCAGAGAACACTACGATTAGCTCGTCACAAGACGCTGGTTGATGTCTTATCCGTCGCCCTCGAATACGAGTCATCTACGCAGGCCTCTGGAGGGTACAGTAAAGTTAGGACTGTAAAAGAGGAAGGAGATGAAGATAAACTTGACCAGCTCGTTAATATGATTAAGAGTATGACATACAAGAAAACGAACACCATCAGATGCTGGAATTGTGGCGAAATAGGACACGTACGAAGCTCCTGTAAGCACCCCAGGTACGACTCAAATCAAGAAACTCACCACCAGGAAAACTAGAACGGGTCAGCCTTAGGGGGGCAGCTTTGACCCGGAACTTTTCCAAAGACCCTCTCATACTAATAGCTTCTTTGAAATGTCGTGAAGATAGTGTATATGTAGATGGAGAAATAAATGGTAAAAGACATACGTTGTTGGTGGATACCGGAGCGACCAGAACCATTATACGCCCAACAGCCGTAAGAAACTGTTACCAACGAGGTTGCGACTTCGGACCGTTACAGGTGAAAATGCCAACATTCATGGAGAAATCCAGGTACAATTGGGAATTGGAGCAGAAAAGTTCATCCATACAGTTATAGTTGCTGACATCGAAGAGGATGTTATATTAGGAATGGACGTAATGAATATGCATGGATTCCAACTGGATTTTAAGAATAAGGTAATCAAAGTTGGCAACGAGGAGGTATTTCATCATCCACATAATAACAACACTGTGCAACCAGCCATTAAAGAAGATACAGTCGTGCCTGCGAGAAGCGAAACGATCATAGTAGCGCGACTACAGGGAATTGTAGACGAAGAGACACCTGTTATGATGGAGCCTTGGAACCACGACGATGAGGTTGGCCGTGGAATCATAATTGAAAAGGAATTGGTGACTTCGGCTAAAGAAATTCCTGTGAGACTTATCAATGTCAACGACTACCCAGTGACCATCAAGAAAGAGACAAAAGTAGGAACTTGTGTACCTGTGACATCCATAATCCGTCAGGCGACAACATCTGATAATTCCAACGACAAATTCGACCAAATGGTTGCAGTTGCAGGACAGTCTCTAAATCAGATGGAGAAAAGGAAATTAAGGGAATTTCTTCGACAGTACCGTGATATTTTCGTACCGAAAGGAGGAAAGACGGGAAGAACTACCGTTGTTAAGCATAAAATTGATACTGGTAATGCTAAGCCAATTCGTCAAACAGCTCGACGATTACCACAGGCGAAAAGAGAGGAAGCTGAAACGATTGTTCAGGAAATGAAGAAAGACGGGGTGATAGAACCTTCTACGAGCCCATGGGTCTCTCCGGTGGTCCTGGTTAAGAAGAAAGACGGAACGACGAGGTTCTGTGTGGATTACCGTTTGCTGAACAACGTTACCAAGAAAGATAGTTATCCTCTGCCTCGGATCGATGACACATTGGACACATTGGCTAGAAGTAAATTGTTTTCTACTTTGGATTTGAAGTCTGGATACTGGCAGGTAGAAATGGACCCAGTAGATAAAGAAAAGACAGCCTTCACCACAGGATCTGGATTGTGGCAATTCAACGTTATGCCATTTGGACTCTGTAATGCTCCTGCGACATTTGAGAGGCTTATGGAAAATGTGTTGAGAGGGTTATCTTGGAAAACATGCCTGGTTTATTTAGATGACATAATCGTCTTGGGGGAGACATTCGAAGATCATTTGAGGAATTTAGAAAACGTTTTTAATCGACTTAAAGCTGCCCAATTGATGCTAAACCCCAAGAAGTGCCAGCTATTTCAAGGTAAAGTCAATTATCTGGGTCATATAGTCAGTAAAGAAGGAGTGGCCGTGGATAAGGGAAAAATCGATTCCATTAAGGAATGGCCAAAACCAACTGACAAACATCAAGTGAGAAGTTTTCTTGGACTATGTACTTACTACCGGAGGTTTATTAAGAAGTTTGCAGATATCGCTGAGCCATTAACGCGACTTACGGAGGAAGCAAGAAATTACCGCTGGGATATAGACTGCCAAAATGCCTTTGAGACGTTGAAAAAGCATTTAATAACAGCACCAATTTTAGGGTATCCACTGCCAGAAGGAGAGTTCATCTTAGATACGGATGCAAGTAATGTGGGAATTGGAGGAGTGCTGTCTCAGATTCAAGGAGGACAGGAACGAGTCCTCGGATGTTTTAGTAAAGTTCTTTCAAAACCTGAACGGAATTATTGCGTCAGGAGAAGAGAACTTCTGGCAGTAGTGAAATCAGTAGAGCACTTCTATCAATACCTCTATGGAAGGAAGTTTTTAATCCGAACCGACCATGCCGCCCTTAAGTGGTTGATGCAGTTTGAGAATCCAGAGGGTCAGATAGCCAGATGGATTGAACGACTCCAAGAATACGATTTCAAGATTGAACACCGGGCCGGAGTTAGCCACAGAAACGCTGATTCTCTTTCCAGAAGGCCATGCCCAGCAGAGTGTTCCCACTGCAACAAAACGGAATCCAAGGAAGCAGCAGTGCTAAGAACAACGATGGTCAACGGCGACTGGACGCCTACTAAGATCAGAGAAGAACAAGAAAGAGATCCAGTTATACAGAAAATTCGAAAATGGAAAGAGGAAAACCGTCGACCACCTTGGCAAGAAATATCAAACCTATGCACAGTAGTTAAGACGTATTGGGCCCAGTGGGACTCATTTATCATGGAAGATGGCTTGCTCAAACGAGTCCTGGAAAATGATGACGGTTCAGAGAAGAGAAGACAGTTGGTGATCATAAAGAGCAGAATAGCCGAAGTACTTCGTCAGTTACACGACAGTCCATCAGGAGGACATTTTGATGTAAAGAAAACCCTTCAGCGGATTCGGGAATGGTTTTATTGGATGAACAGTTCCGACGACGTAAAAGACTGGTGTAAGAAATGTTCTATTTGTGCTACGAGTAACGGGCCTTACCGAAAAAGGAGAGCTCCTATGGAGCAATATAATGTTGGAAGCCCGTTTGAAAGAATAGCTTTGGATATCGCTGGGCCATTTCCAGAAAGTGAAAATGGAGGCAAGTACATGTTGGTAGTAATGGATTACTTCACTAAGTGGGTCGAGATTTACGCACTTCCAGACCAAAAGGCCGCCACCGTTGCAGATAATTTGATCCAAGAATATATCAGTCGATTTGGAGTGCCTTTGGAGATCCATAGTGACCAAGGCAGGAACTTCGAAAGCGATCTATTCCAAGGAATATGTGATAGACTAGGCATGAAGAAAACAAGAATTACAGCATATCATCCGCAATCTGATGGTATGGTAGAACGGATGAATAGGACAGTCGGCAAGTATTTGACAAAGATGGTGTCCGATCATCAGCGAGACTGGGACCAATACCTTCCGTTCTTCACAATGGCCTACAGATCTGCTGTTAACGAATCAACAGGCCAGACACCAGCCAGAGTCCTATTCGGACGCGAAATGCGACTACCTTGGGATCTAGAATTTGGGTGTCGACCTGGAGAAGATGTAGCAGGTGAAGATTATGTAATCGAATTACGAAGAAGAATGGACGATGTACATGAGTTGGTCCGTTCCCACCTTCAGATCGCTAGCGACCGAATGAAGAAACGGTACGATACACAAGCCGAAAAGGGTTGCTTTAAGAAGAACGACAAGGTCTGGCTGTATAATCCCAAGAAGCGAAAAGGTTGTTCTCCCAAATTGCAGCAGTTTTGGGAAGGCCCATACTTAATTATGGAGAAGATCAACGATGTCATCTACCGAATAAGCAAGATTCCGAGGGGAAAGCCGATGATAGTACACCATAACCGGCTGGCGTCTTTCGAAGGTAACCACGACGTAGATGAAGAAGTGGAAGTAAACCAAGTCCAAGATATGTCTGACCTCACGTTTGAGGAATTCATGGGTGCCTATGGAGGTACCGGTAAAGCAAGACATGGTGTTACTACTTAAGAAAAGCAAGATCTACTCGCGCTCCCCGATGACTACTCGCTGGCCCTTACCATCCCGGCCAGTATCAAAGACGCACCAGGGTTGGCATCCGTCTTTCGAAGGAAGTTTGGTCGAGTTGCAGAACTTCAATGCCAGGTGCCAGCTCCCGGTAAAACCTTGAAACTCCAAGATGCATCACGTTACCTTTTCTATCTGGTAACAAAAGACACTGCGCGTGACCAACCTACCTACCGAGATGTATGGGAAGCCTTACTTCAATTGAGAGGGCACGTACTAGAGTCCGACGTGCAAAAGTTAGCCATACCAAAGTTGGAGTGCCGCCAATTAGATTGGAGGGTTATCCGAAATATGGTGGAGAAAATCTTTAAAGACACCGAAGTCCAGGTGTTAGTCTGTTGCAATCCGCATAGTTACTGGTGCGGAGAGAAAACCGTCCCTTGTCATTTTTATACAACTGGAAGTTGTAAAAGAGGGTCCAGTTGCCGATACCAGCATACCGTTCCAGTTCTAGTCCCGATAAGGTTCCAGGAGGAACCATCTTTTGAGAGGGAGGCAATGTTACGTAAAAATATGAGTCATATTTAAAAACCTGTAAACCTGTTTTTATTCACTAATATGTTGTAGATTGTACGAGATAACTCTACCAGCTGGCAGAAAACCGGTCAGACGATGACCCAGATTTACCTTTTAGTATAAATCAGAGGGATTCTCCTGAATTCTAGGCCAGTTGTGTTTTTGTATATAATAACGGATTTTTCATTGAAGGAGTCAGTTAATATCTGAAGACCGCGCCCGCGATTTTAATTGTTACTCTCGGATATATAAATTATGTATTATTCTTTAAATAAATTGATATAAATTATTGTGCTTTTTAATAAATTAAAATAAGAACCTTTTAATGAAGACATAAATAAATTTCATTTCAATATAAACATCTTATCTTTATTCTTAATAAGCTTTGGACCAAATTAAAATAACCATCATGCAAATAAACTTACATATCTTTGTCTACTAGGAATATCACCAACCTTGATTTTAAAGATGATGATGTGTCAAAATCCTCCTCTGTAAAATGTTCTTGAACATAAATATGAACATTTCTTTATGTCCATCTCTGTTTTTCCAACAAAATTAAGCCGCATTTTTACCTGAGTTTCGTTCTTTTGTTCACTTCTAATTTAATATTCTATTTCTTGTTGGCTCTACAAGCTACTGCTCCTCCGAAGACTAATAAATATTTTTTGCCAACCAAGTACTACACATACAAGCTATAATCTTTTGTTACACGTTCGTGTAGAAAGACTATGTTTTCCTCCAATTCCACCATCATATATTATTTTTCGCGGTTCGTTTATTGGTAGTTGATTCAATTTTATTGCAGGTTTTTGCTCTGCAATAGAAGAAACTTCGTTTAGTTTTGTTAGTTCCATCTAAAACAATAAGAAGCTTGCTATACACACACAAAATTATTTTACTAGTTTTCAGGAAATAATAATGTAGAGAAAACAACATCCACAGAAGTACGTAAGAAAAACAGAGGCAATAAAGAACAACCAAAATTGATAATTTATATTGGTAAAACTGCTATTAGAATATAATTGTGTAAAAATAGGACACTAAAAATAGGAAAAGAAGAAAATATTAATAATAATAAATAAAAATTGCTATGCACACAACTATTTTACTATTTTTTCAATAAATAATATAGAGAACACAATTTCCAAAGACGTAATAATGATAAAATAGGACAAAATTGCGAGGCAAACTTGGGCAGAGAGACATAGAACAAAGTAATCTCCAATAATTTACACAGAATAGGCGGGAAATTTTTTACAAATAAAGGGTGATTCATTTAGAGGTACTTTTTTCAACAAGAAAAAACAATGAAAAAAATAATTTCATTTGAAAATATTTATTATCATACAAAAGAACCATTTTTTATAATTATTTCTTCTTAAAGATCATTTCTTTTAAATGTTGGGCATGACTACGATCAAGTTGGTTCATTCTGAAGTTCCAATTCTCGATGACTCGTTCCAGCATTTCGATTGGTATTTCACCAATGACTCGAGTAATATTGGTCTCTAATGCCTTAATTGTATCTGGTTTAATCATGTAGACTTTGGACTTTAGGTAACCCCAAAAGAATCGTTCTCGCAGTAAAGTCATGCTTTCACGGCAAGTGGCGCCATCTTGTTGGAACCTAACATTAATGTTAAGTCCGTTATCATGGCACGATAACGATCTTCATTCACAGTAACATTCTGACCGGCCTCTGTTTTAAAGAAATATGGACCAACGATTCCACCAACCCAAAAACCACACCAAACAGTTGTTTTTTCGAGGTGTAATGGCAACTCTTGAACCTCTTTGAGTTGTTCATCACCCCAAATACGGGCGTGTTGTTTATTAACGTACCCATTAAGCCAAAAATGGGCCTCATCTGAAAACAAAATTTTTCTCGAAACAGTGGATCTTCTGAAAGCTTATCAAGTAAAATATGCCAAGTTGTTGCATATGACAAGCCAAGCTGTTGAGAACGGCGACGAATTGATTCTTCAGTATTTTCGAGTACACTATCAGTAACCGCCGCACGTAATCAGTACGTGCTGAATGTGGTCTATTTCGACGCGTGTTATCCAATAATGACAACTGGGTTTCAAACTTACTAATCGTAAAGCGAATTGTACTTTCGGTAGACCGATTATGTAGACCATAAATTGCTCTAAGCGCACGAAACACATTCCTCACAGAACTCCCATTTTCAAAATACGACTTAATAATTTCTAGACGCTGTGCCGGGCTAAGTCTTTCCATCATGAAATACTGAACAATACTGAACTGTCAAACAATACTGAACAAAAGCGAAATGTCAGTTTGACAGTCTTCATGCACGATCTCCAATCAAATCCCCATCAAAAAAAGTACCTCTAAATGAATCACCCTTTACATGGATAAACAGAAACAAGTACATAATAAATACACAAACAATATTTAAAAAATGAAATACAAAAATCGCTTAAGTAGGGTTTACATTATATCACTTTTGATGTACATCCAAAGTGAATCACTCAGAGTGAAATCATCCAGGGTAATCATCCTCGTTTACATATTTTCATCCAGTTTACTGGTTTCACCTCTCGTGCACACAGTGTTAGTGTCTGTGAAAAGTTAAAGGTCAACTACTAGAGTAGTGATAATGTGGACTTAATTTCACGTGGACTGCTACATGAAGTGAACGCAATTTTATCGACACGTAAACGTGCTCAAAGACGTTGGTGGGTGAAGCCATGGGTTTCAAGGAGAACAAATCTGGGAGCTTCGTCAACCCTGTTAAGAGAATGGGCAGAGGAAAATCCTAAGGTGTATAGAAATCACTTAAGAATGAACGAGGAGCAATTCGCATATCTTCTAGACAAAGTAACTCCGTTTATAAGAAAAAAAGATACTTGGTTCCGAGAAGCTTTAAGCCCTACAATAAAACTACAAATGACGCTACGATATCTAGCGACTGGAGATAATATAGGTACCTTAAGTGCACTGTACAGAATTCCAAGAAGCACATTTTCACGGTTTTTGTCTGAGGTATGCAAGGCTATATACAACTCTTTGGCAGATTTTATAATGGTAAGTAGAAATTTAACATCTTGTAGTTTAATTAATTCATAGGTTAACAGTATAAAAAGTTTATAGTATAAAAAGTTTCAAATGGTTAAGTTATTTTGAAAATGTTTTTTATTTGTATAAAATAACGTAAGATAATTTATTATAAAGGCATTAAATCATCACCAACTATTAATCCCGCTGAAGAAAGGGCATCGGACAAAACATCACTGTTATATTGAGTGCTTTCATAATCGTCATCTTTTTCGGTAGATTAATAGTAATGGTTTTGTGACTGCCGTGAATGTGTGCTGCTTTGCGCTGATGACATCGCAGAGTACCGGCCTGAAGTTGGTATCGACTGTTGATAATCAGCAGGTGACCTGGACGACATGGATGAGTGAGACTGAGGGTGTGATGAGAGTTGGAAGAGTCGTTCTTGTGTCATCACTTTCTGTAGCTGTTCTTGACAGATAAGAGCCCTATCTAAAGGCATTTTTTTCAACTGTATAGCAAGGCTGTCACAGAACACGTCGAATTCGTTCAGATCCTGCTTATTTTCTTCAGATAGTGTCTTCAATTGTTTTATTGCGTCCTGAACCCCCGAAACGGTAGTATTGAGGGAACCTTTACGCCCCTTTGTGTTTTTTGGAGTACTCGTAATTACCGCCGAAGACGTTGCAATCATATTTGGAGATGTTGCCTCAGTGTCCTGAATGTGTGCTGTTAGCTCAGTTTGCTGTTCACGTTGTTCCAAATGTTGGCTATCATCGGTTGCTTTTCCAGAAATGCCCTTTCTCGTCGATTCTAACTCCTGAAACAAAAAACATGAAATTACATGAAATCAGTCATTCCCGAAAACAATTGAAAGTTGACACAAATACAAAGCTCTAAAAATAGAATAATGTACACTGTCTAATAATTATTGCTTGTTACAGGTGCCTAACACAGTTGAAAGCTGGGAAAATGTGATGCGAGACTACGAAACTTTGTGGAATTTCCCAAATGTGTGTGGGGCTATGGACGGTAAGCACGTCACCATCAGGTGTTCTCCAAACACTGGTTCACAGTATTTTAATTACAAGAAAAATTTCAGTACGATACTATTTGCAATTGCTGATGCCAATTACAATTTCATATACATCGATGTGGGAGCCAATGGAAGAGTAAATGACGCTGCAGTATTTGCGAAATCAACTTTTAATGAGGCCTTGCAAAATAATTCACTGAATATACCGGAACAAGGAATTTTAGTCGCTGACGATGCCTTCCCATTGAGAACCAATATTTTAAAACCATATTCCAGATGTGGTCCGCTAACGGAAAAACAAAAAATATTCAATTACAGACTTTCAAGGGCCCGTCGCGTTGTGGAAAACACATTCGGCATACTTGTGTCGAAAACTACATGCGCTCTTCACATCTGGTTGCGAAAGACTTCAACTCCCATACACCCATACATCCCGAGAGATATGCTGGCTGTTGAAAACTGGGAAGAAGGAAGGGTTCAACCAGGTACCGCTACCCAACATCCACATAGTGGTCTTGAGGAAATACACCACGGTGCATTAAATAACTACAGCAGGGCAGCAGGAGAAGTACGAAATTATTATGCTGAACGTTTTGTCACAACAGACATTGTACCATGGCAATTGAAAATTATTTAGTAATCAACAAATTAATAAAAAAAAAATAATAAACATCTTGTTTTTGGCTTTGAAATTGTTTTGTCATTTGGTTTGTGAATTATTATTAGCAAAAATTAATCATAAACTCCATTCGCTTAGCTCGGGCATATTTTGACAGATTCATTGTCGGAAACCTACAACACAACAATTCCTACTTCTCAGTATTAATAGCTCAAGTATCATACTATTGCAGACTTCTTTCTTTAAAAAAAGAAGAATTATTCCAAATAGTGGAAGTGTATACTAAACCCATAAAATATTTCCTGTATATTTAAAATATATTTGAGTTGTTACAATTTAACATATTTTAGTAAATATTTGTATTATTCGCGTTGTTTATTTTTAATATAGTTTTATTAAATTGTATTTAATATAGTTTTATTGCTTAATTCTTTTGTTAGTTCTATTTAGTTAATTAGTTATTTTGAATTTTATTATTATGGATAGTCAAAGTTTTCCATTTGTTCCATCAGCTAATGCGATGGTAAGTTTTTCTTTAATAAATATGATAAAATGTTCTTTAAAAGTTAATATTTTTAGATGAGTAAGGATGCTGTTCCTAAATTACAAGGTAATGAAACTGCACAGCGGTTTATTCAAAATGCCTCTAATTTTTTTTTAAATTATTTGCCGAATGAAAACCCTGTTGAGGTAACCCTGTTAAAATGTTACAAATGTTCTTAATATCAAAAACATTTCAGTTAACATCCAAATGTCTGAAGGTCTCAGAAAAAAGTGTGCGGAAATATAAAGATGGTCCTAATACAACCCTCACGTTAAAGAAGAAAAGTCGCAAAAGAAAATTAACGACTGACTTAAATCATAGTGTCAAAAATCAAATTAGCTTAGAAATTTATCGCATGTATGAAGAAAGTAAGTTTCTATTTTATATAAAAAATATATTTTACAAAAAAGTTAGGCAAATTTAGTTTATATCGTTAAGTTGCGCCAAATGTAGGCAACCAACTTAAAGTTTTTAAACTTTTTATTATTAATTAATTCTGCTAGAGTTAAGTATAATTTTGTTTTGTGTTGCTGATTGAACCTATATTATTAGTAATTAAATAATTACGTAAACTGTCAACTATCTGAATTTTGCATGTATTTTAGTTTGTTTGAGTATATAGTTGTTACGGCTTCGTATATTGACACTCTTTCCGAGAAAATTTACAACTCGGCAATATAAACTACCTAAAAATTAATAATTGTTTTAGAGTTGCCTCTTACAATATCTAGTCTGCTGAAGGTTTTAAGAGACAAATTTATTTATGAGGGAGGAAAAACAAGCCTCTTTCTGATCTTGAAAGAAATAGGATTCAAATACAAAATAGACAGACCACAAAAACATTTCATGGAAGTTCCTCACGTAGTACAGATGAGGCATAATTTTTTAAGGATTTACCATGAAAATGACCAAAGGGGAGTTTACAAAAAGCCCTTAATTTTTATAGACGAAACATGGATATTTTCTTCTGGATCCGTTAGAAGATCTTGGCAGGATGGGACAAATAAAGGAATAAGAAAAAGAAGCGGTGATGGTGTGAGGTAAGTAAATAAATATGTTTTCTTATATAATTTATTAATTCTCTTAACTGACTAAAATGGGTTTTTTTTCTGTTCCAGGACTTTAGTTCCAAAACTAATAAAGTATATTTTTTACAGAAAGCATATTTTCATTACATGTAAAGAAATTTGTTTTTATTAGATCGAATTATTTGTGTTGCAGGCAGGGATGGGCGGTGTCGATAATGTCATGTCGACAATTCGATTGTCGACATGTCGACAATCATGTCGATGTCGAGTGATTTAAAGTTGTTGCCAATGTCGACAATGTCGAGTATGTCGACAATTAGCAAACGATCAGAATGACGTTCCGTGCGCACTAATTTGAAATTTTAGGTTAATCTGGCTGCGCTGACTTATTGAAAAAGTATGCATTAATGTTTCAACAAGTTGCAAAGAGACCAAATAATCTCAAACTTTTGAAACTTTTAACCTCACTATTAACTTGCGATTGTCAAATTCATAGGATATTCCATAATTGTTTGATTGCAGGTTTTTCAAGTGTAAATGAATTTTAAATAGAATCATATAGAGACAATTTATTATGTGCAAACCTCATGATAGAGTAATGCAATGTAATGAATCTAAAATATTACCATATAGATGCAAAACCAGAAAAAACCAGCAAAACAAATTTTCATAGATTTTTAATTTTCTATCGTTACTCGTAAACTCGTAACATTTACAGAAAGGTTTAAAAAAATTAAAAAGCAACGTAAACCTAAACGTCAGTAAACGAGGTAAGATTCAAAACCACAATCAAACATATCTCAGTACATTGAAACCTTACCTTGTTTCCTAACATTTCGTTTACTTTTTTTTAAATTTTACTAACTCTTTATTATAATAATTATAGTATAATAATTACTGAAACAGTGTTGAATCTCTTCGTGCTTTGGCAGAGACTGCATAATAAAAACATTACAACATTTTGCGGTTTTGCTAATTTTTAACCAAAGAAAACATTTAACCAATAATACATCAAATAGTTGTACTTTCCCCGTCCATATCTACAATTTCTTCCTCGTCCAGGTCATCACTATTTTTATCAGGATACTCTCCCTTTAATGAAACATAAATATGTACCAATTTCTTGGAATTAGTGAACGTTAATCTATTTCTTATCAGACTGTGAATGTGTCCCCAATTTGAAAAGAGTCTCTCGATTTGAGCTGAGGAGGCTGGCATTTTTAGAAGTCTGAGAGCCATTTTAGCAAGAATTGGGCATTCCAGTTTGACCACTCGCCAAAATACTAGAGGCTTTTCAACTCCTTTTTCCCAAAGTGTTGAGAATATTCCTGAAATTGTAAACCTAATATATTAAAAATCAAAAGAGCGATAATTTTGTCTGAAAGACTTACCCGATTTAGTGTTAAATTTGTCCCATTCTTCTATGCCCTGATTGCACAACTTTCTGAGTAAGAACTGAGTTATTATACCAGTGTGCTCTGACGTAAGCTTGGAATTTTCATATTTCGGATGGATGCAGATAGTACGCAGTTAATGCGTACACGTTTAACGCCATTTGTTGTCTGTGTTTCAATTTTTCTTTAAGGTTATCTGGCAGATTCAAATTGAGCCACAGATGAACGGCATCTGCTACAGATGTGTCAGATTTCTGACAAACATTGATCAGATTACAAATGGGTTCATAAATTTCTATGTTCTGTTGAATCTCATCCACAAATTCATCGTTGAAGATTAATTCCTTGACTTTCGGCTTAATCTTTTTTTTCGTTACAGCGGCTACTTGTTTCATATATACCAGATTTTCTAGGAGACTTTTGAAAGAATCTCGGTAAGAGCACCATCTTGTTTCGGCCGGCAATTTGATTCTGCGCCCTCCCTTATCAACTATCATTTTTTCTAAATCTGGTTGCTTAAATTCTTTGAGGACAATGACCACATTGTCGACTAACTTTTTATCCAGCACGTCTTTGGCTAAAAGGTTGCCGGTGTGGCTACTGCACGTAGAGTGCCACATGTTGTGCTTGAGGAGGGATCCCATTTTAATCATTGCACTAGCATTATCCGAAACTATACCGTACGCATCTACATCGTATTTTTCTTTTGCAATTTTTTTAGATTCTGTTATTATTTCGGCAAGTTTTTCTCCAGTCTCAGACTCCGTGGTTAAATCCCAAGCATCAAGAAAGGCATTTTTTCCGTCTGCACTATGCAAAATTGTCACAACCGTTTTAGAATTAGTAGATGAGTTTTTCCAACCGTCACACAAAATGACTGACTCGGTTTCCACTTTTTTACGTGAAATCTCAATACAGTCTTCATAGCACTTATTTAAAAGCGATGTACAAAGTTTTTTCCGGCCAGGAATTTTGTCTAAATAAGCAGGACGGATCGTTTTTATAAAATTTTTAAAGAGAGGTGATTCTACCACAGTAAATGGTAAGTTACAGCCGAATATAAATTTGGCTAGTGCAGTGCTTATCTTCTCCTCTTCATACTCTTGTAATATGTCCATATAGTCGGTGATTTTCTTTGATTTTTTGGCTGGTCTAGCTTGAGATGTAGCGAATAAATTTCTTTTATTCGTGCTTGTGTAGCTTGTGCTGGAGGAAGTTGGAGTACCTAAGTTAGTCAAATTACTACTCTCAGTATCAGTAGTTGATAACATCATATTTTCAACAATACTATGAGTGCCTTGAATTGCTACACCATTGTTTTCTTCCAATTCCAATAAGGCGGCATCGGTATCTAATGAATTTTCTATAATTCCATCTAGCATGTTTTCAGGTGAAGTTCCAGTCACAATAGCTAGCGAACCATCTTCCATAACTTCGTAACTACCGTTCGTTGTATTCTAAAATTCAAAATAAAAAGAAACTCTAAGGTGACTAAATATGAAGGGCGGATCTACGGACACCCTGTATACAGAAGTTGGCATAGATACAGCGTTTTGTACTTAATTCAATAGGCCAATCCGTTTTTTGTCGTAAAATACTAAACTTGGTGTTTTTTAAATGGGACACCCTGTATATACAGATGCAACAACGTGAAAACCTCAGAATACAAATTCTGGGGTGAAAACTGATGCAATTTATGTCCCCTTCCGAATTCGAATTAAATAGTAATCAAGAAATCTACAATAATATATAGTGCGTTATTTTCACTTCTTGCCGTTAGATGGCTATACGGTTTTTGACGCCATGTTTTCTCCAATATACTACTACCGAAATTGTGATCCATGCGTTGTTGAGTTATGCGGCTCCGAACACATTTTACGATTCATTTTTATATTATAGATAAATGTAATTTCAAAAAGTTCCCCCCAAAATTTTTTCTAGATCCGCCCCTGCTAAATATGTAGTAGAACATACGTCCTATATACTCACTTGTGGATTAACTGTAGGTGTAAAACCTGTGTCTGAGCCAGTATTTTCGTATATCGAAACATGCGACATTTCATTATTGGATTGATTACCATTGCCACGATCTAACTTGCAGACGTTTCTTAAAATGAAAGTACGGGACGGGGTTAGTTATCAGCCGATACAAATATCAATTTCAGAGAATAAATCTCTATAGCTATCCAGCTAAAATTAATTAAAATATTTCTTCTTACCTGTGACTTTGCAATCTTGCTGCAGCTGTATTTTTTATCACATTTCCACATACACAACATTTAGCCGCGTGCTTTCCTTCTATCTTTAATACTTTGAATGATAATATATCATAGTTTTTATTCAGTTTTCTGCCACTCATTTTGATTCTGATCAGATCAGATCACATTCAAAGTTTACAACTGAATAATTTCATAACATAACCTCACTTCTTTCCATTATGGACACGTTGCTGACATTGTCGACATTGTTGACACGTTCTCGACATTGTCGACACGTCTGTGTCGACAATTAAAGTCGACGTGTCGATGCCCATCTCTGGTTGTAGGTACATAGTTTTACATGCAGGCTCAGAGCATGGGTTTATAAACGGAGCAAGTTTAATTTTTAAATCGGGCTCCAAAACGGGAGACTATCATGGAGAAATGGATGCTGATATTTTCGAGGGTTGGTTGGAGAAAGATCTTCTACCAAGATTGGAGGAACCATCAATGATCATCTTTGATAATGCTAGTTATCACAGTCGGCAAGTAAATAAATGGCCAACCCAATCTTGGAAAAAAGAAGAATTGGAAGGATGGCTTAGAAGTAAAGGCATTCTATTTCCACTGCATACTTCTAAGACAAATTTATTAAATATTATTAAAGCTCTTCCCAGATCTCCAAAACATTATGCTGTAGATGAGATAATTAACAAAGCTGGTCATGAAGTACTTCGTTTGCCTCCCTATCACTGTCACTTTAATGCTATTGAAATGGTGTGGAGTCAAACGAAACGGTTTTATGATCAGCACATATTGGGGAATAAAAATGTTTTAGAAGTTTGGGCAACAGCTATCAATAATGTAACTAGGGAGCAGTGGAAAAATTATGTTCGCCATACCCATAAAATAATTATAGAGAGTTACGAAAAAGAAAAGGTTGTTTTATCAACCAAAGTGCAGCCTTTGGTAATAGATATAGACGAGGAAACATCATCTGACGAAGATAAGGAAAATTTTGGGGATTAGTTTCATATGCTCTTCGAATGAAATCATTGACTTTGTTTTATTTTTGAACATTCATGTTTTGACTAGAGGTTTTATTTTTCTTTATTTTTAAAATTATTGCAAAAATATGATTAAACCGGTGATAAATTATTTAACCTTACAACTAACAATATATAATAAAGCAAACAAACATAACTAATCCTTTTCATTAGATTGTTTTAAACTTTTTTTCTGACTTTCCTCTTAAGTCTAACGTCCAAATTCTAAATACCATTAATATTTATAACTTTGAATGTTCTTTAAATGTATATAGGCATGTAAATCCATATTAATTAGTATTATGGATTCGACTAAATCTCAGGTTACTAGAGCGAACATTTAAGTAAATTATTTTAAGCAGTTCAGGACAATGTCTAACCACTTAAAAGTTTATCTAAAATACCAGACCTGCATAAACTCACCTTTGCTTAAAACTTTTTATATGCGTTGATTCTAAATCACTATCGTCTGTATGTATCGTATTTAATTACATCAAAATATTTAAGCGCATTACTGTCAATAGTGTACTCTGAACTCACATTTTTATTTCATTTATAAAAAGTTATGTGGTTACATTTAGCTACATTCAGAAACAAGTTGTTTCACTCAATAGAATTCACAACACATTCAGAAAAAAATACACTAAATAAATTTTAAACATTTGCTAAGAAAAAAAGTCAAAATTTTTACATATATATCTTTTTAACGAACATGTTAAAAAGTAGTGATGAACAATAGCCACTGTGTGGTACACTAACATGAAAGCTTTTATTTTACTAACTTTTAAATTCAGTACATATCATACTCCATTATACTAGGCTAAACATATTGCTTACAATCTTGTATAATTGGTCAGTTGACTTAATTTTCAAAATTTGCTGTATCTTGTAACTAAAAAACGTAATTTGTTTATTTTTAACCAAGAAAAATGTATGTGCTATAAAACACCAATTTAAGTTTGCTGAGATATAACAATTTAAATTTGTTTTGGAGACAAATTTAAATTGGACCGAAAAATACTGTCATAATAGGCGAAACCAAATATTAGTAGATAGTAGAGTAGAGTAAATTTTTATTTGCATAAATTTTTCAACATAATTGAACAAATAACGTCACATTATTAATCACAAATTAATATATATATATATATATATATATATATATATATATATATATATATATATATATATATATATATATATATATATATATATATATATAGATAGATAGATTAACATTACAAATTTAATATGCTGATCAGGGAGAAGGATAGGCTAGGCACTCCTCTACAAAATAAGCTCAATGTGTTAACTAGGTAGTATTTGTATTAGTTATTAATTGAATTTGTTTTCTTATATTGAGGTAAAAATCTATTACTTATATTATAAGAGTAGTGTATACTGGCTCAGTGTAATTATATATATATATATATATATATATATATATACATATATATATATATATATATATATATATATATATATATATATATATATATATATATATATACATATATATTTAAAACATATTCAATGGTTGAATAGCAGAGGTTTTATCGGTCAATAATTCGCAAATGAAAGTCGTCAACTACTCTATTGATTTATTCGAATATGTACCGCTTTTATTTTTAAAAGCATCATCAGTTCAAAAACAATTTGTAGGTTTTTTTAGATGTTACGAAAACTCTACAATAACTTAACATTAAAGATTAACAACTAAACAAGAGAAACGAAATAAAAAAAATACAAGAAAAACTGTAAGAACACTATTGTTCATTTAAATTTAACCGATGGCTTCATTTGAATGTTGGTTTAAGCTCTTTCGAGGGTCAAACCACACTGGTTGAAACCTCCAGTGTGGTTTGACCCTTGATTGAAACCTCCAGTATTTGGTTTTTTGTTTTTTCTTTCTGTTCTATATGGATCAGTCAAAACACACCATTAAAAGATGTCACAAACAAAATTTTTACTATCATAACTAAATTTTAAAATGTATTTTGTCCATTATTTTATATGTTAAATTTTATATGTGTTATTAATGTTGAGTGTCATAGCTTTATACAAATAATCTCAACGACTATGTCTTGAAGAAGGAATAAAACAATTCTAAAAGCTAGACCAAAAGTCAAAAGAGTGTTTCTGTAAGATCCCGGCCAAACCTTCTGACTGCAGCCCTAATAAACTGTGTTGTTTGTTTGTTTGTTTATATCGCCAGTCAATAATATCCAGTATTTCTTATATATATATATATATATATATATATATATATATATATATATATATATATATATATATATATATATATATATATATGTTCATTCAGTAGAATTTTAATAAGAAAGATAGGTTACCTACTTTAATAATTTGCCAACAATGTAAGTAGACCATTGTTTCTTAGAAAACAATTTAGGAGTATACAATAAATAGGATTACCAAGTAATTTATCTCATGTTAACATATACTTGCTTGGTTGGACTTACAATATCAGAGTTAGGGAACCACTGTTATAAGAAAAAGCCGAAATATACTCCATATCATTAGGAATGGCTAACTTTGGGACCAGTAATGCGTGGCTAAAAAAGTTCAAAAGAAGACATGAACTTGCTTTTAAAAAAAGTTTGAAGGGAAAGTGCAGGAGTCAACATTGAAACCTACCTTTGAAATATGAAGCAAATGCCAAATCATGGATGACTTTTGTAATTGTTAAAAACTGGCTTATAAATATTGATAAGAAAATGGTCAAATAAAAATCTTGTAATTCGTTAATAATATATAGGTAAAAATAATTATCTATAAATTATTTACCTAATTATACTAAATAATTTAATAATTATTATAAATTCCACCAATAAAAGTAGTTAAAATCCAGTACAACATGAAAATTATAGCCTATGCCTATGTTTCAAGGTATCATTCAAAACTTTAAGGCATTATATCAAAAGGAAGTTACCAAGTAAATGTTGGATAATATGGAAGAAAAAAAGAATTCTACTATAGATGTATTGAAACCTATGGCAATGGTCAATAAAGCTTGGCAAAATGTAACTATGACTACTATAAAGAACTGTTATGTATACTGTGATTTTGCAATTGCCAACAGAAGAAACTGAAACCGAACATATTTCTATTTCACCTCCAGCATGAATTATAGTGGTATTTGAATCAGGAATATCATTTAAGGACTTTGTTAAGTGCAATAAAGGAGTTGCTGAAACATTATCTTCTGATGTCGAAATTATCCAGTTACAACGAAAATCAATAATGATTTAGATGACATAGAAGAATAATCCTACATAATATATTCTCTGGATTTACACAAAAAAAATGCAAGAAGAATGCTGAATTCTTTACGAAATTTTATAAAGCAAACCAGCAGCTCTGAAGAATTGTCTGCTCTATTGTTGCCGAGAGGGGGCGTTTGGGCCTGTAGGACCCATCGCCGGCTCTGCGGACTTCTTCCTGTCCTTGGAATTAGACCGGGTGTTGACCATCTTTGCTTGTCACTGATAAAATGGTTTAATACTTCTACTGGTATAAAATAACGGTTACCGTGACAAGTATCTGTTATAGGTAACAGTTCCAAGGAGCAGTTACAAAATAACAGATCAAAAATAGAAAACAGAACAGGTAAAATAGTCTAAGTATTCCTTGACTTACGGAAGGAATAACTTAGTAAACAAGAAAAATAAAATGGTATAAAAGTACAATGCAAAGAAAATGTTTCTAAGTGTTTCTTGACTTACGGAAGAAACAACTTAGAATGAAAAGTAAAATACACAAGATAAAAGAATAGAAAAATGCAGAAATATTCGTAAGTGTTTCTTGTCTTACGGAAGAAACAACTTAGGACAGAAATACAGATAAATGAAATATGTAAATATGAAACAAGGTATGGAAATATTTCTAAGTGTTTCTTGACTTACGGAAGAAACAACTTAGAGTGAAAATAAACAAGAGAATCAAATATGGAAAAATAAGAATACAAATACTTATAAGTGTTTCTTGACTTACGGAAGAAACGACTTACAAATACGAAAAATCAAATACAGAAAAGATGTGGAAATATTGCTAAGTGTTTCTTGACTTATGGAAGAAACAACTTAGCATAAAATAGAAAATGAAAGTGACAAATGTATTAAGTATTTTCTTAACTTAAGGAAGAAAATATCTTAAATAAAATATCGGAAATAATAATGCAACAATGATTATGAAAATATTTCTAAGTGTTCTTTTGACTTACCGGAAAAGAATGGCTTAGACGCACAATTAAAATAACAAGTCAAATATTCAGAGAAATATTTCTAAGAGTTCTTTGACTTACCGGAAAGAACTACTTAGACAAAGTACAAATCAAAATATAAAATAGAAAAAGCAAGATAAATATTTCTAAGTGTTCTTAACTTACGGAAGAACAACTTAGACACAAAATACAAGAAAAATAAACAATCAAAATAGTCAAATAAAATATCAAACAATCAGTACATGAACAAATATAGATCAATGTATTATTCTAACCTGAAAAGGTCTGAATATACAATAATGCTAAAATAAAAAGGTATACAGAAAATCAGAAATAAAACAATAACTTAGTTGGAACAATAATAGCACCGACTAGGTCTACACTAGAAGAGGCAAGCTCGACTGATCGATGAGAGAAAATCTACCTGCTTTTATGTAAAACAAATCCTTTGTTTTACGTAGCGAAAGTGGAATTTCCCTGCATCGAATCAATTAGAAATTTGGATTTGGCCAACCTTGGAATTCCCAAGTATTTTAACCGATATCCAAATTCCTTGATGCGTCGAGGACATCCCCCCTCCTCTGAAAGACCTAACGGTGCTAAGAAAATTTATTAAAACAATAGAAAAATACAATTTAAGAATCAAAAAAATACAATAATAAAATTTTTACCCTAAAAGAATATAATGTAAAAGACTTAAGATAAAAAAAAAACTAAGATATTGTACTTAAGATATTTGAACTTAATTGTATATGGTCCAGTAGGCCCAGGTGGTCCAGGTGTGCCGGGTGGCTCGTCTGCTTCCGTCAGGGCTACTTTATTCACCCTGAGGAGGTCCTACGACGTCGTGAAGATATAAGGCTACTCAATTCACCTTGATATCTCCACGTGTCGTAATGGGACCTTATCCTTGTTCCAGATCGCGATGTCGGGTCTCAGTAAGTTCGCTATCGTTATACACCTCTGGTCCTCGGGGGTATGTGGCATGAGACGTCTGAATAAGGCAGATTTCTGGTTAATGAACTCCTCCGTGGATTCGTCTCTACGTTGATGTTCTCCATGAAGCTTCGACGTCAGGGTTGAAATTGCGGCAGGGTCATTGTATCTCCTTAGTAGACGGTCTCGAAATGTGGTGTATGGCAGGTCCGTGTATGAGAATTTCTGAGCCCATTTCTTCGCATCGCCGTGGAGGGAATTGTCTATGAGGTAGTCGATCCATTGGTCCTCGTCTACCTTATGTTTGATTAAGAAATTCTCAGCTTTTGTCGAAAAGCTGAGCGGATTCTCGGTGTCCCGGCCTGAGAATTGAGGGGGCTTCGTGTAATTTATCCTGGACTTCGGTGTCCCAGGCTGAGGCATCTGGGGTGCAGTGCCTTGAGTTGTGGATAGGGCCGCCATCGCTTGCATCAAGGCAGAGATAAAGTCAGCTGTAGCAGGCTGGCTCGAAGACGGTCCTGGGGTCGTGAGTTCGGGTTTTGTTTGTTGGGCGCCATGTTGCCGAGAGGGGGCGTTTGGGCCTGTAGGACCCATCGCCGGCTCTGCGGACTTCTTCCTATCCTTGGAATTAGACCGGGTGTTGACCATCTTTGCTTGTCACTGATAAAATGGTTTAATACTTCTACTGGTATAAAATAACGGTTACCGTGACAAGTATCTGTTATAGGTAACAGTTCCAAGGAGCAGTTACAAAATAACAGATCAAAAATAGAAAACAGAACAGGTAAAATAGTCTAAGTATTCCTTGACTTACGGAAGGAATAACTTAGTAAACAAGAAAAATAAAATGGTATAAAAGTACAATGCAAAGAAAATGTTTCTAAGTGTTTCTTGACTTACGGAAGAAACAACTTAGAATGAAAAGTAAAATACACAAGATAAAAGAATAGAAAAATGCAGAAATATTCCTAAGTGTTTCTTGTCTTACGGAAGAAACAACTTAGGACAGAAATACAGATAAATGAAATATGTAAATATGAAACAAGGTATGGAAATATTTCTAAGTGTTTCTTGACTTACGGAAGAAACAACTTAGAGTGAAAATAAACAAGAGAATCAAATATGGAAAAATAAGAATACAAATACTTATAAGTGTTTCTTGACTTACGGAAGAAACGACTTACAAATACGAAAAATCAAATACAGAAAAGATGTGGAAATATTGCTAAGTGTTTCTTGACTTACGGAAGAAACAACTTAGCATAAAATAGAAAATGAAAGTGACAAATGTATTAAGTATTTTCTTAACTTAAGGAAGAAAATATCTTAAATAAAATATCGGAAATAATAATGCAACAATGATTATGAAAATATTTCTAAGTGTTCTTTTGACTTACCGGAAAAGAATGGCTTAGACGCACAATTAAAATAACAAGTTAAATATTCAGAGAAATATTTCTAAGAGTTCTTTGACTTACCGGAAAGAACTACTTAGACAAAGTACAAATCAAAATATAAAATAGAAAAAGCAAGATAAATATTTCTAAGTGTTCTTAACTTACGGAAGAACAACTTAGACACAAAATACAAGAAAAATAAACAATCAAAATAGTCAAATAAAATATCAAACAATCAGTACATGAACAAATATAGATCAATGTATTATTCTAACCTGAAAAGGTCTGAATATACAATAATGCTAAAATAAAAAGGTATACAGAAAATCAGAAATAAAACAATAACTTAGTTGGAACAATAATAGCACCGACTAGGTCTACAGTAGAAGAGGCAAGCTCGACTGATCGATGAGAGAAAATCTACCTGCTTTTATGTAAAACAAATCCTTTGTTTTACGTAGCGAAAGTGGAATTTCCCTGCATCGAATCAATTAGAAATTTGGATTTGGCCAACCTTGGAATTCCCAAGTATTTTAACCGATATCCAAATTCCTTGATGCGTCGAGGACACTATATACCTTATGAGTTTGTTAGAGAACAACTGAATTGTCAATGTAAATTACTGACTTTTTAATGCCATATTTCTCATTTTAAGGATGTTTTAAAAAAAATGTTAATTTATAATAAATAACAATATGTTCTTTTTTAACTCAAAATTAGTATGAATCTCAACCTCTTCAAGTGGAATTAAAATATGACAACAAAAAATGGTGAAATCCATAAGTTGAAAACTCAATAACTTGAATTTTTTCCCTTAATGTTTGGCTTCCATAGGTTCTACTGTGTAACTAAAACGTAAGAATTATCCATTATATAAATAAATATGTAGTTTATATTGTTTTTGGTTTAGAAAATAAAACACAATAAATATTATTTGTAGTTATTAATTTATTTAAACACCTCAAAAATGTAGCAATACTTAGCAAAGGTTGGATGCACTACTAATATTTAAAACTAAATGCATACCTTTAACTTAAAGCAGTTAAAATATAATTAGGTATAAGTTGATGCATACAGACACCTGAACTTCACAGTGAATTGTTCGATATTTTTGGTTTTGTTTAAAGTTTTCAATTCCTCTTTGTCTTCTATCTTTCAAAAAATCCTCATGAAACCAGATGAATTTTCTGACAAGGGACTGCCATTGGGCACACCTTTTACTGTCATATATTTAGCTTGAATTCTTTGTTTAGTGTTATATATTTCAGCCATGAGCCCAGACCCAGATAAAGGATGCTGTTACATGCTTAAAATCACCCTGTAAAGCCATACAATCATGATAACAAACTGAAAACAAAAGCATCACCATCTTCTTCATTAACAAGTAATGTGGATGCATATAATGTTAATGGAACTTTTTTATTCTGGGCATGTTTTACAATACTGCATTTGCTGTTAGATGCTGTTACGCTTAAGCTGCATAAAACTTATGGTTCATCTCCATAGAAAGATCTAAAATTAAATTTGACCATTTAGCACTTATAATTTACAAAACTAGTATCAATTTACAAACGATAATTCAAGACAAATAGTTATTGTGTATAAAACAGAAATAGTAATAACTAGTAAATAATTTAAATTAAATTTAAACTTGTTTATACTTACAATGAGGTTTTTGTTGTTTGTTTGGGTTTATATGACTGCGGCCAGGACACTGAATCCATTCACCATACATGGAAGATTTTAACATCCTCTAATGCTAATGAGCAAAAATTACTATTGAACTAGGAATTTGCCTAGCATAAATGAGTCAAATTACTAATATTTGCTTTGCTATATCCTTTTAGCATATGGAAGTATACTTATTTTGTAAGATAATAAAACCACAGTTTATGTTAATGCCCTTCAATGAACTGTTAATCATTGATTCCATCCTAGTCACAACATTAAGGAACTTGCTGTGTACTATAATTATAGTTAACCTCACTTTGACCACAATATATACCCAAACCCAACTTTGACTGCTTAATTTTGTAGAATTTATTCCCACTAAATATTTTTATTCTGTACAATAAATAATTTTATTATTTGTTATCAATACATTATACGGTGTAAATAAATATTGATTGTCGGTAATTCGTAAAGTTCTATTTTATTTTTATTTACGTTTGTTTACATTAATATTGACTAAGAGCACGTATGCTTGGTTGTATAGTAATTTCCAGCCACTTTTAGTCTGTCAAAAAGTAACTAACTTCGCAAAAAAATAATTACTAAATTCACTAGACAGTTCGGACTGGGAATAGCGAACCGAGTTTACATCATTTTGAGAAAAAGAAATACTTACGTAAGTATATGTATTTGAGAGTACTCACCTTCAAATTTGGAGAACTTGCTTTTGGAGTGCATATGTTGCGTAGAAACACGTCTGCAAGTTTAAACCAGAATAGTCGGGGCTCATAAACGTCATCAGCACTATCTCCACTTCTTTCTGAATTTTTTATCTTGCAAAGTTCTGCCCCATAACGTGTTCTAATAGTTTTTATTTTTGCCTTTATGCCGGGTGCAGTTAATCCAGGCAAATTTAAATCGGCCAGCATTGATAAGTACGCTTTTTCCCGTACGTTTGTTTTGCTGTAATCACTCATACAATCAATACATTACAAGCACTCATACCGCTGGTAAGTTTCTAGAAATAGTTCCATGTGTTTATCTTGCCACTTGAATGACATTGCCACGATAATAGGTATGCACAATACTTCCACAAAAATTTAAATCAAATAAAACTACTTAAAACTACCAAAACCCAAAACAATCGACTGGCGTTTGTGAAGTGAACGTCGGCAGTTTACATTTGTCACTGGGCCTTCACTCTCGATGAATCATCGCTTCGAGGAACGCTTTTCATCAAAAGTTGGTCAAGGGTCGATATATTTCATCCTTCATTTGAAGTGTACACTTTGGATGAAATCACAATGAAAGGCAATTTACACTCGTTACTTTGGATGATTCCTCCAAGATGATCATCAAAAGTGACAAATGTAAATGGGCCTTTACCTTAATTGAATATCTTTCACTGAACACTGCGACCTTACTGTAAAATCTGTCAGATGCCGACTGTGGTGTTTGCTCGTTTGTTTCTATATTTATAGGTGGAACCCACGCGCCACGAACGTGATCACATGTTTACATTCTCACTCTCATTTCAACATATTTCCTAACAAACATGTAAACAAGACTTTGTGGTTTTAAAAATATGTTATAAATTAATAAAAATAATAAAAGTGGTTACGCGTTATCACTTCCTTACATTCGTACTTCTACCATTGTAGTTTTTTATTTTTTATTTCAAAGCTTTGTGCAATTTTGGGATCCAATTTTAAAATTATGTTATAGATAGGATCTTTAAGGTGAATCGACTTTTAATCTTACTAATTCTATATAGAATTCTAAAATACATTTAAAAAAACTTTCAAATTCTTGTTGGTTCAAATTTCGCTTTTTTTAATTCTTATCAGCTTTCTGTTACAGCAATTCCTGTATAAGTAGCATGTATAATAACAAAATTTACAGGGTTTTCGTGGTTGAGTGTAACTTAGACCATAAAAACGGATAGACACGCCTTGTACCGAACCTTTGAAGCAAACACCTTCCGCGAAAGTGACGTCACAATATGGCAAGAGCCCGCTTGGATTCTTAGCAAAGCACTAATAAAATTACCCAACTTTAGATTAATTTTAATATAACTTCAATATTTTGTAAAAAATATGAAAGATAAATTATTTAGCAAAGTAATTAATAAATGTTTTATTTGAAAGTACATACCTAAATATATTATTTATTATATACATCGTTGGTATTTCTCTTCTTGTTTGATAATTAAAAAATACATATATAAATAGGGAATCTATTAATTTATTAACCACAAATCAAAATATCTTTTGTTAACTTACTTCTAACTCTTATTACATTATTTAGTTTTTCACCTTCGTGGTACAATCTAATGTTGCAATAATGGAAACAAATTATCTTTATTAGATTAAACAAATGGTTTGTTTCAAAATCATGATCAAACATGTTCTTTGTATGCGTTAAACACAGAACCATGCACGTTACTCATGACATTTAAGATCAATTTTGTCATTAATTTGGAATCGTTTAATTTTTTTGAATTGTACATAAATCTAATTTTGCTTTCAGCAATTTTGCAAATATGAATGACGTCTTTAGAAGGTTGAATTAAAAAAAATTTTATATGCTATAATTTTTGTGTCTTATAAATGGAGATTGTAAATTATCACATTAAATTGCACACAAACATATGTCACAATCTAATGTTTTCTTAACGACAATCCCAGCGATATAGTCAACAACATCACAAACATAAGATGACAATGTTTTTGAAAAACTTAAATTATTTACAGTATAATCCTGATCCTGGTTACTAGTTATTGTTTCCCTATTATTTTCATCAGTTATAAAGTTGTCAATGAGTTGATGATCAACAGTTTTCATTTTCATAGTATTTGTTGTGCTCATTGCTAATATTATGGAAGGTGCCTGTTCTATACAATTAGCCTGGGTAGAATTCTGTAACAACAGAAGAAGAAGATCTATGGAACAACCGGTCTAAGTGGCGATTGGAAGTCGGAAAACGGCGGAGAACGTTATAAACCGACAAGTAGTAGTAGATCCTGTAACACTTGTGTGTATTAAGAGTCTTTTATATGCAGCTTTAAATTATTTTGCCGTTGGGTTGTTGTTACAACAACCCAACGGCAAATTGGAACACTTTAAAAAGTTTACAACGCCTATAAACACTTCTAATCGCTACCGTTTCTGCCGTAAACTGACGTCACCCACAGCTATGTGAATCGTTTTTTGTTGGCTTTACTCTTCAAGACGAGAGAATAGCATTACGGCATGTCTATCAGTTTTTATGGTCTAAGGAGTGAAAATATGTCGTTGGTTCTTTTTATTAGATATCTTTATAAAATTGGAACAAAGCATTCTTAAAAGTTTCAGTTTGTGACTGAATCTTACAAAGAAGTGGTTTTTCTGACTGAAAGAGTAAATTGAAGTTCCTCATTAGTCCTAAAGAATATGATATAAACTCTAGATATACCGGTGTGAACAAATTTCACATGGTTACCAACATTGTTTCTGTTAGAATTAACGGGTGTTCAAATATATATTTCGCCAAATATGCTTCTAAATGGCTCATATTGCTCAAGCACTCTATCGACACATTCTTTAACACTAGAAGCGCTGACATTTCTGCCAGTAATATAAGTATGAACGGGTCATTTTTGACCCGTATGATCCAAGTCGAGAATGTAAAAGGAAGCTTGAAACAAAATATCATATATTTATTTGACAATTAATAATAGTAATAAACAAAGGGAAAATATAATATAAAACATTACTAGATAGCTCTTACCTACATAATGAACATAGAAAGTATTGTGTGGAAGTGCATTTTTTACACTCATGGCATTTTACAAATGATTTGTTTCCAGAGCACTCTGATTTGATTTCACAATGTGTTCGCTTTTTTGAGGTTCATCGATTTCATCTGGGATGGCAGTTTATTTGACAGCAGCTCTAGTCCCTGCGTATTTTTCTAAGAGTTCTTCTCCTAGTTTTAGAATATAATTTCTGCGACTATTTGCGATTTATTCAATGATTTATATAAGATCCAAGCATTTATTCCAGCTAAGTCCAGTAAATTGTAAAATGTGTGAAGTGGTCAACGCCTAGACGATGCTTTCACTGAATACTGGCGTGCCATTTGGTCCACTACATCAACACCATATTTTGTCTCATTATAAAATTTAATAGTACACACAATTCTTTATGGTCTGCAAGTTTACTTTCACTAGCAAAATAATTTAGACAGCGATCACAAATATATTTTTTCTCCCTATTCTTGTTGAATTGTGATTTTACTAATTTTTGTGATTACTAATTTGACAAAAAAACTCATTGTCTCCTAGTAAGAAATGTAGTTCTTTTTAAAATCCTCCCCCTTTTAAATTAAATGTCTGTTTCGTCCCCCGTTTTTTAAGTGTTTTCTGTGTGTGTAAAAGTGTCTTAATTTAATTTTAACATAAAAATTTTTTGGACTTTACAAAAGTTTGCCAGATATTGCAACAACTTTATCAAAGAAATTTGATAACTACAAGCTTATATAATTGCACACCCACACAATTTGTACATCCATTCTTATTCATTGTCTTACAACTGTCACCTTCCAAAACAAAACATAAAATCTCAATAAATAACACACATTTCATAAATATATCTCCAGAATAAATATAAATAACTTTAAAGAACTTAATGGTATAGAACATTACTTTCATCAAACAAACAATACATTTCACCTATCTCTACTTCATTGGATAAAATCTGTCTCCTCAAGAACTTCCCCGTTTACTGTTAAACAATTACAATAGTTGACCTGAGTTCTCCAATCAACAATACAACCATGTTCTTTCAACCATCAATTAATAGAGTACCGGCATCATTTTAACTTTGCATCGTGACCTGAAGATGCTTTGCATATTATAGAAAGCGAAACCGGTCGTCCGATTAGTTAAATTAAATTGATTGTGAGTAAGTCTAACTTATTATTTCTTTTACCTTTTCTTTTATTTCTTCATTGAGGCGTCTTGAACTTTGGGCACTTTTGACCCTACCATCCGGCTTGGGTGTATTGGTGACCTCATCTTTATTCTTATGGACCGTATAGACAGGTTTTTCTGAGATGCTTAGGCTTCCTAAGTAAAATTTTTTGCAGACTTGTACCTTTTGGTTACCAACATTAAAGAAGTACCTAAAAGTGAATTTTTTGTATGATTCTCTGTTCCTATCTTTAGGTCCTTCTGTCTGATGTTTTGTGGTTATACCCAACATATATTGATGTTTTCCATTTTGATTTATGCCATAAAACGCCTTAAACAAGGCTTGTCTTTCATTTTCACTTGTATCCCACACATTTAAATTTACAGTCATTTAAACAACCCTTTAAACTTTTAACTTCTTTAGCGGGCACTATAACTCTACGACTCACATAAGATTCCTCTTTTTGATGACTGATAGAATGTTTCTGGCTTTTCCAACAAGAAACATCCCTTTTTCTTCACTTAACAGGAGGAGGTTTAGTGTTTGTTACCTGATCAATAATAACTTCTTCCCCAACCAAATTTATAGGCAAACGGACCTCATCATTTGAAGTAGTTTGGTGAGCGCCAGCGGTTGAAGTTGATGGGAGATCAATGGGCATCAACGCTAGTTTTGATTTAGTTGCAGTTATTGAAATATCTGCAGGTACACGCTTCTTGGCTTTATTTCTGGGTCGCCTGCAAAATACCACTAGAATTAGCTGCTAAAATAGTATGACTATGACTATATACTAGTTTAAAAACCTCAAACCTCAAACGAATCATTTGAAATACCATAAGTCTATTTACTCTCCAAATGGAAGTTTAAAAATTGATTATGTGCAATATAACTTTTGAAAAGTGGGCTATTTAAAAAACTAAACTAAAGCGATAAAACTTTAATGTTTTGAAACATGTGGATTTAAATAATAAATTATGGAATTTTTAACGTTATTTGTAGTTTGATTTCATAAAAATGACTAGATTCCACGAAGTGAAGGTTTCAGCAATAAAAAATATAGATTAGCTTACCTGTCAGTAGTTTCTTCATTTTCATCTCTTAAACTTTCTGATGATGGAGAGTAATAATCACCAGAGTCCTCTAATTCTGCATCCTCACTAAATACCTCAGTAATAAGTCGTCCCAACTCATTTAGTTCCCATTGTTATAAACAACAATACAAACATAACCTCAATACTAGACAGTGAACATGAACAGCTGTTACAGTTGGAACATTGTCAAACGAATACATGCAAATCTTAATTATTGGTTCAGTGACAAGGTTTCATGTGTCACCTGAAACCATGTCATTCTAGTTTTGTTTTCTTTATGTTCACAGATGGAACCTTGGCATTGTAATGAGTCAGAATTAACTTGTTAGCCAGCGCTGTTGTCAGATCAAAAGTTAGGGAAGATCAGTTGGAACCTTTTCACACTAATTACTCCAATGCGATTTTGTTAGTTGGAACCCTGTCGTTCTAACCTAATGAAATGGCAAAGCAGTAGAAAACCTTAAAATTAGTAGAAGTGCTGAACAAAAAAATCTACAAATTTGAGAACAAAGATAATTCAATTTATCTAGGGGTGAACATAAACAATAAAAATATAAAAAGCAGAGAAAACATCGACAGAATTAAAATCCAAGATTCTATTAAGAAAAGCAAAAGAAAGGCTCTACAGAACTGTCATGAGACCAGTTGTGCTTTATTAGTGCAAACTATGAACACTAAACAAGAAATACTAATGTCAGAGGTATCAGAACGAAAAATTTTACTTAAAATATACAGAGAAAAAAACGAGACATGAGTTTGGAAAAATAGCTCAAATTAAAGCCCAAAGAATAAGAAAGCTGGGGCATGTAAAAAGACTTCCTGAACAAATAGTAACAAAACAACCGTTGAGAAGAGACCAAACAGGAAAAAAACAGGAAAGGGGAGACCTAGAAGAAAATGGATAGATGCAGTAGAAGACAATTTAAAAGAATTTAAGATAGGACACTGGGAAACTAACGCAATGAATAGAAGAGTCTGGAGTGGAATTGCCAACCAAGCCTTGGGCGTTCACAGCCTGTGAGCTGCGAAGGCCCATGAAGAAATAGGAAAGATTTATAGTATAGGAGTGTTGTTAACAGATTGTCAGACATATCTTTATGGTAGAGAAATACCATCAGATTTTGGCTTAGATTCATCATAAGAAGAATATTTGGGTATAAATAATTAAAATAATAACTATTTTTTAGTATGACTTTTTTAATTATTAAAAAAATATTTTTTATAAATTAAAACTAGATTTATTTAGTATTGCCTTTAGTCATTTTTGCTGGTTACTAAATAAATCTAGTTGAACGTTCATTTTATTCTCTTCCATTTCAATCCGTTTCTCCCTTTCCCATTTTTGTAATTTAAATTGTTCTTCTTGCAATGTTTTCTCCCTCTCTTGGAGTGCCAGTTCCCTACTCCGGATTTCATCTTCTTCTCATTGCGCCGTCTCCTTTCGAAGGTTGGCGATCCAAATGGCAATTGTAGTTTTGGAAACTGCTGCGCGAAAGATCTCTGCGGATGATCGGTCGAACCATCTCCTCAGGTCTTTCAGCCACGAGTTCTGGCGTCTTCCTACTGATCTTTTGCCCTGTACTTTTCCTTCCAGTATAACTTGAAGTAGTTCATATCTTTCGCCTCTCAGCACATGACCCAAGTATTGCATTTTCCTCTCTTTGATTATTCTTAGTAATTCTTTTTGTTTACACATGCGACGAAGTACCTCAACATTAGTAACTCTTTGTACCCATGGAATCCTCAACATTCGTCTGTATATATACATCTCAAAGGCATCTATTCTTTTTTCTACTTCAGAGTCCATTGTCCAACTTTCACAGCCATACAGTAAGACAGAAAAAACGTAACATCTGATCATTCGGATTCTAAGCTGTAGACTAAGGTCTGATCTTGTAAAAAATGTTTTAATCCTCATGAATGTTTTCCTTGCTTGTTCGATTCTTGACAGGATTTCTTTTTTTGGATTACACTGACTATTTATATTTGTTCCCAAATATTTTATGGAATTTACCTGTTCTATTATTTGACCCTTGGCATACACCTGTACGTTTATTGGTGACTTTGAAAATACTAAAGTTTTAGTTTTGGAAACGTTTAGATGTAAACCGAACATTTCGCTGTGGTGAACTACCGCATTTATTATATTTTGTAGTTCTTGTGCGTTGCTTGCTATTAAGACGGTATCATCAGCATATCTGATGTTGTCTATGCTGATTCCGTTAATCTTAATTCCGCCTTGGACCTCGTCTAATGCTTCTCTGAATATAGACTCCGAATACAAATTAAAGAGTAGCGGTGATAAGACGCAACCCTGTCTCACTCCTCGTCGGATTTGTATGTCTTCGGATGTTGTGTGCTCTATTTCAATTGTTGCCGTTTGGTGCCAGTATAGTTCTGAGATAATTCGCAAGTCTTGTTCGTCAACTCCAGTTGTTCTCAGAATTTCGATCATCTTTTGATGGTTAACGCAGTCAAATGCTTTTCGATAGTCAATAAAACATGCATATACATCCACATTCATGTCTCTGCATCGTTGCGTTAACACATTTAAAGCAAAAAGAGCCTCTCGTGTTCCCAATCCGTTTCGAAATCCGAATTGAGTGTCACTCATCTGGAACTCGCACTTCTTGTAAATTCGTGTATGGATAATTCTGAGAAAAGTTTTAAGGACATGAGACATCAAGCTTAATATTCGATACATAATTGTGAGGAATTCGATTTTTTTTTCATATTGGATTTCATACCAGCGATCTTTTTTTTTTGTAAATACTCTAGGGTTGATTGCTTCAAACCAACATTCCGTTGTTTTCTTGTGGGAGCTACAAATAAATTTATGAAGACATATTTCAACCAGTGAACATTAAAAAAAACATACTTAAAATACTCCTTTTTTTCCCTGGCGTATCTTAAATTTTCTGTATCCGACTTGTTCGGCTCCTCATTATTTATTGGACCCTCACAATCAATTATTTCCTCATTAACTGTAATATAAAAAAAGTTTAAAACAACTTTGTTTAATTTATAGACAGTCTCTAACTTACCATCAATTGTGGATGTGTCATTAAATATATTTATTAATGCATTTTCCCTTATTACTATTCCGTGTTGATGGCTGTTTGCCTGACTTTTAGCCTTGAGAGAGGGTAAAAGTACAAATTCCCTTGATAATCCAACTACATGGTTTAAGAGATCGTCCATTTCTGAAACGTCTTCTTCAACTCCTGATCTATAAACACAAGGACAACTTCAGTGCTTGTATTTAATTTTGTTTATTTAAATGTTTATACAAGAGTACATTAAAAAATACAACAATGTTTACACAACATACAATTAATTATATTTAAAAAAGATAAATAAAAATGATGATATTGTATTGTTTTAATTGCTTTTATTTAAATATAAAAATATGCTTTTATCTTAGTTTTGAATTTTTTTTATTTTGTTTATACCTTTTAATTGTGAAGGTAAATTATTGTACATCATAATTTAAATAGTTTTCTCCATATTTATTTAAAAATTTTACTGAAATTAAGTCATTGTCTAGTGAAATGATTGTGGTGATCCCTATATTTCTTAAATACAAGATTTGTTTGTTTTATTTTTACAATAGATAATAAGCAAATTTTAAAAATAAAATATGAAGTTCCAATAACAAAGAATAATTACCTAAATTATTCAAAGAGCCAAACAAAATGTATACTTACTTAATTTGAAGTTTCTGATCCCTCTGACTAAACTTAGTAACTAAGTTTTTTACACGGTCTTTTATTGCTCGTAGACTTGCGTGTTTTCCAGTTATTTGGAGCATATTCATTTGGATTCAACTCCACCTTTCTGGATGCTCATAAGGGTTCTGACCTACGACTTGCCAAAACCTGAACCTACGGCTTGAAAAAAACACGTGCCACATGTACTGATGAAAACTCGATGTTCATATTTTGCCTATTCTATTTTCTATTTTGGTAATCGGGTTCGGGTAAGATTCCGTTGTGCATTCGGTAATTTTCGGCTCGATAGGGATGCGTATAAACGTAACGTACCAGCCCGTTACGTTAGGTAATACGTATCTAGATACGTTAGTTCAATCATTAATGCGCATGCTTATATGTCAAAAAGATACGTTACGTATACGTATTTGCTTGCACAAAAACTCCATAATAGCGATCATGAAGCCCTGATATATTAGCTACATCAGAATTCCATGTTTACTACTAATCTTACATACATTTCAAAATTCAAAAATATCCTTTTTTAATTTATCACTTTCATTTTTTTTATCAGTTTTTATCATACTTCTTTAGGTACTTAAGTTTTAAGAATAATTTACAGTGACATTATACAATATTTGCAATATTTGCTTTAGTTGTAATGTAGAGTTGCCATTGAAGTTAGTACGTGTTCTTTTGCCTCACATTAATATGTTTATGTTTGTCGTATACCAATTTGTTGTAACCCATGTTTATACAATTTTATTTTTACATTTGGACTCCACTACACCATTTTTATATTTTAATTAAATTTTTGTAATTTTTAAAATAGTAATAAGTAGTGAAGTGTCGGTTATTTTAAAGTGTTGTGTTGTCCTTATGTAGTATGTAGATTTGTCGGAATGAACGAGTGCCGTTCCACGGCGGACATTTATATTTTTTTATGTGAATTATTTTTAAAATGTAACATTGTATACATGTATTTAAGATGAAAATAAATATTTTGAATAGCCAAATGCCTCGTCATCTAATTAGTGACGCGCGCATGAATGGATAACGAGATTCCCACTGTCCCTACCCACTATCTAGCGAAACCACTGCCAACAGAACGGGCTTGGAAAAATTAGGGCTGCTCCTTGAGAGGTGGGGACTGAGTGGACTGCTGGGACTCCCTGATGACTGTCATTTCCCGCTGGATGGACGTCCCTGTGTGTGTGGGACCTGTCGAGGCTAGGTAGGTCTGCCAACGCTTTGTAATGTAGTTCTGGTTCTGGTCCTCAACCTTTTTACCTAACGTGCAGAACCCTGCCAGCGCAACAAATGCAACATCTAGGACCTGATCGTGGTTCCTTTTTGCCTCTGAGACCATTAATTTTTCCACGGGCTGGCTTGATCCTGATGGTCAGTATGCATAGGGATTGCAAAAACACGGCCTATCGATCCTTTTGGTTTGAAGAGTTTTCAGCAAGAGGTGTCAGAACAGTTACCACAGGGATAACTGGCTTGTGGTGGCCAAGTGTTCATAGCGACGTCGCTTTTTGATCCTTCGATGTCGGCTCTTCCTATCATTGCGAAGGGTTGGATTGTAGTTGGTCAAATCAAAGTTTAGAGTTGAATATTATAATTGCCATATATCCTATAGGCGCACGTATCGTATTCTATGGGCTAACACAGTCAAAACGATACGACGGTGATACTAAAGCCATACGAAGGCGACACTAAGACGAAAGCAGTGGCGACAACAGCAATAGTCTGCTACTTGCATGATCCGTAACCATGCCAAAAAAATGTGTTTTTTTATATTTACCCACTTAATTGGTTCATAACTTTAAAATCTAGTAGCTAAATGATCGAATTTCCGCGTATTTTTGATCGCACCCTTCAATTTTTTTATACCACTTGTCCTTTTTTTCTTAAATAGTCAAAACTTAAAAAAACTGTTTCTAAGCAATATTTCTATTTTTGACTCGTTAATTGCATAGTGTGATATATATCTAGGATCACCTCGGTAGGACAAGAATATTATTATTTTTTTTTAACATTGTAAAAATTGTTTTATAAATGCATTTGGATATAATCGAGGACATAATATATTATATAAAATATTTGGTTACAAAAATATTTTTTATTATGAATTGTTATAAAATAGGTTATTTAAATTAACAGTTTAAACATTCAATTACCTTTTAGTCCTCATCACTATTCTCATCTATGACTGATTCAACATCAGATGTAAAAATTTCTGAGAACTTTTGCTGGTCTTATGATTCTCGATTTATATCTTGAATTACTGAGATAATATATGACTGCGGCTATATGAGAACAAGAACCTACAGTGCGTAACCCATTTGCACAGTCACATGCTTGGCGCAAAATACCACCATATCCAATTGAATCAGGTTTATTCTCAATGTAGCATTTATAGGTCTTACTGCTTATATCCCTGGATCTTCTCAGTACTTTAATAATATTTGGTTTCATTGTAATATACTTCAAATTGATGTTATTATCATCCATCAGCTCAGCCAAATAGCAAATCGCTTGACCTAAATGATAGGTTCCCGAAAAAAAATTTTAGGTCCCTTTCAGTTATCTCTGGAAAGTTAATGATTTCATGTGATGTCAGCTTGGTCCTAGTAGGACGTCTTGACCACCTGGCTGTCTCAACTTCTAATGCTAAAGTATTCTCACCTTGATTAGATTTTAACATTCTTTCGATTATTATATCCTGTAACCCATCATCATTTTGATCACTATTCAAACGCTAAAACTAAAATTCTTGATCTTGTGATAAAAAAAAACAATATATAATTACATGTTATAACATTGGCTAGGGTAGCGCCTTATACTTACTGCAATTGATATTAGTAAGTAAGAACAATTTAACTTTCACAAATCAACCTCTGACAATATCCCAAAATTCACATCTACTATGATGCACAATAGTAAATGCGACACTCTTCTGCGACAGTTCTAGTATATCGTAACTGATAGCGGACGCATACGCCCGCCTATGTGATAACTTTAATATACTCGATTCTTTCGATACTTCTCCATGTGATTGATAGTTTTCAAGATCCTCGGTAATATTGCAACGGATTTTAGAAGAGGATTAATTGATAATAAGACTAAGACAGTCAAAGGGATACGAAGGCGACGGCGGCACGAAGGCGACTCCAACACCAAGGCGAAACCAGTAACGACAGAAACAATGTCTGCAACGTGCATACTCCCATTGTCGTTGTCATGGTTACGGATCATGCGCGTAGCAGACATTGCTGTTGTCCCCACTGCTTTCGTCTTAGTGTCGGTTTTGTGTCACCATCGCCTTTGTATCGCTTTGACTGTGTCAGCCCATAGAGTACAATACGCGCGCCTATAGGATATATGGCAATTATAATATTCAACCTTAAATTTTGATTTGACCAACTACTTCAAGAATTTCAATACGACTCGAGATTTTCGATATTAACTCACAACGGATTTTAGGACAAAGAAAAAAGTTAGTTCTTTAAAAAAAAACTATTTTTTTTTCTTTTATTACTCTATATTTCGCTGATTTTTTCTCAGCTTCATCAGGAGATAACTGAAATATGGTTAAAATGTATATAAATATCAGGTGAAAATAAACAATGATTTACTTACAGATTTAGAGTTAAAAATGTTGTACATAATATATTCAAAACAGTACTGACAATATTGGTTTAAGCACCTAGTCACTAGTAATTAAATTTTTTAGCAAAAAAAAAACAACTACGAAACAATTAAAACACAATAAAATTACACATTAAAATATACAGGGTGATTTAAAATATAATTGTAGACAAAAGTTATTTGAACATACTAAGAATATTACAGTAGATATTGCTCAACTGTCTTGTGTCTGCCTTATAATTTACTGCATACTTTTCTTTATTAATATGTCATATTTCTAAAAACAATTTTTTTTTTGTAATTGTTCTCTTGCTGTAGAACCCTGACATTTGAGTAGTCAAATTGATGCCGAGTTTTTAAGTAATGGTTAACTGCCGCACATGTATTCTTCTTTGTGCAGTCACTTTTGTGTTGTGTGACCCTTTGTTTTAGCCATTGAGAAGTTTGGCCAACATAACAGCTCTGGCAGTCCAAACAAGGCAGTTTGTAGATAACATTAGTTTTATTTGCAGTTGGTGTCTTGTATTTTAATTTAGAAAACAGTTGTCTGTTTTCTTATAAATTATATTTGACAATTTTAATGTTAGTAAATTGTTGAAATAAACTGGTCACAGAAGGTGTTAACTGTTTTATTAATGGTAGTTTTTTTTTTAAATAACAGACCGCATACCCGACACACCAATCCAATAAATTGTTATTTAATAAATGATAAAATTTTTTTTCTTAAATCTGCAAATCTTTATTATTGAAAAAAACAACAAGTGAGTTATTAAATTAGTGGAATGAATTTTTGAGGTTGAATCTATGACATCATAAGTGGTATGAAAATTGATGTAGAAAATGAAAGAAATTGATGTGGTACTATCCACATAATAGTGTAAGAATGACATAAAAATACGTATATAAATAAAAAGATTAAGTTGGAATCCAATGAAATTAAAGTAAAAATTTTTTTTTATTTTTAAATTTGGGTAATGGTGGTTCCTAACAACAGTAAGAGAACTGGTGTGTAAATCTCTGAGAGTTTCAAAATTTTTTAATTAGTAATTAAAATTTTATGAGATAATATGATAACAGAATATGATATTCTAACTATGATTCTATTGTAGTTTTGGTAGTGTTACTTCACATGAATATAAATGGAGTTGAGAAAGAATGAATGAGAGTATTAATATAGGAAAGAGGAAATGTAAAATATTGGTTGAGTAATGTACAGCAGCAAGAATAAATTGGATACTATGTTGTTGTGAACTGTATGGACAAAGTTAGATAATTAAGTATGTAAATGGAAAACCAAACAAAATGATATGTGTGTGAATACACATATCATTTTGTCTGGTTTTCCATTTACATACTTATTTAAAATTTCTGTAGAAAGTGGAATAAACGAAGACGGTCCTTTACCTATTTCATATTTGTTTACATTAATTTCAAGATATATTATATTACTAAGACTGTAACCACTATCTTTTTCTTGAAAATTTTCTAGTTTGTTTAAAAGAGATTCCTCAATATAATTGATAAACCACTCCTTAAAGTCAGTAGTCCTATCGATTACTTCAGTGCGTGTATGAAAATATTTAAGTGATGTCACTCCTTCGTCCTGTTTTTTTTTTAAATAAATTCGGCACAAGTATTAGTACTACTAATACTTGTGCCGATAATAGTATTGTGTAATATTACTTGTGTAATAGTATTAGTGTTACTTTAGTAGAATTTAAATTTATTACAAATTGTATCATTTTTTGTTTAAAAATAAGAAAAGCATCTTCGAAGAATTTTTTTACATCTTTATGAATTAAATTAATAATTATTCCTGTGTGTATGCGACCTTGAAAAATTGATGCTAAATTTTCCCACTTTACTTCTAAAGTCGATTTAGTATTATTTTCTTTATTTTTGTTTTGTAACATTGTTTTCAATATAGTTCGTATTCTCTCCATTTGTGCAATTTTGTTTAATACCTTTTTTCGTATACTGACGGATATAACTAATTTTTTAATGAGTGTGTTACAAACTGTTATATTGTTTGTTATAATTTTAATCCATTTTTCAGCTTTTGCGTTACGCCACGTATCTTTTAAAATTTTAAAAGCCTCATCTACACTTTTTAACATGTTATCACTTGTTCTAGCAACTTGTTCCATCGACATATTAGCAATAATTATTATAATTATTATAGAAAACAACAAAAAATAAAATTTGCTTACCTTACAATTTCTTAAATTCAAAAATAGGTGAGGGTTTGAAGGTGGTTAGAAGTTGCCGGTTTCAGTCCCTTAAAGGAAATTCCGTAGTTACCGCTACTTAATTCTAATAAATGAGGTTGTATGTGTTCTGTTGTATATTTCGGGAGAAATATTACGTTTTCTTGTAATTCTATCAACACCGTTTGACCAAATCGAATTTGCACTATTTTGCAATTTAGGATTTTAAACGTTTCTCCTTGTGAAAGATCTTATAGTCTAATAGCTGTTTTTCTGCTTACGGAGCAGCTGGCATTGATTGCTAAAAGATCCATATTTTATAATTAAAAATAATTTACTAGTTTAAAATTTAACTAAGACTAAATAGTATTAATATTATTATTATTATTAAAAGAATTGTTGAAAAGAATCTAAAATGTTTGTACTACTTGTATTTAAAAATAACAAAGGAACAATCTTATAAGAATTAAACTAAAGACTGTATTTCTGTAATAAAACAGATTTTATAAATGACTGAAAACAATAGAAAATACAAATTCATGTAACATTAGAAAGCTTAAAGAATCTGAAATGTAACATAAAATAAAAATCAAACAACACTGATACAAATTTTTCAGTAAATACAAATGCGAAACATTATTGAAAAGGAACTTTGAAAATGTCGGAAATCAACAGAAAATACAATACTAGAAATCTTAAAAATTCTCTCATTTAACTTAAAATAAAAATGAAACGACACTGACACAAATTTACAAATACGAAACAATAAAGAAAAATAAATACTAGATAAAACTTTATATTAATAAATATACTACTACATAAAATATATGTATAAACTAATTGCACTTACTGTAAATTGAAGTATTCAAAACCACTCGTTACAATTTGTTGAATGATAATTAAAACACGTTGGGACTTTGTATATATTTATACTACTTTTCTTAACACATTTTTTTTGTTTCAGAAATGGAAGTTAACACTTACACTGCCACCATAGTGAGAAAAAGCTTCTGGCCGTAAATATTTTCCCCTCTATATACACACACAATTAAAAACTAAGCATATATTTACACGTTTCTTTTCAAAAAAACGTTACTTTGCGTTTGTTAGAGATGAGAATCACCATATGATTCACGCGGCCTTGTTGGCTGATATCGTTTATTACAGCCGTGTGCATCATATGCCGATTCACACAAAAACAAGTCCATATAATTCACGCTGTCTTGTTATCTGATATCGGTTATTACAATTTTATGCCCATTCCCACAAGATGAGTCATTTCTTGCAAAAATGCATTTTCGCAAATTTCGCTATAAATGGATATTATTCATTTCCAAGCGTTAGCACGTAGGTGTTAGTCGATTTCTCTGAGTATTTTGTGTAAATCTTTATACTGTGAAAATGAATTACGAAAAAGAACAAGAAAAATTAAATCGTCTGTGGCAGGAATATCTTTCAGATGAAGATAATGAACCATTTGAAGATTCTGATGATGAGTTTCTCCCTAGTAATTCTGATAGTTCTTTAGATAATGAACCAATTAAAAAAAAGTAAAATTAATAAATCAACCAAGTACTTCTGGCACATCAAGAAATATATCTGATAGTGTAATGGAAACAATAAATAATGTTATTGAAAATAATTTAGAAGAAAGTGAAGATGAGGATAAAGAACGTGAACACATTGATAATAGTGCGAATTTATCGTGGAAAGACGTGAGTGGACAGTATATGAAATTATTTGATTTCACTGAAATAGATGTTGGTGTAAAAGCAGAACTACACGGTGAATATTTTGATAAAGGTCCTTTAAATTTTTATGAGTTATTTCTTACTGACGAGGTATTGGAATTAATGGTGACGGAAACAAACAGGTATACAAATCAGCTAAAAAGTACTGTAAAATTACCCCATGCCAGAATTTCTGAATGGCGTGATACAAATGTTGAGGAAATAAAATGTTTTATTGGGATCTTGATTTGGATGGGCTTATGTCGTTTTCCTACAATTGAAAGTTATTGGTCTAAAAGTAGTCTGTACGATATTAAAATGAAAAATTTGATGCCTCGCAACCGTTTCCAATTATTACTCAAGACATGGCATTTTCATAACAACGAAATAATAACAGATGATAGATAGATTACAAAAAATTTCTCCTTTGACAAACCTGTTGATAAAAAATTTTCAAAAACATGTTGTTCCCAAAGAGAATATATGTATAGACGAATCATTAATACCATTTAGAGGACGGTTGAGTTTTCGGCAATATATTAGTAATAAAAGACATAAATTTGGTATAAAACTGTACAAATTATGCATTGAAAAAGGATACACCTATAACTTCCAAATTTATTGTGGCAAGGATAAACTACCAAATCAATCGTCCTCTGAAAATGTAGTACTGACTTTGTCTAATAACCTACTGGATAAGGGACGTACAATTTATACAGATAATTATTACACCAGTATTTCTCTAGCCCATAAATTACAGAACAGAAACACTCATTTAGTTGGAACTCTGAGAATCAACCGAAAATTAAATCCCAAACATATAATTGATACAAAATTGCAAAAAGGACAAACAGTTGCAGCTGAAAGTAATACAGGAGTGGTGATTCAAAAATGGAAAGACAAACGCGATGTTTATACTCTAAGTACAAAACACACTGCCGAACTCACAGAAGACAGCCAAAAGCCAAAAGTTGTAACTGACTACAATAAACATAAAATATACATCGATATGTCTGACCAAATGAAAACATACACCACCTCATTGAGAAAGGGAGTAAAGTGGTATAGAAAGTTAGCAATTGAACTGCTTGTGGGTACTACGTTAGTAAATTCGTATATATTACACCAAGAAGTTTCAAATGAAAAAATGACTATAACAAAATTCAAAGAGAACCTTGTAGTAAGCCTAGTAAAGTCCATTCAACAAAACCCTAATCCTAACGACAGTCATTTGTTGGAAGACGTAGGTTCCAGTAATCGTCGAAGGTGTGTTGTTTGTTATGAAAATATTGCTAAAACTGGACGAAAAAACGCTCAATTGAAAACTCCTCAGTTAAGATATCTTTGTACACAATGTAATAAGCATTATTGTTTGAGTTGTTTTTTTGAAATACACAAATGTACAAAATAAACGTAACTTTTAAAATTTTGCAATTTTTATTAATAAATAAAGATTTTGTTAATTTCTTATTAAAATAAAAATGTATGAAAATGATAATTTTCGTTAAAAAATAAATAAATAATAGTTGACTTGAGTATACAGTTTTTATCAGTAACCCACTTTTCAGGCTGTGAGAATCAAACATTGGTTAACATATTTCAGAGGCCAAATAGAGTTTCTGTTGCTTACAGCCGTCTATTTTTAAACTGCATTAACGATACATTGATATGAGAGACCAAAACTGCTTCTCGCAGCTTTTATAATTTGTGATGCGTGAGAATCGATATTTGATTCTCGTGGCTGTAAAGTCATATTACCCGTGCATCACGTTATGCTTCTCATGGCAGTGAAAGTGTTAACTATGTCAATACACAATAAACAACTTCAGAGGTGTACAATAATTTTTTATTTTACTCAGTTTAGAAGCAATAAAACGGTTCTTACAAATGCGACTACCTTCCCATTTTAGAAGTCGCCCCTTGGGAGTTCTATTTGGACAAAAAGGAGCGGCTCCTATATCCGCCCAATATATTGGAAGATTTATACATTACCGATTATTTATATCGAAGAGCCGGTAGTGATTATATGGACATTAAAGATTAGTTTATTTGCTTATGATTCAAAATTGATACTAATGCATTTCTTTTATTGCAGCTTGATGATTTAAATAATAATAAATCTTAGAACGCCACTGTGTGTGTTTTTTCCCTTCATTGTCCTTTGTTTTGTATTATGTTTATGGACTTGTTTCCCTCGTAAACAAGGCAAATAATAACGACGTTATTTAATACTAGGTTAATATTCTTACTAATAATTTATTCAAAATTGATTGGTTTGGACATTTTAAAGCAAATATGTTTTTACAATACATATTAAATGGTTTATGGTCTTGTTTCTGTCAAAAAAGTCAAATCATAACGATTTTCTGTGTTTAATACAAGGTAAAAATTCTTAATAATAATAATTTATCCAAAAAAATTAACAGTTTGGACGTTTTTAAAGCAAATATGTACTTGTAGAGTAAATATTTAATCATAACTGAATATTATTATTAATATGCACAAAAGCCTACTTTTTATTAATAAAACAATTATTTTCATACCTAAAGTGTATGATTTTAAGAAAACTAGTATACTGACATACATACATTTTGTAGCAATCAAAATAATTAGAATTATATTTCTGTTTTATTTTTTATATACACACACATACATACATACATACATACATACATACATACACATACATACATACACGCGAAAACTACGAGTTGAGATTTATTTTATTTAAATATAACATAAAAACCAATTTTCTCTTATTTACATTGCCAATAACTTATGACATACAACCTTTTAATGGTAAAACGAAAAAACACGGAGAGTGTAAAATGGTTGTTAAACGAGTTACGAGTTATTTCTACGAAGGGTCATGTTTAATGTCAATGTTGTACCTCAATCAAACTCAAGATTTTCAATAGTTAATAAAAATACAAAACATACATCTCAACGTAATCCCTTATTATATTATAAATATCGTATCGCATTAGTGTAAAAGAGTTTACTCGTTTCACTACAAATTTTTAAATATTCATGTTTTAGTTTTTTGTCGCTCCTGTAAAATCTCTAAAAATGAGTTACAACCTTATTCGATGGGGGTGTCGATATCGTCATTAGGAATGAAATACCTCCAATGTGCAAATTTCTGGTAATTCAGATTTTCAACTATTTTGTATCGCTATGAATGGTTTTACAATCTAGGAAAATATCCAATGTGCGTATCGATTCCTAACTTCCCTAATTTCTACAAATGCATCAAATTGCTAACCTCAAATTTTCTCAAAGAAGCTATTTACCAGTGAAAAATGAATGAGTGTTTTCAAGACAATAACTAAAACAATTGTACACAATTCACTTAGGGAAGACCGGCAAAATTACTTCCAAACTTTTGTTCCTAATGAAAATTAAATTTAAAACGAAAAATCCAAAAACAGGTACGTAAAGAAGTTCACTACTATGGTTAGGTATCTTTCGTCTCATTATTGCTTAACACATTGGCTGCCACAAGGATCACAGAAAGACAACCCAAAAAGCTAAAATCAAAAAGAAAGAAGAAAAATGCGCTCAAGAGATTAAAAGGCAAATCTTATCTAGGATATAAGAGAGAAAATGGTGTACTGACACATATTGTTAAAAGAGAAGCCGTCTGTAAAGGAGTGATGTAGCCATAATATAACGCCGAAATGTTTAAAAGAACACTCATTTTGATGTTCTTTAATTACGCAGGATAATAGACTACAAATTTTGGATATTAACGTCATGGAAACATAAAAGAAATTATGTTAAAATAATTCGCAGATACTGCAGAGTAAGGGTAAGACTTATCAGGAAGCAACACAGATGGCATCCAATAGGAAGGAATGGAGAAAGTTCGTTAAGAGCTAGGACACCTCAGAAGACGGTCAAATATTGTAATTTAATGAATTGTATTTTAAACGGCTTAACACCGAAAGGTACAAATGCGTCTACTGATTAAGTAAGTAAGTATGTTAAAAATCTTGTTCGAGCAAGAGCAGTGCGAAGGCGCCGAAAATATACTCAAAATGCGGACAAAAGATCCAAAAAGAAGAGTCCTTACAACTACTTTTTGGGTTTTAAAGATGGAAATTACCTCAAGGTATGCCGAATTATGTTTTTGAACACATTAAATTTAGGAAAAAACAAAATGAAACAATGGGTCCCAAGGGAGCCAGCCACTCATGAAATTGATACTTCTGGTGAAAGTCTACAAGACTCCAACATTCAACAAGCAAAAACCAAGATTACTCCCAGAAAAATGAGTTTAATTTGCAAAGAAAAGAATGTTAAAGAATTGTTGTAAGAGACTCCTAAAGTTTCTTTACACTATTGTAGAGCATCTACTAGCAGGGTATACGTTGACAACAGTCATAACAAAAAATTACATATACAGACTATATAAGGAATGGTGCGATGATAGAAATCAGTCAGTTGCCGACACATACGTGTAATATTAAAAACTTAGTTGTTACGTTCTTTAAAAAGTACGCTATTGGCAGTAACTTTCGTTGAATAAGACCTGGAGAAAAAGCCAGAGTTGTAAATAAAACGAATTAGCAAGGTTAAATAGAGAAATTAAAAGAGCATGTACGGATGATAAAAATAAATATATAAATGAAGAATGCGAAGAACTAGAGAGACATGCAAACCGGTATGAATCCCATGAGCTATATAACAAAGTTTGATATCTATCCAGGGAATTTAAACCAATCACACAAAAAATAATGGATCAAAACCAACATATTATAAATGACGAGAAAGGGATTGCGGAGGTATGGAGAAAATATTGTTAAAGTCTATACGCAGATGATCCCCAGACTGCAAATCACGACGAGTTCACTGCAGAGAGAGAACCAAACATTTTAAAGTCAGAGGTAGAAAACGCAATCAAAAAGTTAAAAAGTAGAAAATCTCCTGGCGCATCCACTTTCATCTTTTCTATTGCCTCAAGTATGAGAAGAACAAGCGGGATTTGTCCCAGGAAAAGGCACAAGAGAACACATCCTTAATGTCAGACAGCTAATCGAAAAAACTCGTGAATTGAATACTTCTATCCTTATGTGCTTTGTGGATTACATAAAGGCCTGCGATAAAGTCAAATGGCAGCTGCTATGGTCCATACTAGCGGAAATGGGAACACCCCACCATTTAATTCAACTAATTAGAAGTCTATATGAACATAATAATAACACAGTAAAAATAAACAACAACCATTCCGATCATTTCAGAACAGAAGCAGGTGTCAAGCAGGAGTGCATAATCTCGTCAACTCTATTTAATATCTACAGGGAACACATTATGCGAAAGGTACTAGATGGATGGAAAGATGGAATATCAGTAGGAGGTCAAAAAATCAATAATTTGAGATATGCTGATGACACTTTAATAATGCAAATCAAGACGAAATGAAAGACATAATGAGACGGCCGGAGGAGAAAAGCAAAACATATGGACTAAAGCTAAAAAGGAATAAGACAAAGATCATGATAGTAGACAGAGCTCAGAATAATCTTCAACGCATTAAAGAAATTGGGGACTTTGAAGTAGTAAATAGTTTCATATACCTGGTGTCCCTAATAACAAATGATAGATACGGTGTAACAGAGAGATACGTAGAAGGTTGAATATTGCTAGAGTAGCTATGATGAAACTGGTAACAATTTGAAAAAATTCTAGCATAATAATACACACAAAACTAAGGCTCGTAAGGGCACTCATTTTTCTCATAGCCACATATGCATCCGAAACGTGGACCTTAAAGGAAGCGGATAAAAATACTCTAGACGCTTTTGAAATGTGGGTATACCTCCGCATGTTAAGAATATCCTGGATTGATCATCGCAGTAACGTAAGAGACCTACGGAAAGATCTCAAAGCCGTTGGGTAGATCAAACAAAAATATTGATTAACCAAGGGTTACATGAAGCCAAACAACTAGCCCAGGACAGGGAAGGATGGAGGGAAATCGTCGAAAAACTGTAAAGGCCTGATGGTGTCACCACATCCCAAAAATGATTAGGACTGAGGAGGAGAGAGATATAAGACAACTAAAATATAGCTCCAATGGAGAGTTATACTACAAAACTAATTACTTAGGCAACTGGAAAATACTACCACACAAAAGAGAAGGCCAAAATCTGTGCGTTTATGAAAATTCGCTCTTCAAGACATCTCCTGAAATATCAGAAGACAAGTTCACCTGCAAGACCTCAAATCAGTTATTAAAAAAGATCATCATCACTTTCACATCATCAAAAAATCGAAGTTTGTTTATTTAAAATAAAGTTAATGCACATCACTCTACTATTGATATGATTCTTTTCACCCCAAAAATACCAAATTCAACGTGTATAGTACTATGACATGCCATACACAATATTTGAAATATTTGCTATATACCGGTTCAATAATTTATACTTTTTCTAATGGCTTGGTAAACGATTATTGCGGTTATCCCAACAATAATTGTCTGTTTAACGCCCGATTTCATAATCAATTTAAAGTAAACTTTAAATTAAAGTCCACTTTAAAGTGTAAATTTCAATTTCATAATACTGTAACCTTACTTTAAAGTTCACATTAAGTTAAATGGTAGAAATCTGTCAATTAACTCCTTAAAGTCCAGTTTTACTAAACCAATAGACAGTTTAACCTCAAAATTCTTATATCGTCTTGGTCTTGTTTCAAGTTTGTTTACATTTTTATTTTTTTTTTCAAATTTAAAATGAATTTTTCTACTACAAGTTCAGATTCTTCTGAAGATGAATTTATATATGTCCGCCGCCCTAAAGTTTATGGGGAAAGAATAAATTATATAAACCAATATGATGATGTAAGTTTCTATGAAAGATTTAGATTGACAAAAGAAACAGTTATGTCCTTACTGGAACAAATCGAACCTTTAATAAAACTTCCAACAAATAGGTAAGTAATACCATTAAGATATAATAAAATTTATGATCACATTAACATTGGTGGATACAAAAATCATTAAAAAGTAAAACCAACAATATTAAAATGTGTATAGAGAAATATATTAATGAAAACATATTTTTAGGGAAGGAGCTGTTACACCACTCCAACAATTATTATTGACCTTAAGATTTTTTGCTTCTGGAAGCATGCAAGTATCAGTAGCTGACTACATGGGTATATCAAGGGCAACAGCGTCCAGAATTATCAAAAGAGTTTCTGCAGCAATTGCATCATTAAGCAGACAGTACATTAAAATGTATGAAACAAATGATGAAATGGTCCAAGCTGCAGAAGAGTTTTATGCCATTGCACGATTTCCAAGATGCATAGGTGCAATTGATTGCACTTTAATACGAATCGATTCTCCTGGAGGTGTAGATGCAGAAATATATCGCTCATGAAAAGGATTTTTTGCGTTAAATGTCCAAACAATCAGTGACTCTACTTTAAAAATCAGAAATATTGTTGCACGATGGCCTGGTTCTATGCACGATCAAACAATATTTAACAATAGTGGCATAAAACAAAGATTTGAAGCTGGAAACTTTGGTAGATTTGTACTAGTTGGTGATAGTGGTTATGGTTTAAAATCATATTTAATGACCCAGCTACATGATGCTAGAACAGAAGCAGAAAATCTTTACAATGAATCTCTCATAAGAACTAGGAATGTTGTGGAAAGGCAATATGGGCTATGGAAAAGACGGTTTCCAATTTTAAGAAACGGAATGAGACTGAATTTGGATGTAACTATGAATGTAATAGTAGCTACAGCAGTACTGCATAACATAGCCATAGAAAATGGAGACTTGTTTCCTGTAGATCTTAATCTAGATCAACAAGAAGATAATTTGCCTCAGTTTCAGGGAAATTTAGATAATGGAAGACATTATCGTGAATTATTTATTAGACAGCATTTTGCAGATTTATAGATTTAAAATTATAAAATTTAAATTAGTTTTATACTTAAGTACTATATTATTGTGTATAAATGTATTACATTAATTTTTAGTTTTACCTTTTTTAAGATAAATTTTATAAGATGATTCTCAATTTCAGTAAATTTACACTTGTATAATTGTACCTATATTTTTATGTATAAATGTATTAGATTTATTTTTATTTTCATTTTTATTGAGATAAACTTTATAGGATATTATGAGGCTCAAATTTTAGTAATTTATATTTTTATTATTGTAGGTATATATTATTATGTTTAAATGTATTAGTTTTATTTTCACCTTTGTTGAGATAAATTTTATATTTATTTCAATAATTGATATTTTAATAATTGTACCTATACATTATGTATAAATGCATTATGTTATTTTTACTTTCACCTTTGTCAAGAAATTTTATACGATATTATGATGCTCAATTTCAGTGATTTACATTTTTATAATTGTAGCTATTTATGTTATTATGTATAAATGTATTAGTTCTATTTTTACTTTTGTCAAGAATAAATTTTATAAGATATGATGGTTAATTTTAGTAATTTACATATTTATAATTTTTGTACATATTTATTAATTCAGCAATTTCTGTACTGTGTTCTTAAATGTTTTGAATAGTTTCAATTTACTTGTGGAATATAAGGGACATTAAAACACAACACTTTTTGTACACTATATTTATTGTAAATTTTGTTGAGCCAAAATTTTTTGTTTTAATTTTAATTCCATTTCTAATATTTTAATTTTTAAATCCTATTCCCTTATATCTCTATCATGTTTAGCCTTTTCCCTCTCTTCCTTTTCCTTTTGCCTTTGATTTTCTTCAATTGATACTTCCAGCTTGTGTTCATAATATTTTTTCTTTGCCTCAATGGCAGGATTTAAAACTTTAGGCCTCAGCTTTTGATGGGCTGTTTTTTTTAATTTTTCCGGAACATACTTGTTCCAGTTTTTTCTGGGTGAATCCTAAAAACAAGAATTATTTAATTACAACTGTACATTTTTATTACATCTTTACTACCTGTTCAACTACTTCTAAAGAAATTTTGGAGTCTGTATTGTTATCACTATGTTCAAATTCATCTTTTGATGTTGTTGATGATTCTTCAACAATTAAAATCTAAAAAAAAATGTGTTAGACAAGATGTATACAACCTTTATATAAATATGCATACGTTATTGACATCCATTTCAAATAATTCTCCAACATCATTTTGTATATCCTAAAACAATTGAAATTAATAATTATGTTATAAAAAAACCTGTTTAAACTTAGTACTTTATTGATTTCAATAGAATCAGAATCAAATTCTGCATTCAAACCCATTACTGTCTTTAAATTCATCAAATCCAGTACAGTATCTGTACTGATGTCTAAATTAAAACTGGAGCATGGGCCGCTACCAGTCCCCCCTTGGTAGCACCTTAAGTTGGCAACTTCCTTTCTTGCTTTGCTCTTTATGTTATCATATTTGGCCCGTACTTGATCCAGTGTCCCGGCATGAAAGTTTTTTGCGTTAAAATTAGCCACAATTTTTTTCCAAGCATTTTCCTGCAAATGTAATTTTTATTTTTCATATATAAACAAAAATATATATAATAAAAACTAACCTTCTCATTCCAATTTAGTTTATTTGTTGTTTTACACTCTATGATTGATTTATATTTAGAGACTTCCTCAATGAGTAAAAGTTCCTCCTCTTTCGTGAAATTCACAGAACGACTTCTTTTCGCTGCAGACATGATTATCAACTAACTTTTAACACCTAACTTTACAAACAAATAACAACTAACTTTTAATACCTAACTTTACAAACAATTAACAACTAACTTTAACTTTATAAACAATTAACAACTTTTACAAACAATTTAAGATACGACGAAGATATACGACGTTATTTCGATTTCGACAAAAACCCGGCAAAATTGACATAAACACGATTACCAACCTACCAAATTAAACATTAAAGTTTACTTTTACTAATGAAAAGAGCGTAGGTATTATGAAACCGGGTGCAACACTAAAGTGCACTTTAGTGTAAAGTGAACATTAGTTAAAGTGTACTTTAGGTTGCCATTATGAAATCGGGCGTAAATACTATTACAGTAGTCGACGCAGTCTCTGTAAAATTTTTGTACTTCTTGAGACAGGTGCTGTGACCGGTTCCGGTCCTTTTTTTTTACCTGCTTTAAATCACCCCCAGGTTTTGGCTGTCCTCCACCCCAGGGTGACACCTAAGACTAGTTTGAGCAAGAATGGGGGCAAGCATCATCCTGCCTCAATCCTAGCCATAGGCCGTGTCGCGTGGACTAAACACTGCAGGGACTTCACAGGCCACCTGGAACTGTCTGTGAAGATATACGTCTGGTGACCTGCGCCGTCAACTCTCTCCCTTTCACTCAATACCCCCTAGAGTCGCCCCCTCTATCTTGTCCTTCCTCTCAATCCTTGCCAACCAACGACGACTAAGCAACTAACACCCTCTCCTCTCTCTCCTTAGCGGCGAGAACCGCGCGAACAAAACCGTCACCCGTTCTCCACCCTGTAACGCTCGTCATCATTTCATCTACCATTTCATTCACACCTAGTATCATTCTGCCAAATCCCGCATTCATCCTCGTTCTTTCCGCTACCCATCTAGGACAATGAAATAGAGTATGCGTCACAGTGTCCACCTCACGGCAATATAAACACCGATCGTCAGCCGCTTTCCCGAACCTCTTCAGGTAGGTCCGGAAACATCCATGGCCTGTGAGCACCTGCGTAAGGAAGTATCCCCCACGCCGATGCCCACATTCCACCCACCGTTGGATATTCGGGATCAGCGACTTCGTCCACTGTGCCACATCCTCCACTCCTTCCCACTCTCTCTGCCACTTCTCGATAGTAGTGGCCCTTTCCTCACTCCTTACTCTGTCATCCACGTTTCCACGCACATACAACCTATGTCTCTCACCCGCTAGCAAATGTGTGGGCACCACAGCAGTAATAACATAGAGAGCAGCAGTAGGTGCGGTGCGGTATGCGCATGCCGTACGGATCAAGCAAACCCGATCCGTTCGCATCAGAAGATTTCTGTAACACGAAACCTCTGCTGCTTTATACCACACCGGTGCCGCGTAGAGGACGATCGACTGAACAACCCCGGCCAGGACCCTTCTTCTTTCGGAACTAGGTCCGCCGATGTTGGGCATAATCCTCCCCAACACAGCCGCTCTCTCAGCTGCCCTCCGTGTCACACTCCTGAGGTGCTCATCAAAGCCCCCATTCTCATGTAAGGTTATACCCAGGTACTTTACGCACCTGCTGGGTACAATCCTTACTCCCTCATATTCGAACCATACACCTTCTCTCTTCCTCGGCCCCTTCAGGATAATGGCCTGAGTCTTTTCTGTTGCCAGTACAAGACCCCGGTCATTCATCCTCATTGGAAAGTGCCTCATTGCTATTTTGTATCCTTGTCCAAAGATATCGCCGTCTATCCGTTCACACAGATCCATCCAGGATCTTCTCTTCTCCCTGCGTATCATGCGGGTCAGTTGTCTCCTGCAATCGATGTGCAACTCTTCCAAATTTCTAATCAGATCTTCACCCCTTCTTCCCCTCCTCATTCGCTGTATCTGCCTTCGTAAACGCAGGCATCTATCACGCTCACTTTTTATCTCTTCCGTCCACCAGTACGGGGCCGGCCTAGTGTGACCCGTACTAGTCCCAAGAGGCCGGCTTCCTTTCATTGCTTCATTCACTACTCGATCGAGATCTTCCACTTTATAGGTGTCCGACCCACGATCTCTTTCTACACCCCATTCAACCAATTGTTCAAATGCATCCCAGTTCATCTGCACATTTCCCCCGGTATACACGGGGAAGCCAGACCCCGCGCCACCCACCTCGAAGTAGATGTAGCGGTGGTGCGTCCCCGCATAATCCGGTAGAACCATCCACTCTCTCACTCGCGTAGCCAGCCGCGTTGACGAGCAGGTAACGTTAATGTACGATTCTGAATTCCCACGCACAAATGTCGGCTCGAGACCTGTGTTGAGTACAACCAGGTCCAAAGCCGACACCCAATCCGTTAGCATTCTTCCTCGAGCGTCAGTGACTGGGGATCCCCACTCCGAAGATTTCGCGTTGAAATCCCCAAGCACCAAGAACTCTTCGCCCAAACGTCTGCCCTCATTCATTATCTCATCTAGCCTTGCCTCGTACGCATCCATTGCTATATTTGGGGAAATATAGCAACAGATTACATTCATTCTTTCCATTCTTATGGTTACGTAACCATCATGTGCGTCAATGGCATAGATTCGCAACTTACGATTCCGAATATACACCGCGACGTCACCCGCTTCGTCCGCGTGCCAACCTTTCTCTCGGACCACCCTGAGATTTGGCTCCGACACGATGAGGACGTCGATATTCCTCCTCGTGGCGGCCTCCAGGGCGAGATCGTGAGCCAACCTCGCCCTACCCAAGTTAGTCTGAAGAAACCTCGCACTCTTGGTATTGGGTCCACACGCCATGTTAGCGTTTTGGTCCCTCTACCTTCTCCCTCTTTTCCTTAAGGAGACGCCTGAACACTTCACAGCGGGAGCTTCCCCCTCTGTGTCCATTCGCCCCACAGTCAACACACTTCTCACCCTCTTGCTTACAATCCTGGCGCTTGTGGCCTGTTAGACCATCGCCGACACACATCTCCACTCTCTGCTTCTTTACACTTACGCAGGAGGTGACCATGCTGCTGACACCTAAAACAACGTTTTAGCTCCAGCCTTTCGCGCACGCTGCACGAGATCCAGCGCACCTTAACACTGCCTGCCCTGAGAAGTCTCAGTGCAACAATCTCCTCGACCTCGACGGTGGCAGTTTTATTTCTGCCACCGGCAGGCCGAAGCGACTTTATGTCAAGGTCGACCTTTCTCCCGGCAACGCGTTCAATTGCACTCCTCACCTCGTTTTCAGAGGTGAGCTCATCCATTCCCATCAGGAAAATGGTACGGGTCCGAATTCCTCCCTTTGCAACCGTCTTCACGGCCGCAGGGACGCCGGCACGCACCATGACCCTTTCGGCCATCTTCATTCCACCATTAAGGAACAAGGCTAGACCTTCTTTGGTCTGCCTCACCTTTGTCACCCTGATGTCCTCACACTCTCCCACAGTGGTTCTGACATCTTTTAATAGTTCGGCGTAAGTCCGATTCGGCCCCGATTTTATTATGACCACCGCGTCCTTTTTTTGGGCAGCGGTGCCACAAAACCTTTCACACTCCGCTTACCGTGCACTATAAAGCGCACCCCACTCGCTCTGGCTACCAGCTCCAAGATCTTCCTGGACCGTTCAAGCCCCAAGAATCCCGGAGCTGCCAGCGAGACACATTCTCTCCTCTCTTCCTTCATACATTCGGCCAGTGTTCGTGCCGCGTGCACGAACCTAGCCGGCCCCACTCACCTCAGTTCTGTCAGAGGGAACCACCTTGAAGATATACTTCTCAGTGGTATCCCTCCCAGGCACTCTGGTCGACAAAGCCATCCACCCACACCTCACATCCTCCGTTCTCTCCTCCACAGGAAGAGACACCAGTTCTGGGTAGGCACCAAAAACCTCACCCCCGGTGTCTCCCCCGTTCGCCACAAACACGCACAGGTCATTCGGCCTTCCAAGCGGGCTTTCTTCATTCACCTCGGTCCTTTCAAAGATTGCCTCCGGCCAATCTTCGTTGGCGAGGTCTATGACCTCGTCAACTTCTAGGACCCTCCCCATTCGTTCTTTTAGGGCTGCCACTCTCTCTGCTTCTTTTCTGGCAGCCTCCAACTCCTCCAAGTCTTCACTCCCGACTTGTTTACCCACACTCAAACCTTTCGGCCTTGCCGGAGGAGCACTCGCAGCCACCAGACCCGAGCGCACCTCCGCCAACTATTTTCGCACACTCGTTAGACATTCAGCCTGCTCGCTTGCTCTCTTTCTCACTCTGCTTGCACACCTGACGGTCTGCGTCGCGCAAGCTCTCGCCGCTTTCACACCCCTCTTTATGTCCATCTGGGTATTTGGGTACAACATCGTCAGGCGGTGGATCTCCTCGATCCTCGTTCGGAGCTCCTCCACCCGGCGATGAAGCACCTCTACCTCACTTTCTCCGGTCTCATTTTCGTGTTGGTCGGTCCTGTGCTTGGGGCTCCTTTTCTTCCTCTTTCTCCTCGTCTCTGTCCATTCCTCTTCCTCCGACGGCTCTTTTTCCGACTCATCATTCTGACCCCTTTTCCTCTTATTTTGGTCCAGGGACTCTTCTTCGGCCGAAGACGAATCCAGGATACTGTCCAGGACCGACCCCGTACTCACCTTCCGTGTCTTTTTTTTCTGGTTCTCATCCCCAGACGGACCTTGACGACCACTCTCACTCTCTTTGCTCCTTTGAGGGGAGCGTTTCATTTTTTCTGATTTTTTGAAGATCTTCTCTTCGGATTCTATCCTCGCCTTCCGTTCTACTTCCTCTTTTCCCTCCGTATATGCACTTGATGTGCTGTCCCCAGTTAAGCTAACTACAAATTCATTATCCATATCTAATCCCACGAGTCGGGCTGAAGTAAACTTACATGGGGGGCAGTGCACCCTTACCCCACCCAGGCTAGATACTCCGGGAGGTCGCCTGGTATCCCGGAGGGATCGTTTGCGGTGCGCTAACCCTTGCACCTCGCATACCTTCGGCACGATGCCTTCCACCTTAGTAATGGGGATTTTTCGCCACTAGTGAGGTTTACTCCTCGATAGTTTATCACGGTTTTCGCCGGACGCAGTCTCGCTCTCCATACTTGGACCCATGTATCTCAAGATTTGGGCTGAAACCAGGTCCTGCCTCCTGCGATACACCGGTCCCCGTACTCGTCGTTCAAAACACCGATCAGCTGCCTCCCCTAATCCGTGCTACCACATGATCCGCGGTGCCTATTCAGTGGACGACCATCTTATTCAGCAATCTTACCATCGAGTGTGCGAGGTGCGTCATGCTTTCCGACAATCCCGAAACTTCATGTCGCACCTCCCGTTCTCGATGGCTCACCCTATGAGCCATTGGGACGCGCCAGGTGGGTAGTGGTCCAACCTCCCGTCAGGCTGTTGCCCACAGAAGAAGAGTACTAGTCTCATCTCCTAAAAGCAACATTCCGCGGCTGGGGTTCCGGTCCTACGGGTAACGGGATTGATGGGGGTACAGCCGGTACAGGATACAGGCGTAAAAAGACAAAACGTTATTTGATATTATGAGTCTATTTCTACTTAAAAAAAGGATTTTACTATGGAAAATATGACAGTATCAGAGTCCACATTTAAGGATAATTTGGTTCTGAAACTCCTCCTCCTCAATATTTTCTCTAATGTTGAGTTTGTATTTTTTTTATTAGTTTAATATTTTGTACTGGTTTAACCCTTTGCGGACCGAATTAAGTATTAAACAAAAAACTGCAAAGTTATTACAAGTTAGGGATACAGTGATACAAAAGATAACGTCAAGTGTCAATTAAATTTTTTTTATATAAGGGGTGGTTTAGTTTGGAGGTGGTTCCATGGTGGAACCACTGGTACTGATTAGTACTATCTCAATTTTTATAAAATGATAATAAATATTCATAAAGGAGGTAAGTTCACTTTATTTTTTATGATATTCTAAAAAACAATTGATTTTTTCAGATAAACATAGTCCCACCTTACATACAGTGCAATGCCACCTCGTTCGATGAGGTTGGTTTCTTGTGCTGCATCGAGCACATCTTACTTTGGTTCCATGTATTGGCATATGCTCCGACTTGTTGGTGCGTATTTCAATAGGAACGCAGATTTTAAATTTATTTACCTCAGAACCGGACGATTTTCTTCCTTTCTGAGTAAGCGAAGGAGTACCCATAAGTCCTGCAGAAACTGCTAACCGAAATTCTTTTAGAGAAAGTGTTGATGCACCACCAGATCGTTCTTTAAAAATAATGAAGGCATTAACAACCGTTATGTCAACAAAATGCCAGAATATTCTAGGCCACCATTTCTTGGATTTGCGGTTAATTTCGTAACAAGATTTGAGCATATCTGACTTGTCCACATAACCCATATGCTCGTTGTAATCTTTGACCAAATTTTGGCAAGTAACATTTTCTTTGGAGCCATCCTTTTGTTTCCTTGAAATAAGTTTAACATCAGTAGGATCATGAAAATTACTCATAAAATGAACTGCTCTGTTATCCATCCATTTCACAGCAAGTACACCAACATCACTTATCTTCCATTGAGTGTATCCCCTTTCCATGGTTTTGTCCTCTAGAAAATTACATTCTGACAAATATTTAGTATTAGCTTTTACTGTTCCACATCCATATATATACTTGGATCTAAGTTGTTCCAAAAGATCATACGAAGTAAAATAATTGTCCATAAATATTTTATGGCATTTTCCAGCAAGACTGCTTGTGAGGTCTTTTACAACTCGTGCACCTAAGCCTTTTTCAGGTAAGTTGTTAACTTTACCAGTGTAGATTTGAAATTCTGAAACAAAACCAGATTCATTAGCACGAATCCAAACTTTGTAGCCCCGTTTTACAGGCTTCTTGGGCATATACTGGCGTAAAATGCTTCTACCTTTGAATCTAATCATTGACTCATCTACTGACTGGCATTCACTTGGCTTATAATATCGAATGAAATTGTCAGATAACCTATCGAGCATTAGTCGCACTTTATACAATTTGTCGTATCCAACTTCACCTTTTTTCGGTTCAAGACTGTTATCATTTAAATGAATATGTCACAGTAACCAACTGAATCAATTGCGAGACATATAAGATGCAATAAAACCATCACGTAGATCTGTCCTCGAAGACCAGTAATCCTTGTAGCTTGGTAAATGCTTTATTCCCATCAGAATGTTTATCCCCAGGAAACCCTTCATTTCTTCGCGATTAGTGGGAGTAAATTTGTTAGCATTTCCCTGATTCATTTGGGTTGCATAGAGATTTGTTTGAAACACTAATATATCTAACAGCTCCTCTGAAAATAACAACATGAACAACTCCAACGGATCTTTAAGTAAATCCGGTATGTCAGGACCCACTTCTTCAACAAAAGATGAAGGTGTCTTGTAATAAGTTTAAATATTTTCTGACCATTTGACAATCTCATTTTTCTTTGCATGTACATTATTATTTTTTTTCCTTGCAGTTTGTTTTTGTTTTGTAAGCTTTCTTTTCCTTTTCCCAAAAACAGATAGCGGCGTACAATCATCCGAATCACTGAAAACACTTTCGTTATTTTCTTTTTCATGTTCACCTTCGTCAACCATTTGATTCATTTCTTCCAATGAATGTTGAGTGCCCGGGATGCCGTTATCTGGTTCACTATTTCCAAGATCCTCAACATCAGAATCAATATCTGACGCTTCTGACTCTCCGTCAGATGGTATTTCCTCAATCAAAGCAAATACACCATCATTACCCATAGCTTCTAAATTATTTATTGTCCATTGTTTTCTTTCTGTAATAAAAATGAAAAAAATGTTCAGGAACTGTAAAGTCTTTCAAATCCCGTATCAATATATTACCCCGTATAAAAACAACAACAAAAAATAATAAAAAGTACTTGTGGGTCCATACGGAACCACACCTTTTAGATGACTTGAAAATATAAAATATACAAAAATATCAGAATAAATTGTATACGATCTCTTTAACAACCATCAAAATTACCTAATTTAGCTGTTCTTACCTGCCATTATCAATTTGTTTACGTTCAGTAGAAATTTTAGTAGTTGGCGCGCAAAATAGCGAAAAACGTGTCACATCAATCACCTACTAGAACACACTAAAGCGCTCCAAAACCTGATCGTATGCATGGCCGATAGTGTAAGAGAGGGGATTAAAGAATTTGTCTGTGGTTCCGGCCGGCGCTTACCGGGACAGTAGGATAAAAATTCTTGAAATTGTGGTTCCACTATGGGACCACTGGCCCACAAAGGGTTAAGGAATCAATTTCACCTCAATATCAATATAGATTTTGGTTTGGTCAAAAAAATTAAATACTAATTGTATACAATATAAAATAACTGCGTTATTGTGTCTCCAGTAAAATTAGGATATTTTTATATTGGAAATATTCCATTTCTAACGACGATATGTTTATAAACTATATATTAATTGGTTCATTAATTACATCTAGTTTATGAAATACCTATATATATTATACCACCACCTAATACATCTGCCTCTGCCCATCTTTGTTGACGGAGGCTTGGTAAACGATTATTGCGGTTATCCCAACAATAGTGGTCTGTTTAAATGCTATTACAGTAGTCGACCAGTCTCTGTAAAATTCTTCTACTTCTTGAGACAGGTGCTGTGACCGGTTCCGGTCCTACGGGCAACGGGATTGATGGGGGTACAGCCGGTACAGGGTACAGGCGTAAAAAGAAAAAAACGTTAATTAATATTATGAGTCTATTTCTACTTAAAAAAAGGATTTTATTATGGAAAATATGACAGTATCAGAGTCCACATTTGAGGATAATTTGGTTCTGAAACTCCTCCTCCTCAATATTTTCTCTTATGTTGAGTTTGTATTTTTTTTATTAGTTTAATATTTTGTACTGGTTTAAGGAATCAATTTCACCTCAATATCAATATAGATTTTGGTTTGGTCAAAAAAATTAAATACTAATTATATACAATATAAAATAACTGCGTTATTGTGTCTCCAGTAAAATTAGGATATTTTTATATTAGAAATATTCCATTTCTAACGACGATATGTTTATAACCTATTTATTAATTGGTTCGGTAATTACATCTAGTTATGAAATCCAAGAAATTAACGCACCACTTTTAAATATTAACATATTTTATTAGCGTTAATAAAAATTTCCATTGTAATGCTATATTTTGCAAGCCCCTTGTATATGCTATTCGTACACTCTATATTTATTGACTGTGTTTTATCGCTATAGTTTTTTTTTTGCAACAAAACAAAAAGAAGCAAAAAATTTACTAATTCTATAAATATACTAATTTCCAAGTGTTCACGAATTTTATTCGGCTACTGTTTAATTGTTAATTATTGTTAATTGTGTTTATTATGGAGCGTCAATCACGTAATTTAACCCGAGATGAATGTGCCCAAGTAGTTATACTGTCGGAAGAAGGTTGGAGTTACCGAAGAATTGGTCGTCGGTTTAATGTGTCCCACACATCCGTCTCACGGGTGTTAGAAAGATTTCTCGAAACAGGGGATCATACTCGCACATCAGGGCAAGGACGAAACCGGGTAACTACCCCTATTCAAGATCGATTTTTAAGAATTTCTGCTCTTCGACAACGTTTTGTAACACATCGAAGTCTACAAGTTCAGCTTCGAGAGGTGCATGCTATACAAATTAGTACTGAAACTGTTCGCCAGCGACTTAGGGAATACAACTTAACACCTAGGATTGCCGCCCGAGGTCCTCTATTAACTGCAGAGCATCGAAGGGGGAGACTACATTTTGCCAGAGAACACGTTAATTGGTTAGAGGCTGACTGGTAACGAGTGCTATTTACTGATGAATCCCGATTTTGTTTGTACAATAACGACAGACGTGTTCGTGTGTTGCGACGACCCAACGAACGATATGCTCAGTGTAACTTCTCACACACCACATTTTTTGGTGGAGGATCCGTTATGGTGTGGGGTGGTATTTCGTTGGCCGCACGTACGGACCTAGTGGTCATACAAAATGGAACTGTTACAGCTGAAAGGTACATATTGGAGATCCTGGAGCAACATGTAGTACCGTTTGCTCCTTATATCGGTGAAAATTTCTTACTAATGCAAGATAATGCCAGACCTCACGCTGCACAGATCGTCAGAAATTATCTAGAAGAGGTAGAAATTAACACTATGGAATGGCCAGCACATAGTCCGGATTTAAATCCGATTGAAAATCTCTGGGATATCCTTGGTAGGCGATTAAGAGCGACACCGATACAACCAAACAACTTACAGGAAGTGGGAGAGAGACTGATCCAGATTTGGACAGAACTAGACCAAAATGAAATACGGCAATTAATTTTAAGTATGGGCCAACGATGTGAGGCTGTTATACGTAGTAGAGGTGGAAACACTCGTTATTAAGACTTTTTTCATATTTTAGTTTACTTTTCTTATTATTATTTTTTTAGAATTTTCCGTTTTATTTTTTTTCCTACTGTACTTCAACATTTTCTGATGATTAGACAAATTGTTATAATTACTAATAAAATGTAGAATAAATCTGGTGAAGTTTCATTTTTTATTCTTTGTCCTTTTACAAATAAAATAGATTTATTGAAGTGGTGCGTTAATTTCTTGGAGAAGTGTATATATATATATATATATATATATATATATATATATATATATATATATATATACAACCACCCAATACATCTGCCTCTGCCCATCTTTGTTGACGGAGGCTTGGTAAACGATTATTGCGGTTATCCCAACAATAGTTGTCTGTTTAAAAACTATTACAGTAGTCGACGCAATCTCTGTAAAATTCTTGAGACAGGTGCTGTGACTGGTTCCGGTTCTACGGGTAACGGGATTGATGGGGGTACAGCCGGTACAGGGTACAGGCGTAAAAAGAAAAAAACGTTAATTAATATTATGAGTCTATTTCTACTTAAAAAAAGGATTTTATTATGGAAAATATGACAGTATCAGAGTCCACATTTAAGGATAATTTGGTTCTGAAACTCCTCCTCCTCAATATTTTCTCTAATGTTGAGTTTGTATTTTTTTTATTAGTTTAATATTTTGTACTGGTTTAAGGAATCAATTTCACCTCAATATCAATATAGATACTGATCCCTGCGATCGGGGCAAGGCTTACTGGTTCCACTAGTCTGAACTGACTGGTTTCGCGGATTTACAAGAGGGTAGGAAAATCTTTCTGGAAAGGAAGGGAATAAGGACTTCTCGGTCTCAGGTCCTGTAAAGAGTGAGAGGCTATGGGCTTACGTTAGAAGCCGGAGCACTGCATAAGCGAAATGTGTATCTCTTCTAGTCTCGCCCTGTAACGGCTAGGAATAACAAAAACAAGTTTCGAGTTTACAATGTATTAACTAGACTGTACACTACAAAATATCAGTTATGATCAAAATGTTCGATCGGCGCGAAGGGAGACGAGAAGAGACAAGCAAGGAATTAAAGGTCGGACAATTCCGTATCATTAGATATACCTTGGGTTAGTATATAGATCTTAGTTACCTTCGCGTATCTAGGCTCTAGCTACGGAATACGCCTCCAGTCTACAGGGATTTGAGATTTGCGAACCTTCGAATCTCCAGTTGCCGACACTTATGCGTCCACTATCCCGTCGAGTTAATTAACGCGTCCACTGTCTGCGTATCGTCCGATCTCCACACTATGGCGTGGAGCGTCTGGCGTGACCACTTCCCACTAACTCCCGCTGGCCCCGATCGCCGCGGCTCTCGCGTGGGCAACCCTCGGGCGCCGCGCTATTACTGTACTTTTGACCAACTTCTGCTTGTTTTTTATGTATTGCAAACTCCTACCTTAGATTCTTTTTGTCACGTCCATGTGTTAAACTGGATCACGCTATGTAAAACTACTTAGTCAGCTCAATTCTTCTCACTTGTTTAACAATTCGTACCTTGTATTAATTTCCAACAAGGTCTAAGTGTCGTAATTTTTTAAACATTCAGGCTTGTGATAAACTGGGTCAATTGTTTTGTTTTTAATTTGAAATGTATACGTTAAACTGTGTCGAATTTATTCTTTATTAATTTGGAATATATAATAATTACTTAAATAATTATTACTCTTTACTAGGCTAGGAATTTGGAATATATAATAATTACTTAAATAATTATTACTCTTTACTAGGCTAATTATCACTTAATTTTTCCTTCTTTATTTCCTTGCTGTTTACATTACATTACTCCCTTCGCAAAAAAAGAAATGGCCTGAGAGGCCTTTTCCTTTTCCAACCCATAATAATTATTCTACTTACATCTTACATTACTTATATCCTACTATACTCTTTTATATTAAGTCCCAATTATTGTGTTATATTATATTGTTATAGAATATTGTGCGGTGGTCAGCGAATGTATCGTGCTGCCCCCGTATTGTACCTATGTGTATGACAAGTTGAGTTACTTTTGTATTAAATTCTTATTGAAATTTACAAGTGAAAACATTCTTGACTTATTACAGTGTTTTGTGACTACATGTGTCACTTATTCTAAATTCTAAAATTCTAAAATTGTTCTATCCGAATGTAACTCGCGTTTCTCGGCAATCGCGGTTTTGCTTATGATCGTTCACTATCGACGTATCCCTGTGGGGATTTTCGCACTTCACTCGCGTCGTCTTGGCTTTTGATGTCCGTTTGCCAATTTTCACGTACCGCGTTAACTATCTTGTTAGTGCTGTCTATCTCCATTGGGTTGCTCTCGCTGGTTTGGTCTTTTCTGGTTGGTACTGGTTTACTTTTGCCGCGTTATACTTCTGACAAATTGGTGTCTGGTATGTGTTTGCTGCATCTCTTTGTACAATGTTCATCTTCTGATTCTGGTTGCTCATTGCTTGTATTCAGGTGTATATTTTGTTCTTCGTTCTTTGATTTTTGGTGTCGGTGTATTACCCAGTTGGTGAGATTTGTCCATAACCCTGCTATGATTATTTAGCTGCATCCTATTGTTTGGTATATTCTTAACCCATTCAGTATTATTCCACAAGCATATATAATTGTTCTATATATTAAATATACGCCAATTAGGCTACTGGTGATATTTCCTAATGTGGATAACCATCCCCATATTCTATTGAGGGTGGAGTGAGCGATCTCTTTTAGTTCATTTTCGTCAAATATTTTGGTTAATGTGTACCCTTGATTTATTGTCTCTAGGCCTGCTGTTCTTCTGGTGATTATGTTCTCTACTGCTTTTCTTTCTGATCCGAACGTGACTATCCTTTGTGCGTCTTGTATTTCTTGTTGTGTGTATATTCCGCCAGCTGCTAATGGTTGTAGTGGTACCATGTCTATTAATGATTCTGCTTCTACTGTGATTTCTGTTGGATTGACTGTCTTGGTTGGGTCTGGTGTCAAGCTGATCCATTGTTCTTCTACGTAGTACATCGGAGGTGTTACATGGTTGCAATCTATTTCTTCGGCGTAATCTTGGATTATTCTTGTTACTGGTGACATAAATTTTGACTGGTTTAGTAGTGAGATCGGTAGTTCATGGAAACATTTGTTTGTTCTTCGTATGGTCACTGGTTTCGGTGTGCATTGCATTATGTAAAGTACGCCTCCTAGTACTCTTCCAGTGTACCCTGGCATGTTCTGCATTAGTTGACTGACAGCGTTAGGTAGGGATGGGGCCATTAGTAATCTGTTTTTTAAAATTTCTCTCTTTGTTTGACATCGACGCAGTACTGTGTCTAAGTATAGATTCTTTATTTCTCTTTGGTAGGCTTGTTCGGTGTAAAGGAATTTGCTATTTATGTAGGTCATTAGGTCTACGTTTTGGGGAAGGAGTGGCATACTAGGATTTATTTTGTTGTTTACGAGGAAATTTATTAGGATTCGGGGGTGTTCAGTTTGCCATACCTCTGTGTTACATATTATAGCCCTTTTGTGTAGCGTTAGAGCAAATATGTTTTTATCTTGTTCTACTATTACCAGCTCTTCTAGGGATTGTTTGTTAGTGATCTTTTCACCGTGCCCTTTATAAAGTTGTGACAATTGACTTTCACAACTGTTGTCTTTGTATTGTTCCCAGGTTATTTCGCCTATTGTAGAGTCGAAGCAATAGCCATTGATGAATGGACATGTTACTCCCTCTCGTAGGTGGATTTCTTCTGCCTGGTTGTGGTTGCTGCTTTCAGGAATAAGATAGTTAATAATGTAATCGGTTTTGAACGGTATCCGTTGATTTTCTTTGCGGTTTTTGTAACAAATCCCACTGTTATTACTGTCCGAGTAGTAGCACTCCCGTTAGCAAACTTTAGTTAGCATTAGTACTTTCTACGCGTAAGTCCAACGCACCTTAACCTATAATTACATGCATAGCTGCTTGTTGCAGACAATTGTAGCGATAGCTTTACATAGTTCTGACTTATAACTAACCTACATTGTATTGCATATTAGTATGCCTTGTGATCATAACTAATAAATAAAATGATATTTAATTAGTTATTAACGGATATATTGATAATTGGGACTTTTTTAAACGATTACATTATACTATATAATATTTATGATATAGATACACCCTGTAAAGTTAAGTCTTATATTTTTAATTTTCAACTTGTCATCACTTATTGTTTACAATATACTGTGTACTGAATTCTGCTTTTATCAGAAACTATATCAAGTATCCTATTTTCAAATGTAATTCTTAAAATTTAAGATTATTCCTTAACTCTTTCCTAAAATTCCAAAATAATTTCAAGATAGAGTTTATCTTTATTTTCTTTTTTTTATTAAACAAAATCACCTGTTGTTTGTAATTTACAATTGTTTATTGTAATTATGTTTCAAGGCTAATTACATTTTGCTGAGCGGCAGTCTTTGTTGAAAAATTTACGTACTGACCTATAATATGCATTCTTGGTATTCGAACTACGTTTTGACTATACTGCATTTTTGAAATTGCTGACGATTTCTAACTTGACCTTTAAATTTTGTTTTATTATTGTTTTCTACGTTAGTTTTTTTTTAACTATTTTTTGTTTAATTTTCGAGCCTGCCCTATTTATACTTTCAAAGAAATTATTTTCATTAACTCTATTTATTTTTTAACTGTAAATGCGTATATTACCTGTGTTTGGTCTTTCGTCCCTTGTTGTTAATGGCGAATTTTCTTACCTATTAACATGTGTACTTCTGTTAGGAAGGGTGACGACCATATTCCAATCCGTCGTTACATTTATACTGGATTGCAAAGCCTACCCTTTCTATAGTTATTTGTTTTCCATATTTTCGGATTATGGGAGCTAACATTTTCCTTGCTAATGTGGTATGACGGTAGAGGATTGTGTCACAGGCACAATAATTTCTTACGGGGGTGAACAGGGTTTAGAAACACTAAATACTATGTTACTAGATGATGCGGGGTATTTGCAAACATTATCGAATGCACATCGGAACATTTATACGTTCCAACAAGGCAAGTATGATTCTATTACATACACACATATATACATACATACACATAAAGTTCATTTAAATAAGAACACAACAGACGAACGAGATAATCAGCTGAGTATATTACGTTAGTTTATTATTGTCGTAATGTATATTTTTGACTTATACCTGGTAATGATATTCTTGTATATCGGATTCCTTACTATATTAAATTTCTTGTTAAAACTTTAGCATTATTCGAGCGGCCGTCTCTTGTAATACCAAGCTTTTAACCTTTCTTGTCGTTGATTGATATTTTCATTATTGGTCTTCTGCGTCGAAAAACATTTCTGCGTTCTCATCATTCTGTGTTATTATTGTTTTCCCATTATTATTTCTTCTTCTGTTGTATGAGTTCCATCCTTTCTTTTTCGTTTTATGGAATATGCAGCAACATTTTCTTTCGGGCTTGCTGCCTAATCTATTCCTTATTCGTTCTGATCTTTTTGGTTGGCTGATGTCTCCCTGGCTTCCTTTTCTTCTTCTCGGCGGTTTGTTAAGTGAAGTTCCTGGTCTATGATTGAGTGGTTATGCCCTTGGCAATCATCGCATCTCTTCACATTTCACATATTTCTCAACATTTCTTCGTAATTTGTTCCAGAAATATTATTCCTTATATTTCTGTACTATATATCCTATTTATTCTTCCATATCCTTCCTGTAACATGTGGAAGTCGTTAATTATAACTCTTCTTGACATGTTTATTTTGTACTTTACACATTGTTGTACCTGTTTTTAAAATAATTATGATTCTTTTAATCTATTCGTTTTTCATTAAGAATTCGCTTATTCTTATTTTTTCCATCTCCTCTTATTCTCATCTTTCACTATTATCCTTTTCTTTATAATCGCCTGTATTCGTATTTGTGAGCCAAAATCTCAACAAGTCTCCTAATGTTATTCCTTAAGCATAAATCCTTAAAATAAATTTGTTTTTCTTCGATAAATCGGAGAATTCCCTAACGGCGTTTATTTGATATATCAATTATTAAATGTTCTTGACATTTATTAGTCCATTAAACTTTACTTTTTTCCTAGATAATCTGTTACGTGGTGCTGCTATTTTCGCAAAATTACTTTTTCTTGCATTCTGAGGTGTAAGATACTAATTCGAAAACTATTTCCGCAAAATGTTCTTATTCTAGAAAACATGAACATATTTATGTTCATCGATTTTTTCTTCTTTGTCAAAAAAAATTCCATACTCGTTAGTTCTTCTTGGATCGTAAATAAATATTTTAAATATACGGATTGTAATAATAAACATTTAACCTGGTCAGTTATTTGTACACATTTCAAGTTTATGGATTTGCTTACTCGTACATTCCAACTGTATCAAATATCATACTATTAACCTAATTTTGTTATGTAATGTTTTTATAGCGACTACTGTGTTTGCTATTGTAATAAAATATTATAGGTATCGTATTTTTTGTTAGTTTTCTCGTCTTTTACAAATAAAGAACTGCATATTTTGCGTTTTTTTCGGTGGCCTTTTTCCTTATAATATAACATATATAAAATTTTTTCCTGGTTTTGTATCTACGGAATAAAACTTCTAATTTATGTTTCTGGATTATTTACATTTATGATTCCTATAGATAACATACCCTTAATCGGTTTATCTATTGATCCTTCTGTAATTCCTTCGCAACTTTTTGTTTCTATATTACCGTAACTGTTTCTTCTATTTTTCAGTTCAATCTCGAAATTAATTTCGTCAAATATGTAATAATATTGACAAATACTTTTTTCAATAATCTCTTCATCATTTTTCGCCTTTGTGCGTACCTAATTTACTCAACATCTTTTCATCTCTTGCATATAAATACACTAATCTCAGGGAATCGTCCTTCATTGTGACAAACTTCTTTTTCAATAATTTTCCCATTTACTTCATTGAAAAAAAAATCCTAATTCCCAATTGGTTTCGCAATTTTAATCCAGTCTGTAGTTACTGCAGTGTCTTGCTGGAGCAGCAGGACTCTCAGCGGGTTGGGATTCAAGTACCACCCTAGCTTATCCTCTTAGCAGCCTCCTGTTCGACGTAGGTTTCAACATTAAAGTCGAACCATATGCAGTTTGCCTACATTCCTGTAGAAAAAATTTACTTCTGGCACTGTATTCGTATTCGCATGCGGTGCGAAGTATCCTCTCGCTGTGCCTCTATTTCTGTGGCATCTCACCTGTGTCCATTTATTATTCTTCTTTCGTTGTGATTGCCAATCTCCTCTGTTTCTATAAAATCTATTACGATATATCCTCGTATCGTGTCTTTCATATTCACTTATATTTCCATAATTTTTGCTCCTATATTTTTTCCTTGTATCATCATTCGATTTATTTCCTGTAATACTACTATTTCCTCGATTACTACTATCGGTTAATCTCCTGTAATGCTACTATTTCCTCGATTATTACTATCGGTTTATCTCCTCTAATGCTACTATTTCCTCGATTACTACTATCGGTTTATCTTCTGTAATGCTACTATTTCCTCGATTACTACTATCGGTTTACAGCGTTCTCCGACGCCTTCCGTCTCCTAATCGTCTATTATCCGACTATTTCCTCTATCTTTTTAAAATTCTTCACCAAAATACATACGAAAAAAAAAAGACTCCAACTGTTTATTAACAACATTTGGTTTTCCCAACAATTCTCATCACTATAGAGACACTCCTTAACGATTCCTACCAAAAAGGACAATCAATCTCCAAACACGTTAAACTCATACAGGATAATCTCTCTCACCTGTACCTCATGCAACTTCTAGAAAAATAGTTAGTAAAAGATCACTTTGGCACACTGAACAAAATAATGTTCTCGACCCTTTTTAATCCGGCTTTACCAAATCGATGCACCATGGACAATCTTCTACTTCTTCGATCCACAATTATGCATGCACTATTCATCAAATGAAATAATTGCAATCTTCCTTGATATCGAAATCGCTTTTGACTCTATACCGATTTCTCTGATACTAAACTACTAAGTCAGATCATACGACGTCAAACATACTCACACCATAGAATCAAAAAAGGTCTGCTCTAAGCAGCATACTATTTTTCCTTAGTATAACGATTTAAGTTCCTTCATAAATGATCCTGTACAATATGGAATATATGCTGACGACATAATATCAATCTGTCATGGAAAGGTCATATCCACCACAACACTTTACTACAGAAAACGGTAAATAAGAGAAACAACTGGGTCAGTCAATCCGGCCTTAACTTCTCCCTATCGAAGTCCAAAGTTATTCATTTTACCAGAAGACAAAACACGCAATCTCTAACCATCTCTCTGAATAGAAATTTTCTCCAAGTAGTAGATCAAATAAAGCTTCTCTGCATTATTTTTCGATAAAACATTCCTGGAGACCACATATTCGAGAACCTAAGCTGCCTTCAAAAATAAAATCTTTAAATCACTGGCTCGTTATAGTTGGGGAGTCGATGAGGAAACAATATTAAAAATATACCGATCTGTTATCCGTCCAAAAATTAATTATGGTAGCATTCTCTACATGTCCTTAAGTAAATCCCTACTATGTTCAGTAAATAAAGAATACACGAAGAATTTTTCGACCTTCTACTTTATCTAAGGCGACAACAAATTCTACTCCTCTCTTTCGCTAGAGTTTCAGCGAATCCCACAAAAATCTCATCTATAATAGACAACTAAAGTTACTAAAATTTCTGGAATGATACCGTCCACTATTACAAATCAATAATCAATATAGTCAATTCATATTTATATAATATCAATCTATTGTCCGCTATAAAACCTTTCAGAGTCCGTCAGACTTCTCCAAAGATATGTTAACTTCTGAATCTCAATATCGAGTATGATATGGTAAATTTTATACTTTCTTCAAAATATTCCTCGAGTAACAAAATATATATGGCACACTTAATTCATTAAAACAAAATTGAACTTGATATGTAAACAGTCAATTAATAAAACTCAACTAATGCTGTTTTGCCCTTTTTTTTCCAACACCAGGTCGTGCACTCGACACTGTGAACTTGACCTAGTCACTTAAATTCCTTATTTTCAACTACTACGTAAATAATACCTGTGCCTTGACTGTATACTTATATATTTTGTAGAGTATTATGTGCTAACTTTTAAGAAGACAAAAAAACAAAACAAATATATAGAGACTAAATTGTTGTCAAATAAAATAAAATTAGAATTGTACGTTCAATTAAAATCGACTGTTCCAGTAAAGGATTAGTAATAATAAATTTTTTGAAAACTATTTAAATTGTCCTTCCTTTAATGTTTTTTAAAAGCATTTACCTACCTTAGTAAGGCTTCTTAGGATTCTGGGTTTAAGGACGGGATTATTATGAAGGTATTTTCTCGCGATAAAAAAAAATCTACTCGGTAAACGAGATTTGTGCTACAGCGCGAAAATTATTTAGTACTTGGGTGACCTGACGGAAATTTTGCAAACTGATTTCTTTGCTTATACCCTAAAATTTTTTAAAGTTGATCGAGGGTCTATATGTCTCTGGACGCAAAACGTCAATGGTAAAGAAAAACAGAAAAAGATTTTCAGAAAAGAAGTTCTGTACATAAAATAATATTTGCTGGATACTGTACTGTTTCTATACTAGAAGAAAAATTTTGGAATGCCACTGGCGAAGCAAGATTTCAACGATGGAAGAAATTCTTATAATATAAAGAAAACTTGCAAAAGTTTGCCAAAAAAAATAGAAACTGTAGAAGTGACTTAATCCTCCCTAATTTCCGAATTAATTTCCCCAAACCGAGACCGCTGTCACCATTCTAATAATAAATATAAATATATTGGGGGTGAAGACACCGCTGTCACCCTTCTAACAACATTGGGGAGGTTAAGCGTGATAATTTAGGATAGAAGCTGTGGATGAATCGACTAAACCCCTCTAATATATTGTCTCCACTCAGATAAGGCTGTCACCATTGTAGAAGACGTCTGTCTCAATGTCCTTATCAATGCGTCTACAATTTTTTTAGGAGATACTTATCCCTGCGAGCGGGGCAAGGCTTACTGGTTCCACTAGTCTGGACTGACTGGTTTCGCCCTCGCGGATTTACAAGAGGGTAGGAAAATCTTTCTGGAAAGGAAGGGAATAAGGACTTCTCGGTCTCAGGTCCTGCAAAGAGTGAGAGGCTATGGGCTTACGTTAGAAGCCGGAGCACTGCATAAGCGAAATGTGTATCTCTTCTAGTCTCGACCTGTAACGGCTAGGAATAACAAAAACAAGTTTCGAGTTTACAATGTATTAACTAGACTGTACACTACAAAATATCAGTTATGACCAAAATGTTCGATCGGCGCGAAGGGAAACGAGAAGAGACAAGCAAGGAATTAAAGGTCGGACAATTCCGTATCATTAGATATACCTTGGGTTAGTATATAGATCTTAGTTACCTTCGCGTATCTAGGCTCTAGCTAGGGAATACGCCTCCAGTCTACAGGGTTTTGAGATTTGCGAACCTTCGAATCTCCAGTTGCCGACACTTATGCGTCCACTATCCCATCGAGTTAATTAACGCGTCCACTGTCTGCGTATCGTCCGATCTCCACACTATGGCGTGGAGCGTCTGGCGTGACCACTTCCCACTAACTCCCGCTGGCCCCGATCGCCGCGGCTCTCGCGTGGGCAACCCTCGGGCGCCGCGCTATTACTGTACTTTTGACCAACTTCTGCTTGTTGTTTATGTACTGCAAACTCTTACCTTAGATTCTTTTTGTCACGTCCATGTGTTAAACTGGATCACGCTATGTAAAACTACTTAGTCAGCTCAATTCTTCTCACTTGTTTAACAATTCGCACCTTGTATTAATTTCCAACAAGGTCGAAGTGTCGTAATTGTTTAAACATTCAGGCTTGTGTTAAACTGGGTCAATTGTTTTGTTTTTAATTTGAAATGTATACGTTAAACTGTGTCGAATTTATTCTTTATTAATTTGGAATATATAATAATTACTTAAATAATTATTACTCTTTACTAGGCTAATTATCACTTAATTTTTCCTTCTTTATTTCCTTGCTGTTTACATTACAGGTGCTGTGACCGGTTCCGGTCCTACGGGTAACGGGATTGATGGGGGTACAGCCGGTACAGGGTACAGGCGTAAAAAGACAAAACGGTCTTTGATATTATGAGTCTATTTCTACTTTTTTCTAAAAGTATCTAGTTCTACTTTCTAAAAAAGGATTTTATTATGGAAAATATGACAGTATCAGAGTCCACATTTAAGGATAATTTGGTTCTGAAACTCCTCCTCCTCAATATTTTCTCTAATGTTGAGTTTGTATTTTTTTTTATTAGTTTAATATTTTGTACTGGTTTAAGGAATCAATTTCACCTCAATATCAATATAGATTTTGGTTTGGTCAAAAAAATTAAATACTAATTATATACAATATAAAATAACTGCGTTATTGTGTCTCCAGTAAAATTAGGATATTTTTATATTGGAACTATTCCATTCCAACCGACGATATGTTTATAAACTATTTATTAATTGGTTCGTTAATTACATCTAGTTTATGAAATACCTATATATATATATATATATATATATATATATATATATATATATATATATATATATATATATATATATATATATTATACCACCACCCAATACATCTGCCTCTGCCCATCTTTGTTGACGGAGGCTTGGTAAACGATAATTGCGGTTATCCCAACAATAATTGTCTGTTTAAATACTATTACAGTAGTCGACGCAATCTCTGTAAAATTCTTGTACTTCTTGAGACAGGTGCTGTGACTGGTTCCGGTCCTACTGGTAACGGGATTGATGGGGGTACAGCCGGTACAGGGTACAGGCGTAAAAAGAAAAAAACTTTATTTAATATTATGAGTCTATTTCTACTTAAAAAAAGGATTTTACTATGGAAAATATGACAGTATCAGAGTCCACATTTAAGGATAATTTGGTTCTGAAACTCCTCCTCCTCAATATTTTCTCTAATGTTGAGTTTGTATTTTTTTTTATTAGTTCAATATTTTATACTTGTTTAAGGAATCAATTTCAACTCAATATCAATATAGATTTTGGTTTGGTCAAAAAAATTAAATACTAATTATATACAATATAAAATAACTGCGTTATTGTGTCTCCAGTAAAATTAGGATATTTTTATATTGGAAATATTCCATTTCTAACGACGATATGTTTATAAACTATTTATTAATTGGTTCGTTAATTACATCTAGTTTATGAAATACCTATATATATTATACCACCACCTAATACATCTGCCTCTGCCCATCTTTGTTGACGGAGGCTTGGTAAACGATTATTGCGGTTATTCCAACAATAATTGTCTGTTTAAATACTATTACAGTAGTCGACGCAATCTCTGTAAAATTCTTGTACTTCTTGAGCCAGGTGCTGTGACTGGTTCCGGTCCTACGGGTAACGGGATTGATGGGGGTACAGCCGGTACAGGGTACAGGCGTAAAAAGAAAAAAACTTTATTTAATATTATGAGTCTATTTCTACTTAAAAAAAGGATTTTACTATGGAAAATATGACAGTATCAGAGTCCACATTTAAGGATAATTTGGTTCTGAAACTCCTCCTCCTCAATATTTTCTCTAATGTTGAGTTTGTATTTTTTTTTATTAGTTCAATATTTTATACTTGTTTAAGGAATCAATTTCAACTCAATATCAATATAGATTTTGGTTTGGTCAAAAAAATTAAATACTAATTATATACAATATAAAATAACTGCGTTATTGTGTCTCCAGTAAAATTAGGATATTTTTATATTGGAAATATTCATTTCTAACGACGATATGTTTATAACCTATTTATTAATTGGTTCGGTAATTACATCTAGTTATGAAATACCTATATATATATATATATATATATATATATATATATATATATATATATATATATATATATATATATATATATATATATATATATTATACCACCACCCAATACATCTGCCTCTGCCCATCTTTGTTGACGGAGGCTTGGTAAACGATTATTGCGGTTATCCCAACAATAATTATCTGTTTAAATACTATTACAGTAGTCGACGCAATCTCTGTAAAATTCTTCTACTTCTTGAGACAGGTGCTGTGACTGGTTCCGGTCCTACGGGTAACGGGATTGATGGGGGTACAGCCGGTACAGGGTACAGGCGTAAAAAGAAAAAAACGTTAATTAATATTATGAGTATATTTCTACTTAAAAAAAGGATTTTATTATGGAAAATATGACAGTATCAGAGTCCACATTTAAGGATAATTTGGTTCTGAAACTCCTCCTCCTCAATATTTTCTCTAATGTTGAGTTTGTATTTTTTTTTATTAGTTCAATATTTTATACTTGTTTAAGGAATCAATTTCAACTCAATATCAATATAGATTTTGGTTTGGTCAAAAAAATTAAATACTAATTATATACAATATAAAATAACTGCGTTATTGTGTCTCCAGTAAAATTAGGATATTTTTATATTGGAAATATTCCATTTCTAACGACGATATGTTTATAACCTATTTATTAATTGGTTCGGTAATTACATCTAGTTATGAAATACCTATATATATATATATATATATATATATATATATATATATATATATATATATATATATATATATATATATATATATATATATATATATATATATATATATATATTATACCACCACCCAATACATCTGCCTCTGCCCATCTTTGTTGACGGAGGCTTGGTAAACGATTATTGCGGTTATCCCAACAATAATTATCTGTTTAAATACTATTACAGTAGTCGACGCAATCTCTGTAAAAGTCTTCTACTTCTTGAGACAGGTGCTGTGACTGGTTCCGGTCCTACGGGTAACGGGATTGATGGGGGTACAGCCGGTACAGGGTACAGGCGTAAAAAGAAAAAAACGTTAATTAATATTATGAGTCTATTTCTACTTAAAAAAAGGATTTTATTATGGAAAATATGACAGTATCAGAGTCCACATTTAAGGATAATTTGGTTCTGAAACTCCTCCTCCTCAATATTTTCTCTAATGTTGAGTTTGTATTTTTTTTTATTAGTTCAATATTTTATACTTGTTTAAGGAATCAATTTCAACTCAATATCAATATAGATTTTGGTTTGGTCAAAAAAATTAAATACTAATTATATACAATATAAAATAACTGCGTTATTGTGTCTCCAGTAAAATTAGGATATTTTTATATTGGAAATATTCATTTCTAACGACGATATGTTTATAAACTATTTATTAATTGGTTCTTTAATTACATCTAGTTTATGAAATACCTATATATATTATACCACCACCCAATACATCTGCCTCTGCCCATCTTTGTTGACGGAGGCTTGGTAAACGATTATTGCGGTTATCCCAACAATAATTGTCCGTTTAAATACTATTACAGTAGTCGACGCAATCTCTGTAAAATTCTTGTACTTCTTGAGACAGGTGCTGTGACTGGTTCCGGTCCTACGGGTAACGGGATTGATGGGGGTACAGGCGGTACAGGGTACAGGCGTAAAAAGAAAAAAAAACGTTATTTAATATTATGAGTCTATTTCTACTTAAAAAAAAGGATTCTATTATGGAAAATATGACAATATCAGAGTCCACATTTAAGGATAATTTGGTTTTGAAACTCCTCCTCAATATTTTCTCTAATGTTGAGTTTGTATTTTTTTTTATTAGTTCAATATTTTATACTGGTTTAAGGAATCAATTTCACCTTAATATCAATAGAGATTTTGGTTTGGTCAAAAAAATTAAATACTAATTATATACAATATAAAATAACTGCGTTATTGTGTCTCCAGTAAAATTAGGATATTTTTATATTGGAAATAGTCCATTTCTAACGACGATATGTTTATAAACTATTTATTAATTGGTTCGGTAATTACATCTAGTTTATGAAATACCTATATATATTATACCACCGCCTAATACATCTGCCTCTGCCCATCTTTGTTGAGGGAGGCTTGGTAAACGATTATTGCGGTTATCCCAACAATAATTATCTGTTTAAATACTATTACAGTAGTCGACGCAATCTCTGTAAAATTCTTGTACTTCTTGAGCCAGGTGCTGTGACTGGTTCCGGTCCTACGGGTAACGGGATTGATGGGGGTACAGCCGGTACAGGGTACAGGCGTAAAAAGAAAAAAACTTTATTTAATATTATGAGTCTATTTCTACTTAAAAAAAGGATTTTACTATGGAAAATATGACAGTATCAGAGTCCACATTTAAGGATAATTTGGTTCTGAAACTGCTCCTCCTCAATATTTTCTCTAATGTTGAGTTTGTATTTTTTTTTATTAGTTTAATATATTGTACTGGTTTAAGGAATCAATTTCACCTCAATATCAATATAGATTTTGGTTTGGTCAAAAAAATTAAATACTAATTGTATACAATGTAAAATAACTGCGTTATTGTGTCTCCAGTAAAATTAGGATATTTTTATATTAGAAATATTCATTTCTAACGACGATATGTTTATAAACTATTTATTAATTGGTTCGTTAATTACATCTAGTTTATGAAATACCTATATATATTATACCACCACCTAATACATCTGCCTCTGCCCATCTTTGTTGAGGGAGGCTTGGTAAACGATTATTGCGGTTATCCCAACAATAATTATCTGTTTAAATACTATTACAGTAGTCGACGCAATCTCTGTAAAATTCTTGTACTTCTTGAGCCAGGTGCTGTGACTGGTTCCGGTCCTACGGGTAACGGGATTGATGGGGGTACAGCCGGTACAGGGTACAGGCGTAAAAAGAAAAAAACTTTATTTAATATTATGAGTCTATTTCTACTTAAAAAAAGGATTTTACTATGGAAAATATGACAGTATCAGAGTCCACATTTAAGGATAATTTGGTTCTGAAACTCCTCCTCCTCAATGTTTTCTCTAATGTTGAGTTTGTATTTGTTTTATTAGTTTAATATTTTGTACTGGTTTAAGGAATCAATTTCACCTTAATATCAATATAGATTTTGGTTTGGTCAAAAAAATTAAATACTAATTATATACAATGTAAAATAACTGCGTTATTGTGTCTCCAGTAAAATTAGGATATTTTTATATTGGAAATATTCCATTTCTAACGACGATATGTTTATAACCTATTTATTAATTGGTTCGTTAATTACATCTAGTTTATGAAATACCTATATATATTATACCACCACCTAATACATCTGCCTCTGCCCATCTTTGTTGAGGGAGGCTTGGTAAACGATTATTGCGGTTATCCCAACAATAATTATCTGTTTAAATACTATTACAGTAGTCGACGCAATCTCTGTAAAATTCTTGTACTTCTTGAGCCAGGTGCTGTGACTGGTTCCGGTCCTACGGGTAACGGGATTGATGGGGGTACAGCCGGTACAGGGTACAGGCGTAAAAAGAAAAAAACTTTATTTAATATTATGAGTCTATTTCTACTTAAAAAAAGGATTTTACTATGGAAAATATGACAGTATCAGAGTCCACATTTAAGGATAATTTGGTTCTGAAACTCCTCCTCCTCAATATTTTCTCTAATGTTGAGTTTGTATTTTTTTTTATTAGTTCAATATTTTATACTTGTTTAAGGAATCAATTTCAACTCAATATCAATATAGATTTTGGTTTGGTCAAAAAAATTAAATACTAATTGTATACAATGTAAAATAACTGCGTTATTGTGTCTCCAGTAAAATTAGGATATTTTTATATTAGAAATATTCATTTCTAACGACGATATGTTTATAAACTATTTATTAATTGGTTCGTTAATTACATCTAGTTTATGAAATACCTATATATATTATACCACCACCTAATACATCTGCCTCTGCCCATCTTTGTTGAGGGAGGCTTGGTAAACGATTATTGCGGTTATCCCAACAATAATTATCTGTTTAAATACTATTACAGTAGTCGACGCAATCTCTGTAAAATTCTTGTACTTCTTGAGCCAGGTGCTGTGACTGGTTCCGGTCCTACGGGTAACGGGATTGATGGGGGTACAGCCGGTACAGGGTACAGGCGTAAAAAGAAAAAAACTTTATTTAATATTATGAGTCTATTTCTACTTAAAAAAAGGATTTTACTATGGAAAATATGACAGTATCAGAGTCCACATTTAAGGATAATTTGGTTCTGAAACTCCTCCTCCTCAATATTTTCTCTAATGTTGAGTTTGTATTTTTTTTTATTAGTTCAATATTTTATACTTGTTTAAGGAATCAATTTCAACTCAATATCAATATAGATTTTGGTTTGGTCAAAAAAATTAAATACTAATTATATACAATATAAAATAACTGCGTTATTGTGTCTCCAGTAAAATTAGGATATTTTTATATTGGAAATATTCCATTTCTAACGACGATATGTTTATAACCTATTTATTAATTGGTTCGGTAATTACATCTAGTTATGAAATACCTATATATATATATATATATATATATATATATATATATATATATATATATATATATATATATATATATATATATATATATATATTATACCACCACCCAATACATCTGCCTCTGCCCATCTTTGTTGACGGAGGCTTGGTAAACGATTATTGCGGTTATCCCAACAATAATTATCTGTTTAAATACTATTACAGTAGTCGACGCAATCTCTGTAAAATTCTTCTACTTCTTGAGACAGGTGCTGTGACTGGTTCCGGTCCTACGGGTAACGGGATTGATGGGGGTACAGCCGGTACAGGGTACAGGCGTAAAAAGAAAAAAACTTTATTTAATATTATGAGTCTATTTCTACTTAAAAAAAGGATTTTACTATGGAAAATATGACAGTATCAGAGTCCACATTTAAGGATAATTTGGTCCTGAAACTCCTCCTCCTCAATATTTTCTCTAATGTTGAGTTTGTATTTTTTTTTATTAGTTCAATATTTTATACTGGTTTAAGGAATCAATTTCACCTTAATATCAATAGAGATTTTGGTTTGGTCAAAAAAATTAAATACTAATTATATACAATATAAAATAACTGCGTTATTGTGTCTCCAGTAAAATTAGGATATTTTTATATTGGAAATAGTCCATTTCTAACGACGATATGTTTATAAACTATTTATTAATTGGTTCGGTAATTACATCTAGTTTATGAAATACCTATATATATTATACCACCGCCTAATACATCTGCCTCTGCCCATCTTTGTTGAGGGAGGCTTGGTAAACGATTATTGCGGTTATCCCAACAATAATTATCTGTTTAAATACTATTACAGTAGTCGACGCAATCTCTGTAAAATTCTTGTACTTCTTGAGCCAGGTGCTGTGACTGGTTCCGGTCCTACGGGTAACGGGATTGATGGGGGTACAGCCGGTACAGGGTACAGGCGTAAAAAGAAAAAAACTTTATTTAATATTATGAGTCTATTTCTACTTAAAAAAAGGATTTTACTATGGAAAATATGACAGTATCAGAGTCCACATTTAAGGATAATTTGGTTCTGAAACTGCTCCTCCTCAATATTTTCTCTAATGTTGAGTTTGTATTTTTTTTTATTAGTTTAATATATTGTACTGGTTTAAGGAATCAATTTCACCTCAATATCAATATAGATTTTGGTTTGGTCAAAAAAATTAAATACTAATTGTATACAATGTAAAATAACTGCGTTATTGTGTCTCCAGTAAAATTAGGATATTTTTATATTAGAAATATTCATTTCTAACGACGATATGTTTATAAACTATTTATTAATTGGTTCGTTAATTACATCTAGTTTATGAAATACCTATATATATTATACCACCACCTAATACATCTGCCTCTGCCCATCTTTGTTGAGGGAGGCTTGGTAAACGATTATTGCGGTTATCCCAACAATAATTATCTGTTTAAATACTATTACAGTAGTCGACGCAATCTCTGTAAAATTCTTGTACTTCTTGAGCCAGGTGCTGTGACTGGTTCCGGTCCTACGGGTAACGGGATTGATGGGGGTACAGCCGGTACAGGGTACAGGCGTAAAAAGAAAAAAACTTTATTTAATATTATGAGTCTATTTCTACTTAAAAAAAGGATTTTACTATGGAAAATATGACAGTATCAGAGTCCACATTTAAGGATAATTTGGTTCTGAAACTCCTCCTCCTCAATGTTTTCTCTAATGTTGAGTTTGTATTTGTTTTATTAGTTTAATATTTTGTACTGGTTTAAGGAATCAATTTCACCTTAATATCAATATAGATTTTGGTTTGGTCAAAAAAATTAAATACTAATTATATACAATGTAAAATAACTGCGTTATTGTGTCTCCAGTAAAATTAGGATATTTTTATATTGGAAATATTCCATTTCTAACGACGATATGTTTATAACCTATTTATTAATTGGTTCGTTAATTACATCTAGTTTATGAAATACCTATATATATTATACCACCACCTAATACATCTGCCTCTGCCCATCTTTGTTGAGGGAGGCTTGGTAAACGATTATTGCGGTTATCCCAACAATAATTATCTGTTTAAATACTATTACAGTAGTCGACGCAATCTCTGTAAAATTCTTGTACTTCTTGAGCCAGGTGCTGTGACTGGTTCCGGTCCTACGGGTAACGGGATTGATGGGGGTACAGCCGGTACAGGGTACAGGCGTAAAAAGAAAAAAACTTTATTTAATATTATGAGTCTATTTCTACTTAAAAAAAGGATTTTACTATGGAAAATATGACAGTATCAGAGTCCACATTTAAGGATAATTTGGTTCTGAAACTCCTCCTCCTCAATATTTTCTCTAATGTTGAGTTTGTATTTTTTTTTTATTAGTTCAATATTTTATACTTGTTTAAGGAATCAATTTCAACTCAATATCAATATAGATTTTGGTTTGGTCAAAAAAATTAAATACTAATTGTATACAATGTAAAATAACTGCGTTATTGTGTCTCCAGTAAAATTAGGATATTTTTATATTAGAAATATTCATTTCTAACGACGATATGTTTATAAACTATTTATTAATTGGTTCGTTAATTACATCTAGTTTATGAAATACCTATATATATTATACCACCACCTAATACATCTGCCTCTGCCCATCTTTGTTGAGGGAGGCTTGGTAAACGATTATTGCGGTTATCCCAACAATAATTATCTGTTTAAATACTATTACAGTAGTCGACGCAATCTCTGTAAAATTCTTGTACTTCTTGAGCCAGGTGCTGTGACTGGTTCCGGTCCTACGGGTAACGGGATTGATGGGGGTACAGCCGGTACAGGGTACAGGCGTAAAAAGAAAAAAACTTTATTTAATATTATGAGTCTATTTCTACTTAAAAAAAGGATTTTACTATGGAAAATATGACAGTATCAGAGTCCACATTTAAGGATAATTTGGTTCTGAAACTCCTCCTCCTCAATATTTTCTCTAATGTTGAGTTTGTATTTTTTTTTATTAGTTCAATATTTTATACTTGTTTAAGGAATCAATTTCAACTCAATATCAATATAGATTTTGGTTTGGTCAAAAAAATTAAATACTAATTATATACAATATAAAATAACTGCGTTATTGTGTCTCCAGTAAAATTAGGATATTTTTATATTGGAAATATTCCATTTCTAACGACGATATGTTTATAACCTATTTATTAATTGGTTCGGTAATTACATCTAGTTATGAAATACCTATATATATATATATATATATATATATATATATATATATATATATATATATATATATATATATATATATATATATATATTATACCACCACCCAATACATCTGCCTCTGCCCATCTTTGTTGACGGAGGCTTGGTAAACGATTATTGCGGTTATCCCAACAATAATTATCTGTTTAAATACTATTACAGTAGTCGACGCAATCTCTGTAAAATTCTTCTACTTCTTGAGACAGGTGCTGTGACTGGTTCCGGTCCTACGGGTAACGGGATTGATGGGGGTACAGCCGGTACAGGGTACAGGCGTAAAAAGAAAAAAACTTTATTTAATATTATGAGTCTATTTCTACTTAAAAAAAGGATTTTACTATGGAAAATATGACAGTATCAGAGTCCACATTTAAGGATAATTTGGTCCTGAAACTCCTCCTCCTCAATATTTTCTCTAATGTTGAGTTTGTATTTTTTTTTATTAGTTCAATATTTTATACTTGTTTAAGGAATCAATTTCAACTCAATATCAATATAGATTTTGGTTTGGTCAAAAAAATTAAATACTAATTATATACAATATAAAATAACTGCGTTATTGTGTCTCCAGTAAAATTAGGATATTTTTATATTGGAAATATTCATTTCTAACGACGATATGTTTATAACCTATTTATTAATTGGTTCGGTAATTACATCTAGTTATGAAATACCTATATATATATATATATATATATATATATATATATATATATATATATATATATATATATATATATATATATATATTATACCACCACCCAATACATCTGCCTCTGCCCATCTTTGTTGACGGAGGCTTGGTAAACGATTATTGCGGTTATCCCAACAATAATTATCTGTTTAAATACTATTACAGTAGTCGACGCAATCTCTGTAAAATTCTTCTACTTCTTGAGACAGGTGCTGTGACTGGTTCCGGTCCTACGGGTAACGGGATTGATGGGGGTACAGCCGGTACAGGGTACAGGCGTAAAAAGAAAAAAACGTTAATTAATATTATGAGTCTATTTCTATTTAAAAAAAGGATTTTATTATGGAAAATATGACAGTATCAGAGTCCACATTTAAGGATAATTTGGTTCTGAAACTCCTCCTCCTCAATATTTTCTCTAATGTTGAGTTTGTATTTTTTTTTATTAGTTCAATATTTTATACTGGTTTAAGGAATCAATTTCACCTCAATATCAATATAGATTTTGGTTTGGTCAAAAAAATTAAATACTAATTATATACAATATAAAATAACTGCGTTATTGTGTCTCCGGTAAAATTAGGATATTTTTATATTGGAAATATGACATTTCTAACGACGATATGTTTATAAACTATTTATTAATTGGTTCTTTAATTACATCTAGTTTATGAAATACCTATATATATTATACCACCACCCAATACATCTGCCTCTGCCCATCTTTGTTGACGGAGGCTTGGTAAACGATTATTGCGGTTATCCCAACAATAATTGTCCGTTTAAATACTATTACAGTAGTCGACGCAATCTCTGTAAAATTCTTGTACTTCTTGAGACAGGTGCTGTGACTGGTTCCGGTCCTACGGGTAACGGGATTGATGGGGGTACAGCCGGTACAGGGTACAGGCGTAAAAAGAAAAAAAACGTTATTTAATATTATGAGTCTATTTCTACTTAAAAAAAGGATTTTACTATGGAAAATATGACAGTATCAGAGTCCACATTTAAGGATAATTTGGTTCTGAAACTCCTCCTCCTCAATGTTTTCTCTAATGTTGAGTTTGTATTTGTTTTATTAGTTTAATATTTTGTACTGGTTTAAGGAATCAATTTAATCTCAATATCAATATAGATTTTGGTTTGGTCAAAAAAATTAAATACTAATTATATACAATATAAAATAACTGCGTTATTGTGTCTCCAGTAAAATTAGGATATTTTTATATTGGAAATATTCCATTTCTAACGACGATATGTTTATAAACTATTTATTAATTGGTTCGTTAATTACATCTAGTTTATGAAATACCTATATATATATTATACCACCACCCAATACATCTGCCTCTGCCCATCTTTGTTGACGGAGGCTTGGTAAACGATTATTGCGGTTATTCCAACAATAATTGTCTGTTTAAATACTATTACAGTAGTCGACGCAATCTCTGTAAAATTCTTGTACTTCTTGAGACAGGTGCTGTGACTGGTTCCGGTCCTACGGGTAACGGGATTGATGGGGGTACAGCCGGTACAGGGTACAGGCGTAAAAAGAAAAAAACTTTATTTAATATTATGAGTCTATTTCTACTTAAAAAAAGGATTTTACTATGGAAAATATGACAGTATCAGAGTCCACATTTAAGGATAATTTGGTTCTGAAACTCCTCCTCCTCAATGTTTTCTCTAATGTTGAGTTTGTATTTTTTTTTATTAGTTCAATATTTTATACTTGTTTAAGGAATCAATTTCAACTCAATATCAATATAGATTTTGGTTTGGTCAAAAAAATTAAATACTAATTATATACAATATAAAATAACTGCGTTATTGTGTCTCCAGTAAAATTAGGATATTTTTATATTGGAAATATTCCATTTCTAACGACGATATGTTTATAAACTATTTATTAATTGGTTCGTTAATTACATCTAGTTTATGAAATACCTATATATATTATACCACCACCTAATACATCTGCCTCTGCCCATCTGTGTTGACGGAGGCTTGGTAAACGATTATTGCGGTTATCCCAACAATAATTATCTGTTTAAATACTATTACAGTAGTCGACGCAATCTCTGTAAAATTCTTGTACTTCTTGAGACAGGTGCTGTGCCTGGTTCCGGTTCTACGGGTAACGGGATTGATGGGGGTAACTCCATTAATAACGAGGTTAGTGACGTGAAATTGTAACCAATAAACAACAAGGGCTTGCCCGTTAACTTAGTATGTCCAAGTCATTGATATTTCATACAGAGTGTTTTAAACTTAGCCGCCAACATGCACAATTTAAATCATTTATAAGTTGCTTATTTTAAATAGAACACCCTGTATGTGATTACATTTTCCGCTATATATTTTTAAGCCAATTCGTTTGGTATTAGTATTCTCTTCCTACCTAAATCAAACCACTTTTAAGATATTTCATTATCTAAGTTAAAACACAACAACACTTAATTATTTCCACATTAGTAAATGGTAGGCCATGATTTCCATTATTTAAGGTGATATTTTTTCATTTAATTCAGTTTAATTATTAATTCTGAAAAGTAACCAATAGCATGAAAGGATTATAATTGTGGATATCATTAAAAACGTTGACTAGGTACTTTGTATTAATTTAATTGATAACTTACAAACTAACATAACTAAATGTAATAATATATTTGAACTCAGCATCATCCAAAACCTACAGCTTCGTAATTTCAGATTTTTAACATAACTGTATATGCCATTACTTTTAATCAAAAACTTTTTGCGCCACACCCTGTATATATATATATATATATATATATATATATATATATATATACATTATATATATATATATATATATATATATATATATATACATTATATATATATATATATATATATATATATATATATATATATATATATATATATATATATATATATATATAACAATTATGATTTTAATAAACGTATTTATTTTAAATAGACTGTATTTTCTACTTACCTCCTTCTCCAATGTCCTTAACAATTTTGGCCCAAGCTTGTTCTTGCAAATGGCTCATGTGTTACCCATCCCGTGTACTGTCATAAAGACAGGGATGAGCCTCTACAAGAGCGACAAATTTTATGTTAAATTGTTGATCGTCTTGCATAATTTTAAATACTTCCCATATATTGCAACATAAACTCAATGCGGCCACCACTCGCTTACCACTCGAAAATTAAACTGACTGTCGACTAGTGGCAACAGAGTGGCACCACGTCACTTCCAAAACACCACGCCACCGCTACTCCCTTTTGATACGTGCGACTACGTTTGTTTATACACGTGTCAGCGATTCCACCTACCAGCCGGTCACCACACCACTGCCACGCCACTTAGTTGCCACTTTGGTGGGCGCCTTGCCTTATGATCCTGTTCTTACACATTTTCGCGAAATGGTTGTAATACAAACACTTATTGCACATTTTACCATATGCTGGACACCCTCGGAACTCATGATCACGACCACATTTTCTGCACTCACCACTTTTCCTTGAGTTTTCCTCCTGTTCCCATCTTTTGCTTCTTCCAGTATTAAAGTTGTTATTCCAAGCTTTTCCCCTTGCTGTTTGATTACCATTTCCCCTTTTACAGAATGAACATTAAGTGTTTGACTTGACTGAACCCCTTTAAACTGTATTTTTGAAATTTCATTTGGTCTACACATGATTTCGTAGACTCATCACAACTATCAACCAAAACATACTAAGATATTTTGGTCATATAACTGGAAGAAGAGAAGGCATGGAGCAAATAATAGTTGAAGGTAACGTAAAGGGTAAAAGATCCAGAGGAAGATCTCCAATACAATGGTCGGACCAAATAAAGAAGATGACTGGTTACTCATTCTCAGAAGCAAAAGAACACGCACAGGAGAAAGATAATTGGACAGAAATAGTCAAACAAATTACATGACGCCACTACATCCTTACTAAGGAGAAAATATTAAGGAGGAGTTTCAGAACCAAATTATTCTTAAATGTGGACTCTGATACTGTCATATTTTCCAAAATAAAATCCTATTTTTAAGTAGGAATAGACTCATAATATTAAATAACGTTTTTTTCTTTTTACCTTAACAATATTTTATAGTATATCTACATATTCATTATATGCATAGTATGCGTATTCGGTTTTGTTATGTCTGATTTTGCGATTAGGACAATTAGATCTATAAAATTATCAGCAAAACGTTATTTGTCTTTGAGGATTTTACTTCCTCGTATTCAAAAGATACCTATAGATACATAAAGAAATTGACAAAAACATTCTGTCTGTTTTGGTAATATTTATACTTTTCCTAAACTTGAATTCTAAACTTAATACATAAATTCATCAAACTCTAATAATGTTGATAACTATCAGCTGCCATAAAAGCGTATCCAAGTTTAAAATATGTCAAAGTTTGTAGCTATATTTCGAGACTATTCAAAATGTATCTTAAAACCATAATTTTTGTTTTAGGAATCACATCTTACGAAAATTCAGCAATGAGTAAACGTATTAAAATGAGTAATGTTAAAGAACAACAACAACCAAGTAAAAGAGATAAAAAACCACAACAATCAGTCAAAGCTCATGGACATGTGAATCTCCCGAATTAGGGGCACAGCTATAATTTAAGAAGGACTTTAAGCCTTCTTTCGATGGAAGAGAGGTCCCTACCCGCACCACTCCCGTTGCCTGTAGCAGCTGGTCCTTCCAAAACACCTCGGCGGAAAAGTACAAGAAGGCGTAGAAATCGACCGCTCCGACTACTGTCACCAATCTTGGAAGAGTCAAATGAAGATGACCTCAATGAGCCATCAAGACGCTCGGGCGAACGAAGACGGACAGAAGCTGCTATTTCACGTGAACAGCGAAATTTATCAGTCCACTCTCCTATATTACCGGGACCTGTCAGATTATCTACCAGGAGAATTATAACACATGAAAATGAACCGCCCCAATCCCAGGAAGGCCCACGTATGAGTAGGTTTAATAGACTAGTAAGACGCGTCCGCCAACTAGGACGTACTTCACACGAAGAACGCCCTGTAGCCCCACCAATCCCGTTGCCCGCCGTCACACCCCGGTCCCGAGAAGTACTAGACTATTACGGAGACTGCGCCGACTACTTTAATAACTAAATGTATTAGGTGGTGGTATTAAATATTTATGTATTTCAGTTAAATTAGATGTAATTTACGAACCAATAAATAGTTTATAAACATATCGTCGTTAGGAATGGAATATTTCCAATGTAAAAATATCCTAATTTTACTGGAGACACAAAAAACAGTCAATTTCAAGTTTCAATAACGTTATTTTATATTGTATGTAATTAGTATTTAATGTTTTTTAACAAACTCAACATTAGAGAAATTCACGAAAATTCAGCAATGAGTAAACGTATTAAAATGAGTAATGTTAAAGAACAACAACAACCATGTAAAAGAGATAAAAAACCACAACAATCAGTCAAAGCTCATGGACATGTGAATCTCCCGAATTAGGGGCACAGCTATAATTTAAGAAGGACTTTAAGCCTTCTTTCGATGGAAGAGAGGTCCCTACCCGCACCACTCCCGTTGCCTGTAGCAGCTGGTCCTTCCAAAACACCTCGGCGGAAAAGTACAAGAAGGCGTAGAAATCGACCGCTCCGACTACTGTCACCAATCTTGGAAGAGTCAAATGAAGATGACCTCAATGAGCCATCAAGACGCTCGGGCGAACGAAGACGGACAGAAGCTGCTATTTCACGTGAACAGCGAAATTTATCAGTCCACTCTCCTATATTACCGGGACCTGTCAGATTATCTACCAGGAGAATTATAACACATGAAAATGAACCGCCCCAATCCCAGGAAGGCCCACGTATGAGTAGGTTTAATAGACTAGTAAGACGCGTCCGCCAACTAGGACGTACTTCACACGAAGAACGCCCTGTAGCCCCACCAATCCCGTTGCCCGCCGTCACACCCCGGTCCCGAGAAGTACTAGACTGTTACGGAGACTGCGCCGACTACTTTAATAACTAAATGTATTAGGTGGTGGTATTAAATATTTATGCATTTCAGTTAAATTAGATGTAATTTACGAACCAATAAATAGTTTATAAACATATCGTTGTTAGGAATGGAATATTTCCAATGTAAAAATATCCTAATTTTACTGGAGACACAAAAAACAGTCAATTTCAAGTTTCAATAACGTTATTTTATATTGTATGTAATTAGTATTTAATGTTTTTTAACAAACTCAACATTAGAGAAATTCACGAAAATTCAGCAATGAGTAAACGTATTAAAATGAGTAATGTTAAAGAACAACAACAACCATGTAAAAGAGATAAAAAACCACAACAATCAGTCAAAGCTCATGGACATGTGAATCTCCCGAATTAGGGGCACAGCTATAATTTAAGAAGGACTTTAAGCCTTCTTTCGATGGAAGAGAGGTCCCTACCCGCACCACTCCCGTTGCCTGTAGCAGCTGGTCCTTCCAAAACACCTCGGCGGAAAAGTACAAGAAGGCGTAGAAATCGACCGCTCCGACTACTATCACCAATCTTGGAAGAGTCAAATGAAGATGACCTCAATGAGCCATCAAGACGCTCGGGCGAACGAAGACGGACAGAAGCTGCTATTTCACGTGAACAGCGAAATTTATCAGTCCACTCTCCTATATTACCGGGACCTGTCAGATTATCTACCAGGAGAATTATAACACATGAAAATGAACCTCCCCAATCCCAGGAAGGCCCACGTATGAGTAGGTTTAATAGACTAGTAAGACGCGTCCGCCAACTAGGACGTACTTCACACGAAGAACGCCCTGTAGCCCCACCAATCCCGTTGCCCGCCGTCACACCCCGGTCCCGAGAAGTACTAGACTGTTACGGAGACTGCGCCGACTACTTTAATAACTAAATGTATTAGGTGGTGGTATTAAATATTTATGTATTTCAGTTAAATTAGATGTAATTTACGAACCAATAAATAGTTTATAAACATATCGTCGTTAGGAATGGAATATTTCCAATGTAAAAATATCCTAATTTTACTGGAGACACAAAAAACAGTCAATTTCAAGTTTCAATAACGTTATTTTATATTGTATGTAATTAGTATTTAATGTTTTTTAACAAACTCAACATTAGAGAAATTCACGAAAATTCAGCAATGAGTAAACGTATTAAAATGAGTAATGTTAAAGAACAACAACAACCATGTTAAAGAGATAAAAAACCACAACAATCAGTCAAAGCTCATGGACATGTGAATCTCCCGAATTAGGGGCACAGCTATAATTTAAGAAGGACTTTAAGCCTTCTTTCGATGGAAGAGAGGTCCCTACCCGCACCACTCCCGTTGCCTGTAGCAGCTGGTCCTTCCAAAACACCTCGGCGGAAAAGTACAAGAAGGCGTAGAAATCGACCGCTCCGACTACTGTCACCAATCTTGGAAGAGTCAAATGAAGATGACCTCAATGAGCCATCAAGACGCTCGGGCGAACGAAGACGGACAGAAGCTGCTATTTCACGTGAACAGCGAAATTTATCAGTCCACTCTCCTATATTACCGGGACCTGTCAGATTATCTACCAGGAGAATTATAACACATGAAAATGAACCGCCCCAATCCCAGGAAGGCCCACGTATGAGTAGGTTTAATAGACTAGTAAGACGCGCCCGCCAACTAGGACGTACTTCACACGAAGAACGCCCTGTAGCCCCACCAATCCCGTTGCCCGCCGTCACACCCCGGTCCCGAGAAGTACTAGACTGTTACGGAGACTGCGCCGACTACTTTAATAACTAAATGTATTAGGTGGTGGTATTAAATATTTATGTATTTCAGTTAAATTAGATGTAATTTACGAACCAATAAATAGTTTATAAACATATCGTCGTTAGGAATGGAATATTTCCAATGTAAAAATATCCTAATTTTACTGGAGACACAAAAAACAGTCAATTTCAAGTTTCAATAACGTTATTTTATATTGTATGTAATTAGTATTTAATGTTTTTTAACAAACTCAACATTAGAGAAATTCACGAAAATTCAGCAATGAGTAAACGTATTAAAATGAGTAATGTTAAAGAACAACAACAACCATGTTAAAGAGATAAAAAACCACAACAATCAGTCAAAGCTCATGGACATGTGAATCTCCCGAATTAGGGGCACAGCTATAATTTAAGAAGGACTTTAAGCCTTCTTTCGATGGAAGAGAGGTCCCTACCCGCACCACTCCCGTTGCCTGTAGCAGCTGGTCCTTCCAAAACACCTCGGCGGAAAAGTACAAGAAGGCGTAGAAATCGACCGCTCCGACTACTGTCACCAATCTTGGAAGAGTCAAATGAAGATGACCTCAATGAGCCATCAAGACGCTCGGGCGAACGAAGACGGACAGAAGCTGCTATTTCACGTGAACAGCGATATTTATCAGTCCACTCTCCTATATTACCGGGACCTGTCAGATTATCTACCAGGAGAATTATAACACATGAAAATGAACCGCCCCAATCCCAGGAAGGCCCACGTATGAGTAGGTTTAATAGACTAGTAAGACGCGCCCGCCAACTAGGACGTACTTCACACGAAGAACGCCCTGTAGCCCCACCAATCCCGTTGCCCGCCGTCACACCCCGGTCCCGAGAAGTACTAGACTGTTACGGAGACTGCGCCGACTACTTTAATAACTAAATGTATTAGGTGGTGGTATTAAATATTTATGTATTTCAGTTAAATTAGATGTAATTTACGAACCAATAAATAGTTTATAAACATATCGTCGTTAGGAATGGAATATTTCCAATGTAAAAATATCCTAATTTTACTGGAGACACAAAAAACAGTCAATTTCAAGTTTCAATAACGTTATTTTATATTGTATGTAATTAGTATTTAATGTTTTTTAACAAACTCAACATTAGAGAAATTCACGAAAATTCAGCAATGAGTAAACGTATTAAAATGAGTAATGTTAAAGAACAACAACAACCATGTTAAAGAGATAAAAAACCACAACAATCAGTCAAAGCTCATGGACATGTGAATCTCCCGAATTAGGGGCACAGCTATAATTTAAGAAGGACTTTAAGCCTTCTTTCGATGGAAGAGAGGTCCCTACCCGCACCACTCCCGTTGCCTGTAGCAGCTGGTCCTTCCAAAACACCTCGGCGGAAAAGTACAAGAAGGCGTAGAAATCGACCGCTCCGACTACTGTCACCAATCTTGGAAGAGTCAAATGAAGATGACCTCAATGAGCCATCAAGACGCTCGGGCGAACGAAGACGGACAGAAGCTGCTATTTCACGTGAACAGCGATATTTATCAGTCCACTCTCCTATATTACCGGGACCTGTCAGATTATCTACCAGGAGAATTATAACACATGAAAATGAACCGCCCCAATCCCAGGAAGGCCCACGTATGAGTAGGTTTAATAGACTAGTAAGACGCGCCCGCCAACTAGGACGTACTTCACACGAAGAACGCCCTGTAGCCCCACCAATCCCGTTGCCCGCCGTCACACCCCGGTCCCGAGAAGTACTAGACTGTTACGGAGACTGCGCCGACTACTTTAATAACTAAATGTATTAGGTGGTGGTATTAAATATTTATGTATTTCAGTTAAATTAGATGTAATTTACGAACCAATAAATAGTTTATAAACATATCGTCGTTAGGAATGGAATATTTCCAATGTAAAAATATCCTAATTTTACTGGAGACACAAAAAACAGTCAATTTCAAGTTTCAATAACGTTATTTTATATTGTATGTAATTAGTATTTAATGTTTTTTAACAAACTCAACATTAGAGAAATTGACGAAAATTCAGCAATGAGTAAACGTATTAAAATGAGTAATGTTAAAGAACAACAACAACCAAGTAAAAGAGATAAAAAACCACAACAATCAGTCAAAGCTCATGGACATGTGAATCTCCCGAATTAGGGGCACAGCTATAATTTAAGAAGGACTTTAAGCCTTCTTTCGATGGAAGAGAGGTCCCTACCCGCACCACTCCCGTTGCCTGTAGCAGCTGGTCCTTCCAAAACACCTCGGCGGAAAAGTACAAGAAGGCGTAGAAATCGACCGCTCCGACTACTGTCACCAATCTTGGAAGAGTCAAATGAAGATGACCTCAATGAGCCATCAAGACGCTCGGGCGAACGAAGACGGACAGAAGCTGCTATTTCACGTGAACAGCGAAATTTATCAGTCCACTCTCCTATATTACCGGGACCTGTCAGATTATCTACCAGGAGAATTATAACACATGAAAATGAACCGCCCCAATCCCAGGAAGGCCCACGTATGAGTAGGTTTAATAGACTAGTAAGACGCGCCCGCCAACTAGGACGTACTTCACACGAAGAACGCCCTGTAGCCCCACCAATCCCGTTGCCCGCCGTCACACCCCGGTCCCGAGAAGTACTAGACTGTTACGGAGACTGCGCCGACTACTTTAATAACTAAATGTATTAGGTGGTGGTATTAAATATTTATGTATTTCAGTTAAATTAGATGTAATTTACGAACCAATAAATAGTTTATAAACATATCGTCGTTAGGAATGGAATATTTCCAATGTAAAAATATCCTAATTTTACTGGAGACACAAAAAACAGTCAATTTCAAGTTTCAATAACGTTATTTTATATTGTATATAATTAGTATTTAATGTTTTTTAACAAACTCAACATTAGAGAAATTCACGAAAATTCAGCAATGAGTAAACGTATTAAAATGAGTAATGTTAAAGAACAACAACAACCAAGTAAAAGAGATAAAAAACCACAACAATCAGTCAAAGCTCATGGACATGTGAATCTCCCGAATTAGGGGCACAGCTATAATTTAAGAAGGACTTTAAGCCTTCTTTCGATGGAAGAGAGGTCCCTACCCGCACCACTCCCGTTGCCTGTAGCAGCTGGTCCTTCCAAAACACCTCGGCGGAAAAGTACAAGAAGGCGTAGAAATCGACCGCTCCGACTACTGTCACCAATCTTGGAAGAGTCAAATGAAGATGACCTCAATGAGCCATCAAGACGCTCGGGCGAACGAAGACGGACAGAAGCTGCTATTTCACGTGAACAGCGAAATTTATCAGTCCACTCTCCTATATTACCGGGACCTGTCAGATTATCTACCAGGAGAATTATAACACATGAAAATGAACCGCCCCAATCCCAGGAAGGCCCACGTATGAGTAGGTTTAATAGACTAGTAAGACGCGCCCGCCAACTAGGACGTACTTCACACGAAGAACGCCCTGTAGCCCCACCAATCCCGTTGCCCGCCGTCACACCCCGGTCCCGAGAAGTACTAGACTGTTACGGAGACTGCGCCGACTACTTTAATAACTAAATGTATTAGGTGGTGGTATTAAATATTTATGTATTTCAGTTAAATTAGATGTAATTTACGAACCAATAAATAGTTTATAAACATATCGTCGTTAGGAATGGAATATTTCCAATGTAAAAATATCCTAATTTTACTGGAGACACAAAAAACAGTCAATTTCAAGTTTCAATAACGTTATTTTATATTGTATATAATTAGTATTTAATGTTTTTTAACAAACTCAACATTAGAGAAATTCACGAAAATTCAGCAATGAGTAAACGTATTAAAATGAGTAATGTTAAAGAACAACAACAACCAAGTAAAAGAGATCAAAAACCACAACAATCAGTCAAAGCTCATGGACATGTGAATCTCCCGAATTAGGGGCACAGCTATAATTTAAGAAGGACTTTAAGCCTTCTTTCGATGGAAGAGAGGTCCCTACCCGCACCACTCCCGTTGCCTGTAGCAGCTGGTCCTTCCAAAACACCTCGGCGGAAAAGTACAAGAAGGCGTAGAAATCGACCGCTCCGACTACTGTCACCAATCTTGGAAGAGTCAAATGAAGATGACCTCAATGAGCCATCAAGACGCTCGGGCGAACGAAGACGGACAGAAGCTGCTATTTCACGTGAACAGCGAAATTTATCAGTCCACTCTCCTATATTACCGGGACCTGTCAGATTATCTACCAGGAGAATTATAACACATGAAAATGAACCGCCCCAATCCCAGGAAGGCCCACGTATGAGTAGGTTTAATAGACTAGTAAGACGCGCCCGCCAACTAGGACGTACTTCACACGAAGAACGCCCTGTAGCCCCACCAATCCCGTTGCCCGCCGTCACACCCCGGTCCCGAGAAGTACTAGACTGTTACGGAGACTGCGCCGACTACTTTAATAACTAAATGTATTAGGTGGTGGTATTAAATATTTATGTATTTCAGTTAAATTAGATGTAATTTACGAACCAATAAATAGTTTATAAACATATCGTCGTTAGGAATGGAATATTTCCAATGTAAAAATATCCTAATTTTACTGGAGACACAAAAAACAGTCAATTTCAAGTTTCAATAACGTTATTTTATATTGTATATAATTAGTATTTAATGTTTTTTAACAAACTCAACATTAGAGAAATTCACGAAAATTCAGCAATGAGTAAACGTATTAAAATGAGTAATGTTAAAGAACAACAACAACCAAGTAAAAGAGATAAAAAACCACAACAATCAGTCAAAGCTCATGGACATGTGAATCTCCCGAATTAGGGGCACAGCTATAATTTAAGAAGGACTTTAAGCCTTCTTTCGATGGAAGAGAGGTCCCTACCCGCACCACTCCCGTTGCCTGTAGCAGCTGGTCCTTCCAAAACACCTCGGCGGAAAAGTACAAGAAGGCGTAGAAATCGACCGCTCCGACTACTGTCACCAATCTTGGAAGAGTCAAATGAAGATAACCTCAATGAGCCATCAAGACGCTCGGGCGAACGAAGACGGACAGAAGCTGCTATTTCACGTGAACAGCGAAATTTATCAGTCCACTCTCCTATATTACCGGGACCTGTCAGATTATCTACCAGGAGAATTATAACACATGAAAATGAACCGCCCCAATCCCAGGAAGGCCCACGTATGAGTAGGTTTAATAGACTAGTAAGACGCGCCCGCCAACTAGGACGTACTTCACACGAAGAACGCCCTGTAGCCCCACCAATCCCGTTGCCCGCCGTCACACCCCGGTCCCGAGAAGTACTAGACTGTTACGGAGACTGCGCCGACTACTTTAATAACTAAATGTATTAGGTGGTGGTATTAAATATTTATGTATTTCAGTTAAATTAGATGTAATTTACGAACCAATAAATAGTTTATAAACATATCGTCGTTAGGAATGGAATATTTCCAATGTAAAAATATCCTAATTTTACTGGAGACACAAAAAACAGTCAATTTCAAGTTTCAATAACGTTATTTTATATTGTATATAATTAGTATTTAATGTTTTTTAACAAACTCAACATTAGAGAAATTATAAATGATTAAACCGGTATATAGCAAATATTTCAAATATTGTGTATGGCATGTCATAGTACTATACGCGTTGAATTTGGTATTTTTGGGGGAAAAATAATCATATCAATAGTAAAGTGATGTGCGTCAACTTTATTTTAAATAAACAAACATCGATTTGTAGTATCAGTGTATGATATTTTTACGAACACCCCCGAAAATAGTATTTTTTGTTGATTTTAGGAAGTATCGTAAAAGTAATGATGATCCTTTTCAATAACTGATTTGAGGTCTTGCAGGTGTTTGAACTTATCTTCTGATATTTCAGGAGGTGTCTTGAAGAGCGAATTTTCATAAACGGCAGATTTTGGCTTTCTCTTTTGTGTGGTAGTATCGTCCAGTTATCTGAGTAATTAATTTTGTAGTATACCTCTCCATTGGGGCTATATTTTAACTGTCTTATTTGTACAACTTGCGAATCTTTGGCTTTTTCTCCTAATGTTTCCTTGGATTACGTATAGATATTTTCTCTGTTTCTAAAACAGCTTTATTAACTTGATATGAACAACTGACTGCTTTCTATCATTGCACCATTCCTTATATAGTCTATATATGTAATTTTTTGTTATGAAACTGTTGTCAACGTATACCCTGCTAGTAGATGCTCTACAATAGTGTAAAGAAACTTTAGGAGTCTCTTACAACCTTTCCTTAACATTCTTTTCTTAGTAAAATTAACTCTATTTTTCTGGGAGTAATCTTGACTTTTGCTTGTTGAATATTGAAATCTTGTAGACGTTCATCATAAGTATCAATTTCATGAGTGGCTGGTTGCGTTGGGATTAATTGTTTCATTGTGTTTTCTCCTAAATTTAATTTGTTCAAAGACATAATGCGGTATACCCTGAGGTAATTTCCATCTTTAAAACCCAAAAAGTAGTTGTAAGCACTTCTTTTTGGACCTTTTGTCTGAATTTTGAGTATCTTTTCGGCGCCTTCGAACTGCTCTTGCCCGAACAAGATTTTAAACATAATTTCTTTTATTTTTCCACGAAGTTAATGTCCAAAATTTGTAGTCTATTATCCTGCGTAATTAAACAACATCAAAATGAGCGTTCTTTTAAACATTTTGGCGTTATATTATGGCTACATCGCTCCTTTACCGACTTATCTTCTCTTTTAACAATATGTGTGACTACACCATTTTCTTTCTTATATCCTAGATAACATTTGCCTTTTAATCTCTTGAGCGCATTTTTCTTGTTTCTTTCTGATTTTCGCTTTTTGGGTTGTCTTCCTGTGATCCTTGTGGCAGCCAATGTGTTAAGCAATAATGAGATGAAAGATAGAGAGTTTGTTTACATACCTGTTTTTGGATTTTTCGTTTTAAATTTAATTTTCATTTGGAACAAAAGTTTGGACAGAATTTTGCCGGTCTTCCTTAAGCTATTAGTTAGCAATTTGATGCATTTGTAGAAATTAGGGAAGTTAGGAATCAATACGCACATTGGATATTTTCCTAGACTGTAAAACAATTCGTAGCAATACAAAATAGTTGAAACTCTGAATTACCAGAAATTTGCACATTGGAGGTATTTCATTCCTAATGACGATATCGACACCCCTACCGAACAAGGTTGTAACTCATTTTTATCGATTTTTAGAAAAAAAAAACCACTACGGACAAAATAAAATAATTTTCTCAAATTTTTATTCGGAATCTGATTGTTGAATATTTTTAGGATCACAAAATTTTAATTGATTATAGTAACGGTGATATAATATTTAGTTTCAGACCATTTTGCTTTATTACTTTTAATATCTACTTTAAAATTAATGTGGGTGTCCTTAAATAGTTTAAAATTTAGAATTTGCTGTTTATTTATTTCAGTTACGGAATATGGCTTGCGTGATGCTTTGGCATTTATTAATATACCATATTATGGTTATCCATCGGTCTGGAACAGATACGAGTTGATGTTTTTTCCGTTTTTCTAACGGGGCATGCATTGAATCGCCTTCGTTTGGTGAATGGCCTACTTAAAAAAACACATGTGTAATATTAATGTTTTTAATTTTTAGTTTTACCGTTTTTCTTCTTCCATCCTCATCTATTTCTTGTAGATTCTTTTCTTTTATTCCATCCGAAACTAAATGATGTACAAGTTACATTCACGTAAATGGCATGTACTATAACTAGTCGAACACAAACAAAGCAGCAACTCATATAGCATATCGGTTTTCCCGGTAAACTATGTATACAACAAGATTGACTTACGGGATACACCGTATGTTTGATTACTTTATAAATTAAATATACTTGCAACAAAGCTGTAAATCCTTTAAAAACCTTATTAATCGTCAAATATATAAAAACTAAATGACATAAAGAGTAACAGTGTTGCAGCCTTTTTCGCGTAAGTTTAAGTACAGCTTTCTTCAAAGGAGTATTAGCGAAACTATTGAGAATTAAACTATGCCATTTATATTGACATGGGTGGAATTTTTACTGAATTCGCCTGTGTTGAAATCTGAAAAAATATCTAACTTAAGTTACAACTCTATTCGATTGGGGTGTCGATATATAGGTGTATAGGTATCTCAGTTAAATAATTATAAAATTAATATGTTTAGTTATGGTTGTATTACATCTAAAATGGTAAAAAATAACATATTTTCAACATTTCTTTTTGTGTCTCATTATTCATATAATGGCAATCAAACTTTTTTTATTACAACTTTTAAAAGTCACAAAACAATTTTTTCGTGTTTTTTCTTTGTTCCTATATTTTAAAGATGGCTCCAAAACTTTTTCGTCTAAAAATTGATGCTTCATGGTGAAACGGCAAATCTAAAACATAAATTTCGAGAAGTGTTTTAAAAAAGAAGTGCCCTTACGTGAGAGTTTAACAGAGATTCTTAAAAATATAAAATGGCAGATATTTGAAAAATTGACCTTTTTTCAACTTTTTTCAGTCGCAAAAATTTTGTTATTTTTTTCTCCAAATTGTGGGACACTACAAATCAAGAAAACCAAATCAAACAAAATGCATTAAAATTTATTAAAATCGACCGACTAGATCTAGAGATTAACTATCCGCAGTTTTAGAAACATATCTTTTCTCCAAATTTTTAAATTTTGTGATCTACTCGGTCGATTTAAATAAAGCTTAAATAATTTTGTTTGATTTGCTTTTCTCTATGATAGTTTACCACAATTTGACAAAAATATATTAAATAACAAAATTTTTGTGACCGAAAAAAGTAGAAAAAAAAGTCAATTTTGACCATTTTTTTCAAATGTCCGCCATTTTGTTTTGTTTTAAGAATATATAATTTTTCTGCTAAACTATTACGCGAGGTCCCTTCTTTTTTAAAACCCTTCTCGAATTTTATGTTTCAGATGTGCCATTCCAGAGATTAATTGTCCGCCATGGAGCAGTAATTTATGGACGAAATTGGCGCTATCTTTAAAATACACAAACAATGGACAAAATAGAAAAAAAGTTTTGAAATCTTCAAAAGTTGTATAACAATATAAAAGAAGTTTAATTGCCATATGTCATAAATAAGACAAAAAAATTGTTGAAAATGTGCCATTTTTTAGCATTCTAGACGGTAATAGTAGCATAAAGTATATATCATTTGATTGTTTAGATTAAAATAAATAAATATGTAGTTTAAGAACTGGTGGCGGTTAGAATGTTAGCATTCCTATAAAACAAGTATAAAATGCTTTTCGCTGTAATAAAAAATTAATAAATGTTCTAAAAGGATTTTGTTGTCGCCATTTTTATTAATAACTCTTAAAATAAAATCCGTAGGACCAGATTTGTTCATTTATACACGGTACGTTACATTTTCTTCTAATGTCTTCACTTCTCTTTCAATATCACAGCGTATTTCCTGTAATTCTTCTCAGTAGCCTTTGCCTTGTGGTTGTGTCGGGTCTTGTTTCTGAGGCATATGTCATTATTGGTCTTACACTGACTTTATAAATTCTTGACTTCATCTCAGTGTTAATGTGTCTGTTTCGCCATATAGTGTTATTAAGGCAGTCTGCCAGTCTGTTTGCTTTTTGTTCTTGATCTCTCACTTCTTTTTCCAGGTCTCCATAGCTAGACAGTGTAATCCCCAGGTATTTTATTTCCATTACTTGTTCAATACTGATGCCATCAATTTCTATTTTACATTCTTCCTCAGGAAGTCCACAAACACTAGTATATTACATTCAATTGATCTGCTATTCCGAAATCCAAATTGTTGGTTTACTAGCTGTTTTTCAAGTGAAACTTCAAAATAGTCACATACAGAACATTCAAATATCTTGGTTATTACACTAATTATACTAATGGACCTGTAATTATTCACCAATGAATTATCTCCCGCTTTAAAAATAGGTGTTAAAAAACTATTTTTCCAGCATCCTGGAAATTCACCCTTATTTAAGGATAGATTAAAAATGTGAAAAAGAGGTCTGGATAATATAAAACAACAATTCTTAAGAAAGCTGGGAGATAATTCATCAGGACCAGAACCCTTATTCACATCCAGTTATGATAATATTAAATAAATATTAGATATATTTATGTTGAAACCAGTTAGTAAGACCAAGTGAAGGTGAATCACTGGGTATGTCACATATTTGAGTGGAATAGACTGTAGAAAAATATTCTGCAAAAAGATTTACAATGTCTGTCCGTGACTGGATTCAACACCACCATAACTCAATACAGCGGGCAAGGAAGGCTTTCCCTCTGTGAATTCACAAACGCCCTTCAAATTATTTCCTAGTGATAATTCTGTTAAATAAATATGATTTCTGTAGCCTTCAGCTTTTAACAATTTACAGTTGGCCCTCAGCTGAGAAAATGTGCGATAATCCAGAAGTGATTTAGATAAATAAAATATATTTTTTGTGAGCTTTCTTTTTCTCAACTATTAGGTCCTTCAACTCTGGTGAGAACCAAGAAGGGAATCTACGTTTTGAGTACCTTTTTAGGTTGATAAATAATTCTATAGCTAAGTATATCATAAAAAATATTCACAATTTAATTCAGTGGTTTTCCTAAAAATAAATTATCCCAACAGAACTGTGATAAAAAATCAGTTATTTTCACATAGTCAGCCGACTTAAAGTCTCTATAGAAATTACTAACCAAACCACTATTATTGGGGACCTTTTGGTCATCTTTATTTCAAATTCCAGTGGTGGGTGGTGCATACCCTCCCTCAAAAGAGCTTCATCTGCCCTGGACACAGTTACATCAGCATCATCAACCAGCACCAAATCAAAAATATTATCAGTGAAAATCACAATAGTGTTGGACTGAAACAAATTGTGGTATGCACACATACCAGACACAACCTGCAGGGCTTCAACTTCAAGTGCAGTGGCAGCTGGTAGAGGAATTATTGTAGAGAACATGTCATTTGAAAACCATTCACAAATTGGTAAATTGAAGTCAGCAGCCAGTCCATAATAGTGTGCAGATGGATAAACTTCAGCTAGTTATACTAATGTTTCATAAAATATGGAATATTTCTCAAATGTAGACTTTGGTGGAGAATATACTGTTTCTATAATAAACTGATTTGCACTTTCAGTCACCAAGACAAAAAGTTGTTCCATTGTCTGATTAACTGTTAAAGCTCTTATGAACTGCAATAAGGACTCCACCACCTCTTTAGAATAAACTTGTTTCCCTGGAGAGATCAGTTCTATATATGTTGAGGTCAAACAACTGCAACTCTTCATTGGCATATTTACATGTCAAATAAGTCTCGTTGAATATGATAATACTGTAATGAGAATAGGACACATTCATTAATAAACTGTTAAGCTTTGTTTTTAGACCTCCTACATTTTGAAAATAAACCCACACTCCAGGTGAAGACTGTGTTAGTCTTTTGCCATTATTCTAGAAGTGTCATTTAATAAATTTTGTTCACCTTGTCTCTCTCTTTCCTTAAGTTCACTCTCAATAGTGTTTAATGCAGTTCTCTGGTGTGGGATGAGATCTGAATCGATAAAAATCTTTAATGTTCTGTTAATATCTCTTCTATTTCTGAGTATTGGCAGATAGTCATGATGGTTTTACCATCGTTTATCTTCTTCTTCGGGTGCCATCTCCGCTACGGAGGTTGGCAATCATCATAGCTATTTTAATTTTTAAGGCAGTAGCTCTAAGAAGTTGTTTTTAGCTGCATTCAAACCATTCTCTCAGGTTCCTAAGCCATGAAATTCGCCTTCTTCTGATGCTTCTTCTGCCATCTATCTTTCCTTGAATTATGAGTCGCAGGATGCCATACTTCTCGCCCCGCATCACATGACTGAGATACTGTAGCTTTCTTTCTTAAATTGTAAGTTCAACTTCCTTCTCTTTATCTATTCTTCTTAGTACTTCATTGTTCGTAACTCTATCTACTTAGGAAACCCTCATAACTCTTCTATAGGTCCACATTTCAAAGACGTTAAGTCGTCTCATTGTGTCTAGATTTAACGTCCATAATTCCACTCCATAGTATAGTACACTGTATACGTAACATTTTGTTAGGCGTACTTTAAGAGCTAATGTTAAATCTTTGCCACATAGGACCTTTTAATTTTCTTAAAATTAGAACGTGCTTTTTCGATTCTGACTTTGATTTCTGCAGTGTAGTCATTATTTTCTGTTATAAGTGTTCCCAGGTAAGTGTACTTTTTTACTCTTTCGATTTGCTGGCCCTCTACTATCAAGATTTGGTTAGTACTATGGTTGTGTTGCGTTCTGCACATACGATGACCTCAATATAACAATTGGGGTCATCCTGAAGGGGGAGAGAAGATATTTTGTTCAATCTAGAACTCGCTGGTTTCCCCCTTTCGGATTGGGTATGTATATTAAAATAAAAGAAAAGAAATGAAAACCAGTGGACTGTATAAAACTCTATTTTAAACAAGAAGGTGAAATTAAGCATAAATACACATAACCCAATATACAACTATAAATAAGGAAGAATATATTACTTAAAAGAAGAAGAATATATGTAGTACAAACTTAAATATTAATCAATACGTAACGACACACAAAAAGAGAACCATAAACAAACCATAGATAGAAATAATATTATCCAAAAAAGAAATAAAAATATGAATATATATGTCATATAAAAAAATTGATATTAAACGTGAAAGAGTGAAAAATATACGCACATATTATAATATACTTAATTCGTAATAAAATGAATAAACCTTGTTAATACAGTTACACAAAATGCAATCAAAAATATCATATATGAATTATATCAAACTCAACTCAAATTATATATTCAAATACAAATATTTAAACTCAATTCAAATTATAATCGGGAATGGCATATTACAAAAAATAAGAATAGAGTAAATACTACACAAAACAAAAGCAAAATGTCCAATTGACAACGTTTAATGTTCTGAATAAAGTTCAAAAGTTCAAAATCGCGACACAATATGTAATAATTGGGCACCAAATAAACGTACTTAGCCCATGCAGCAACAAAATTATGGTATTGTTCCTTACCCAATGAGAAGATGGCACTCCGGCCACCGCAAAAAATATGTCTTCACCGACGAATAACAGGAACCACAAAATTCCTAATGTAACTTTTCTGCATCAAAACGACTTCCTCGGTCAAAGGACCGATGCTAAGTGTCTTAGGTACCTTTTACCCAAACGCCCATACACATGTGTGTGGTTTTGAGAGATAAAACTCGACTCCGATTTTGTAGATGCATCGCTTATCTCAAATACACATCTGTGTCATTTGTAGATTGCCCGTCTCGTAACGTGTAGTTTTTAACCCAGATGCACCCTTGTACATGGAATCTTGATATACGGGGAGAATCAAAACTACCACAAAGTCTGTTCATATTTTATAAATGTTTATATATCGTTGCGAAACTGCAACATTCTCCCCGCGTTGGCATACGTGCCAATAAAAATAACTGTACTTTGTACTCGCGATGCACTGTACAAATTCCGAAACACTTCTTCGGTTTCAAAACGAACGACACACTTAGAATACTACAAATGCTATACATTTACAAAAGATTATAAAGAACAATAAACTTACAAACGATAATAGGTTACAAATACATAACTACATACTAAATATACATCACTACAATTATACAATTCTAAGTACTATGCATAAAACGGATTTCCTCTCTTATAGGAAGTGCATTCCTCTATTATCCTAGGATACAATGCATGAACTTGACGCCATCGAGATGTGACTACTCAAGCGAATCCTCAGGATATCATGGACGGACCAGTTAACCAATGGGACCGTATGAAAAAGAACGAGGAAAGAAAAGTGATGTATATGATTAAAAGGCAACAATCAGAAAGTCTCGGACTCATGATGAGAGACGGCACTCAAAACAAATACTACAAATAAGCTTCTAATAGTTCTCGAAAAGCAAGGAAATGGGAGAAGATAAATATCCTGGTTAACAAACCTAAGGAAATGGTTCTCCGCAACAACAACTAAGTTAAGGACAAACAAACAGAATATTTATAGCCCGAATGACCACTAAAATATTCGAAACGAATAAGCAGCAAAGACAAAAGAAATATCGTATGAATTATAACACTATCCCTAGATATTAGCAATCTACCTGGACAGACATAATCATGACGAAAATGTAAAATGAAGAAACTCTATTCTTCCATAAGCTTTATCCATAAAAGATAATTATGATAATTTAAACAACAATAAGAAATTATCTCAGGTTGAGACTCAGCTCCATCTCATAAAAAGGCAGTGAATAAGCTAGTAGTAGACTTAGTCAATTAGAATAAATCAAAATTACGATAAATAAGAAATAAAGAGAATAGATAAAATACGAACATTTATGCTATTCAATAAACAAGGCTTTTTATACATAATAAGAAAATTTTGAAACGAACGAAAAACAAAAATGGTGCGACTCCTAAGAATTCTTTGTACCTTAAAGAATTCGTACAATGTTAAAAGAAATGTCTTAACTATTAAAACGTTAAAACCGCTATTTTAATATAACGTGGCGCAAATACATGAACAAATAAAGCTACGCAAGCTTTAAGCAAAAAATATATTCCATAATCTATGGCAATAAAAAGAAATCTCGAACAGGTAACACAATGATAGATGGGACTCTCAACATTATAAAATGTGCAACAACTAAGTCCGAAATGATGTCTACAATTGGACGTACCTTGGGGCCTTACTTGTCCCAACCATACGTGTGTTTCGAACATCTTTAAAACAACTAGATTGTTCGAAGAAAGAAGGAAATGATGCTTTTGAGCATAAGGAATGGTAGCATTCCTCAACATACCGCTAACTTTTGTACGGTGAATAATTTTCTCTGGAAATAAATTCGGAATATCAAACTGATTATCCGGATTGGCAATACCGGATGGCAACGATTCCAATATACGAGGAAACGAGAGACTTTTTAAGTCTTGAACAATAAGCAATTCGGCTTGCTTTTTACGAACGTTTCTAATATATCAAAACACAAATGCCTTTATTTGGCGTAAACTAGAAAGATAGGAGTACGTTTTAAACATATGTGCTCCGAATGCTAAATCTAGAGATGGGTGTAATGCCACTCTAGAAACTTTTGACCCAATTATGGTCGCAATATCTAAGTTATTAGATTCTTTAAAATTGTCTCTGTCACGAGACGACAAGAATTTTGGCTCACAATGCCAAGATTTTGATCGAGCAAGTGTATCGGGGTTAGCTCCCCGCGAAGCTGTATTGGCAGCGTCATCATCAGACACCCCATCATGGAAGTCGTGCAAAGAAAAATCCCTGGGTAAGGATTGAATATTAGCATGGACCTGAGGTCCAGAGAGATGTACATTATTAAAGGACAGCCCCGTAAAAGAACTCGTGCTTGTATGAGCGTCACGAGTCTTGTAGGACTCTCTATGATTTACCACTGCAACAGGTGGAAGGGAATATGCAATACTGCTAAGGCCCGTAGGTAACGCCTTAGGGACAGTATCTACATGAGCTAAAGTCGAGGATAGCTGACCTGACGAACTAGGCGCCATCACACGAGGTGTTTGAGATGTGGATGTCTCGAAAGAAGATTGAGGTTTTGAAAAAGATGAGTCTTTTGACATATGATTTTGAGAAGATTTAACTACATTGAGTAGATGGCATAAATCTGAAATAAGTGTGGGAGGTCTTTCCCCCACATGTAACCTAGAAGAACAATGGGATGCACTACCTACTTTATAATACGTAAAGGATGAGAGGACGGGCTCCCATATTATAAGTCCCATTGCCTTACAAAACAAATCATCTACAATGTTTCGATCCTCGCTATCTTCAGCGGAATCTACCAATAAATTCTCGATTGCATCCTGTGCGCATTTATATTTATCATATTCAACCTGTAAATACTCACGACGAACTTTCAAAAGATAATCAATATCGACCAATGAAACATTTTCTGCAATCCAATTACAGTGACGAATAATTGCATTCTTGGCAGACCGTCTCTTGAATTTGAGGGTATCCATTGTTTAGACAAAAATTGAGCAGCTAATATTTAAAACTGACAAGACAAAAAAGGAAAAGATTGTGAATGAGTAAGAGTAATTGTAAATCCCTGGATTTTTTACAGAAACAAACCAAAGAGATACTTGTAATAGTCGAAAGCAGGTCTCTATAAAAAGACAACTACAAACAAAATAAAAAAAACAACAGTCTCCACAGACCAGGTATCTTATCAAGGAAAAGATATATCCCAAGATAAAACGATTACAATCTGTTACTAATGTCCCTACAATCAGGAAAAATTATACAAAAAAATGGTTGCAATAACCGAAAATACTTTTTCCACCCTCACAAACACTAACGTACACAAAAGAAGAAATGTCTCTACAGACTGGGTATCTTTTTCACAAAATAAATACCGCAATGTAAATGGTTATACTAACCGTAATAAGGTCTCTAGCATAAGAAAACCCTAAACAAGTAAAAGTAAGAATGTCTTTCGGCAGACTGAGTATATGCTTAGACAAAAGAAATACTCCACTAAAAGCACTATGAAAAAATCAGAAAGAAATGGGTATAAAAAATACCGGAAAAGGCCTCTGTCATTGGAGCACCTTGAATAAAGTATATAAAAAAGAAATAGTCTTTCGACAGACTAGTTATCTTTCAGTATAAAAGAAGTCTAAATGTAAAATGGTTATAAAAACCGTAAAAAGGTCTCTGTAAAAAGAGCACCTTGACAATTAATGTAAAGTACAAAATCGTCTTTCTGCAGACAACTGGATATCTTTTAGTATAAAAGATATACCGTAATGTAAATGGGTATAACAACCGCAAAAAAGGCCTCTGTCAGAAGAGAACCTCGAGAAAGCAATGTAAAAAAGATATAGTCTTTCGGCAGACTAGGTATCTTTTAGTAGAAAAGAAATATACCATAAATGGTTATAACAACCGCAAAAAGAAGGTCTCTGTCAGAAGGGCACCTTGAACAAAGAGTGTAAAGAAGAAATAGTCTTTCGGCAGACTAGGTATCGTCTTTCGGCAGACGAGTAGGTATCTTTTTACATAAAAGAAATACCTGACTATATAGTTATGATAACCGCAAAAAGGTATACAGTAAATAAACGTACAATGTAAAAAGTCAAATGTCTTTCGGCAGACTGGGTAACTTTTCAGATAAAAGAAAACCCGACTATACTATGGTTGTGATAACCGCAATAAGGTCTCTAGCATAAGAGAACCTCGACAACGAAATAGTCTTTCGGCAGACTGGGTATCGTCTTTCGGCAGACGACTGGGTATCTTTTCCAGCTAAAAGAAATACCCGACTATACTATGGTTGTGATAACCGCAATAAGGTCTCTACCATAAGAGAACCTCGATAAAGAAATAGTCTTTCGGCAGACTAGGTATCGTCTTTCGGCATACGACTGGGTATCTTTTCAGATAAAAGAAATACTCCAACTATACTATGGTTGTGATAACCGCAATAAGGTCTCTAGTATAAGAGAACCTCGAACAAGAAATAGTCTTTCAGCAGACTAGGTATCGTCTTTCGGCAGACGACTGGGTAACTTTTTAGATAAAAGAAATACCCCAACAAATAGTTATCACAACCAACTAGGCTCCTACCATAAGGAACCCGTGACCAAGTCAAATAAAATGGTTATCGTAATTGATAAGGTCCCTGCCATAAGGAAACCGTAAACAACGACATATTAACTAGTTATCATAACCGACAAGGCTCCTACCATAAGGAAACCGCAACTACACATGAAAAAGAACATGGAAAAAAAAGGTATCTACTATCAGAGAACCCTAAACAAACAAAAAAAACAGAAAAAGAAGAAGAAAATCCGGCTCGAAGGACCATTATGTTGCGTTCTGCACATACGATGACCTCAATATAACAATTGGGGTCATCCTGAAGGGGGAGAAAAGATATTTTGTTCAATCTAGAACTCGCTGGTTTCCCCCTTTCGGATTGGGTATGTATATTAAAATAAAAGAAAAGAAATGAAAACCAGTGGACTGTATAAAACTCTATTTTAAACAAGAAGGTGAAATTAAACATAAATACACATAACCCAATATACAACTATAAATAAGGAAGAATATATTACTTAAAAGAAGAAGAATATATGTAGTACAAACTTAAATATTAATCAATACGTAACGACACACAAAAAGAGAACCATAAACAAACCATAGATAGAAATAATATTATACAAAAAAGAAATAAAAATATGAATATATATGTCATATAAAAAAATTGATATTAAACGTGAAAGAGTGAAAAATATACGCACATATTATAATATACTTAATTCGAAATAAAATGAATAAACCTTGTTAATACAGTTACACAAAATGCAATCAAAAATATCATATATGAATTATATCAAACTCAACTCAAATTATATATTCAAATACAAATATTTAAACTCAATTCAAATTATAATCGGGAATGACATATTACAAAAAATAAGAATAGAGTAAATACTACACAAAACAAAAGCAAAATGTCCAATTGACAACGTTTAATGTTCTGAATAAAGTTCAAAAGTTCAAAATCGCGACACAATATGTAATAATTGGGCACCAAATAAACGTACTTAGCCCATGCAGCAACAACATTATGGTATTGTTCCTTACCCAATGAGAAGATGGCACTCCGGCCACCGCAAAAAATATGTCTTCACCGACGAATAACAGGAACCACAAAATTCCTAATGTAACTTTTCTGCATCAAAACGACTTCCTCGGTCAAAGGACCGATGCTAAGTGTCTTAGGTACCTTTTACCCAAACGCCCATACACATGTGTGTGGTTTTGAGAGATAAAACTCGACTCCGATTTTGTAGATGCATCGCTTATCTCAAATACACATCTGTGTCATTTTGTAGATTGCCCGTCTCGTAACGTGTAGTTTTTAACCCAGATGCACCCTTGTACATGGAATCTTGATATACGGGGAGAATCAAAACTACCACAAAGTCTGTTCATATTTTATAAATGTTTATATATCGTTGCGAAACTGTAACAGGTTGTTTTTACAAATTTTCATAAACTTCGTCTTTTTGATATTGAGCGAGAGTCCGTACTCCCTACTACACATTACTATTTTACTTATGAGTTTTTCCAGGTCTTGTAACTGTTGATCTATATTTTTGAAAACATTGAATATTGTACTACTGTTTGACATTTTTACTCTAACGTATTTTTTAATAAGTATGTAATTCTAATTTAGAATTTAGAGGGATTAGGTCCTCTAAAGCTGCAGGGACAATAAATTCAGTCAAAGGGAGAATTAAAGTATCTTTCGAATAAAACCAGACATGGTTCACCGTGTGTACATCATGGATATCAAACCCTCAATTACCTATGCAGCGAGGATGTGGTGAACTCACACACTTCAAATAGCTGCAAAAGCCACACTCAGTAAGGTGCACATACTTGCGTGTATGGCGATGATTGCTGCCTTACAAAACTTTGCAATGAAGGGACAGGGCATATAAGTCTTACAAGTAGGTACTGTGACGAAGGATATTTTTAAGAAGAAATCAGATCATATGACAAAAAGATACAATTTTAATAATTCATCTAGGGTGTTTATTTCAGACAGTAAAGTATGGAAAAACAATGAGTAGCATAACCAACGGGGTAAGATCTGGTATACAGATTGATCCAAAATTACAGAGGGTGTGAGGCAAAAATATACTCCAATTATCTAAGAATTGGCGAAAGGTTTCCCTTGGGTAGAACTGCACCGTTTTTCAAGCGAAGATTTATGCAATACTGCAATGTGCAACAGAGTAGAGCCATATATTGTCTGGCGAGTATAGTCTGGCTCAGTAAGTGACGTTTAGGCTGGTGTGGAGGTGCATCAAAAAACTGAATTAACTGGAAAACCTAAGCAAGGTTGAGCTTGTCTGGGTACCAGGACATCAGGACATCGAAGGCAACGAAAAAGCAGATCAACTTGCAAAAAGAGGATCGAACGAATCAGACGAACCGGCTATAACTCTGGGAGTACCAAAGGTCACACACCTATCAAAAGACCTGTACAAACTTTTATATAGTACAAAAATTCTAGACTGTGTATAGGAAACAATAATGTGCAGCAAACACAATAGCTTCAGTGATAACGAAGATCTTTTAGATCAGAATCGACCAGGAAAAAGTAAGAATTAAGTTGCATAAACGAGTTTTAGAATAAACGTATCAATTCAGACAAGCGATGGTTTACATAATGTGGTGTCAACCCCTTTATAGTTGAGAAAAATAAATAAATAGTGAATTATTTTACTATTTATTAAAATAAATGTTACTAACACATAAATATAAGAAAGAGCAGGTGAAGATATTTATAAAGTACAATATTATATTTAAAATTCTAAAGGTAGTTACCTACACCATATAGCTAATTTATTAATTCATATTAAGAGATGACTAATATGCCTAATGCTATACTGAGATTACAAGAAATTGGGAAATGTTTGGCATCAGAAGACAACTCACTTGTTTCGATATATAAAACAAGGATACCCGACATTTGATAGAAATTTGTGGAAGTGCTTTAGATTGGCATGAAATTGTACAATATTTCTAATCTGAACAAACATAATACAAAAAACCTAAAAAAAATTACGAGATAAAAAAATTCTTTACTTAGATCTGGTAAAAGTGTTTTTTTTTTTTTTTTTTTATTAATTTATTTAATGTCGTCCGAACCACTGGAGTTATAGACGACAACAATGGAAAATACATATTGTGACAAAGAAAGGTTAATATTAATTACGTACTAACATTAAAGAACATTAAAGAAGATTGATATATGTAATATAAGTACAGTCTAGATATTAATTTAAATATCTTTTATGCCTACAACCGTTAAAAACTTTATAATATTGTGTAGATGATTATTGTCTCTAAGAAGGTCGCCTATGTCGCTGGGAAGGTTGTTTACTTCTGGTTTCCTGGAAAATTTGACATTCGGTTAAAATATGTTTAACTGTATTGTTGGTTTGACACTGGTTGCAGTATGGAGGATTGTCTCTTGTAATTCGGTAAAGATGTGTATGACGGGTGTGACCAATTCGAAGTCGAGAAAAGATGACTTGTTTTTTCCTCGGTAACACAAAGGCTTGTTTTTGTAAAACATTGTCTTTAATTTGCCTTAGTTTTTCGGAACACTGCGACCATTTGTTTTGCCACGCACAACTAACTATGTTTTTTAAGCACAATTTAAGATCACTTGGCACTATTTTATTTAATTGCACTTGACCATCACTTGTCGCTGCTTCGTGAGCTAGACGGTCCACAACCTCGTTACCATGTATTCCAATATGAGATGGAATCCAGATTAATACCACATGTTTGTTTTCCTTTGCAGCATTTTGAAGTTCTTTGTAAATGTCTTTATGAATAGGATTGCTGGAGTATATGTTTTTGATGTCACAAAGAGCATTCATTGAGTCAGTAATGATTGTATAATTTCTCTGGTCCGTTGTGTTAATGAACTTTAGAGCTTCAAGGATTGCGTATAGTTCTGCGTTCGAGATAGTCCAGTTGTTATGCAACTTAAATTTAGCATTATGAATATTACAGAAAATGGCTGCGCCGACTCCGTCCGTTGTTTTTGATGCATCTGTGTAGATCTGTCGGTAGTCGCTAAATCTATCCATAATATCTTTGAAGTTGTTTATTAATATGGCTGGTGGGGATTCATGTTTATTAAATTTTGATAGATCAGTAATTACTGGTGGTTTATTTACAGTCCATGGGGGAGGAGGGTTTTCGGAAGGATGGTATATTGACGGGAATTGTATGCTATATTTATGAAGTAATCGGTTAATTCGTTCATAGAAAGGCGGATTACATTGAGGATGAGATGAGAAGTAGTGGCTGAAACGATTGCTGTGAACGTTATGGTAGACTGGGTTATCTAGAGAGGATAGAACTTTACAAGCAAACGACAAACTTAAAAAATCTCTTCTAAATTCTAAAGGGGTTTGCCCTGATTCACTACATATACTTAGTATGGGGCTTGTTCGAAAGGCACCCAAAGCGACTCGCAGTCCCTTATTTTGGATTACATCTAGTTCTTTAAGAACAGATTTTTTGGCTGAGTTATATATCACTGAGCCGTAGTCAATTTTTGATCGAACTAATGATGAAAAGATTCGTAGAAGAGTTGCCGGATCGCTGCCCCAGTTGATGTTCGACAGTGTCTTTAAAATATTAATGCTTTGCTGGCAAGTACCTTTTAGATTTTTAATGTGACTTTTCCAATTCAATGTTTTGTCAAATGTAAGACCGAGGAACTTTATTTCTTTTACAAAGACCAGATTTTTACCATTCAATGTTAAAATTGGATTATCCTCTTTTCGCTTTTTTGAGAAGAGCATGCATTTTGTTTTTTCGTTAGAGAAACTGAGTCCTGTTTTGTCAGACCATTTCTGGAGATTATTTAATGCGCTTTGTAGGATTCTTTGGGTGGATTCTAAATTTGTTCCTCTTAGTAGGATAACCAGATCGTCTGCGTATAGTCTTGCTTTTACTGGATGTTGACATTGTTCCAAGATATCGTTAATTGCAACAAGAAATAAAGTTACACTTAATACCGATCCCTGGGGGACTCCATTTTCCTGGATTCGACTTGATGATAGTGTTCCATTTGATCGTACTTTAAATGTTCTAAGTTGAAGAAAATTTTGAATAAATTTTAGGAATTGTCCATTAATACCCCAGGAGTGAAGCTTTTCTACTATACCATATCTCCATGTGCAATCGTAGGCTTTTGTTATATCGCAGAAAATAGCTAGACAGTGTTGTTTGTTAATGAGTGCTTCGTGAACTTCGGATTCAAGATCAACTAGGTTATCCGTCGTTGATCTATTTTGACGAAAGCCGTTTTGCTCCGGGATAAGCAATTTTTTATCTTCCAGAAACCATGTAAGACGACGGATTATAATCTTTTCAAATAGCTTACAGGTTGACGAGGTTAGGGATATTGGTCTATAGGACTGGGGATCTGTTTTCGGTTTTTGGGGTTTAGGGATTGGGATAATATATGATTCTGACCAAGACTTTGGAAAGTAGTGCTGAATCCACATTTGGTTCAAAACATTAAGGAGGTATATTCTAGCATTTGTGCTTAGTTTTTGGAGAAAAATTATTGGTATATCATCTGGACCCGGAGAAGAGTTTTTTATGCCAAACAATGCATCGTCCATTTCTTCAAGTAAAATTGGCGAGTTCATGTAGTCTTCCGTGTTCTCCGTGATCATTATCTCCTTTTTTTCATTTCTAAATTTAAATTGAAGAAAATTTGGAGGGTAGTTGTTAGTGCTGGAATTTTGTTCGTAAAGGTCTGCAAAAATTTCTGTGATTTCTTGTGTTGAGGTAATGAATTGATCATTATGTTTTAAGAAACTAATTTGGGCGTTTTGCTGTTTTCCAGATAGTTGACGAATTTTCCTCCATAATGCAGACAGGGGAGTAGAGTTGTTGATGGATGCCACGAAAGATTTCCAGTTTTGTTTTTTAGTTTGCTTAATTTGATATCGAGATTCAGCTCTCAGTTTTTTATATTTTGTTTGATTTTGTGTAGTAGGACATCGTCTGAATTTGTTAAAAGCTCGCTTGTATTTTTTGATGGCTTCGTCACATTTAGTATTCCACCACGGTACTGGCGTGTGAGTTTTTAGAGTTTTGGTTTTTCCGACTGCTTTGTGGCCTGCTTCTAATATTAACTCAGAGAATTTTAGATAAGTTGATGATATATTTGAGGTACTAGGGTCAGGGAGATATGGGAGTTTTTGGTCTATTTGGTCTGAGAAAAGTGTCCAATTTGCCTGGTCTAATTTCCATTTTGAGAGAGGAGTAGTTAAGGCGGTTTTAAAAGGACGGGTTATAAGAATAGGAAAGTGATCACTCCCGTATAAGTAGGGATGGACTTCCCAATTTAAAGATGTTTGTAGGACCGGATCGCACATGCTTAGGTCGATAACTGAAGATTCTCCTGTTTGTATATTAAATCTTGTGGGTTCCCCTGTATTCAAGATGTTTATATTGTTACTGTCAAGTAATTGTTCTAGTACTTTTCCTTTTAATGATCGAAATTTGGATCCCCAGTAGGGACTATGACTATTAAAATCTCCTAAGAGTATACGGGGAGATGGGATCTGTTGAAGTAGTTCCTCAATTACGGCAGTTGAAAAATTTTCACTCGGTGGAATATAAATGTTGCATATTGAGATCTTTATATCACTATTAATTGTGATTGCAACAGCTTCTAAGGGTGTATTTAAAGGTATTAGTTCTGCTTCGTACATTTGGTTGATATAGATTGCTACTCCACCACTTGCTTTATCTCTATTGGTCCTGTTTTTATAAAAGCATTTAAAACCCTTTAACCTTGCATGGTAAGAATCTTTGAAATGAGTTTCTTGAAGGCAAATAACTGATGGTGTTTGTTGAGCAATTAACTTTTGTAACATTTCGCAACGGGTGTTGTACCCGTTGAGATTCCATTGTATGATACATCTGAATGTTAAGTACTTAAGTTTTCTTGAGAGGATGAGAGTTCGCTGTCCATTGATGCAGATGTTCTGGAGAGTTGATGCTGTAATTTTCTTTTAATGTTTGTGATTTTTGTTTTCAGCTTTTTTGAGCTTTGAGTGTACATAGTGTCCAGATCCTTAAGGAAACCTGGTACATTGTCTGTATAGGTTTTAAGAAGATCCAATATGTCTGCGTTGTGTGGGGCTGATTCAAAGAAATTTAAAGTTTGGTTATAGTTCAGTGTAAAATTGTTTTTATCGTCTTCAAACATTTGTTGTAATGGTTGCATTTCATCGTGAATGGATTTTTCCGGTTTAATTTTCTTGGGTTTGGGTTTTTGAAATGTAGGTTGTTTGTGGAGGTCTTCAAGCGGTGGTGTAGACTCTGACATTTGTCGTTTAATGGAAATCGTTGAAGTTTCTTGGGCTACCGTTTCAGATGTTTTCATTCGTTCCGTATTCTGTTTATTTCGTTCTTTGGTACTTACATTGACATTTTGATTAACTGAAGATGCGCTTATGTTTTGACAAGATTCATCATTAGACGCTAAAGTGTTGGCGGCTTCTGTGCATTGGGCGAAATTCTCTAATGAAGTTTGCTCGTTATGTTGTAGAAGTGGGCATACTACAGTTAAGTGACCTGCTTGTTTACAAGAAAAACATTCAAGGTTCTCGGTTGCTAAGAAAATTCTGTATGATGTATTGTCGAAATTTATTATGAAAGAAGCTGGCAATATTGCATTGTTTTCTAAAGGAGTAATATACGTTTGTCGGCGAAAGCTGAGAATATGTCTAAATTCTGGGCGAGACGCGTTTATTTTAAGAAAGTTGATAGGCGATAATAGATTTAGACCTAGCTTTATTAGCTCTGCTTCTAAAATAGAATGTGGTATGCTGGGGCATACATTGGATAAAACAATTCTTTGACTTGGAGTGATTAATTTGCGGGCAGTGAGAATTTGATTGTTGACTTTAATTGAACCATAATTTTTTAAGAAGTTATCTACTAGTTCTTTTGAGGATAAGTAAATGCATATTCTATTTTGAGAAATCCGTGAGGCGAAAATAATATCTTTAGGATTTACAGTACTGCCCAAGGCTATTAGATAATCTTCAATTTTTACGTCGTCAATGGAAGTAAATAAGATGGCTTGCTGTTTATCGGGAAATTTGGATGATGTTTGATTTTTTGTTGTAATTGATGCGTATGATTGGGAATTGTATTGAGTTGAAGTACTAGATATGGGAAGGTTCAGAGGAGGGTTAGGGACACGGTCCCCTGGATTTTTGTTATCCATTATTTAAACGCCACATTAATAATTTAAATTGTGGCTGAGTACGGTCCTGTTCACCTGATGAACTTGTTTTGATATTTCAACAAAATTTCGAAAAATTATGGGTGTTTTTCGATTGACAATAAATGCTTAAATATATGTAAACAAACTATGTTTACTTACTGGTTTTTGCAGATTGAACCGTTGATTTTAGATGGATTTGATTATAACACTGTTTTTGTTTAATGAAAACTAATTAACTAAATACTTAATGTGTTTTACTTTTTTAAACTCGATAGCTTTGGAACTCGTATTAAATACCGGTAAAAGTGTTGTAATCCTCTTATTTAAAGCAACCTTCTTAGTTGTTTCGTCTATTAATGTTGACAAAAAAATTGCTATATTGCTGTAATTGCTGAGTGCATCAATTAATAAACTAATCAGTTCCAGTAGTAAATAAATAAATTTGGTCATTTTCTCATTCCTTGGAATCAAGCTTTGATTTCTGATTTAACATGTGTCAGCTTTCAAAGTTTGATTCGTACTTGAGTTTATCAATGCTGAATATGGAAATGACAAATATTTCTTATTCTATAACAAATCATAAAGTTGTTGATATTCTAAGAAACAGCAGTTTCTGTTTATTTTTATAGTAAAGACAATTTATGATAAGAAGTAAAGTTTAAGTTCGTTAGTCAAGTCTCCCTACCTCGGACTATTAATTGAAATCTACTGTCTCAATGAGATTATACTAGATAACCACAAACTTTTACTGTCAAAAGAGATTTCAAGAAGATAACTAATACATTAGTGCCTTTTGATGCCGAACCAATTCCTGAACTGAATGTGGTTACTAATCAATTATTCGCTTCGCTTCGCTCGAATCATTATCAGAATTTTTATTATCCATTAGTAAGGAATCTGGCCACCGTCAATCAAGATCAATCACAAGCACAAGAATGAATGTTGAGCTTGTGTCCTGTCCAGCTCCTGCCTGAAAACTCCGTTTTCTTGCATCTGGATCATTCAGTTTTTGTCGGCAATCAGATACCGGGAATTCCATTTTTAACAGTTTTATGTATAACTGCTTCTCTGGAACAATAGACGGATAAATAAATTTGGAGGACCCGCCACTAGCAGCGGATCCAGATGAGCTGTTTTCCGTATAGGGCATTTTGCTTGCTTCGCTCGACTGATTATCAGAATTTTTATTATCCATTACTAATGAATCTGGCCACCGTCAATCAAGATCAATCACAAGCACAAGAATGAATGTCGAGCTTGTGTCCGCTCCAGCTCCTGCGGAAAAACTCCGTTTTCTTGCATCTGGATCATTCAGTTTTTCTCGGCAATCAGATACGGGGAATTCCATTTTTTTAACAGTTTTATGTATACCTGCTTCTCTGAAACAATAGACAGATAAATAAGTTTGGAGGACCCGCCACTAGCAGCGGATCCAGATGAGCTGTTTTTCGTATAGGCCATTTTGCTTGCTTCGCTCGAATCATTATCATAAGTTTGATTATCCATTACTAATGAATCTGGCCACCGTCAATCAAGATCAATCACAAGCACAAGAATGAATGTTGAGCTTGTGTCCGCTCCAGCTCCTGCGGGAAAACTGCGTTTTCTTGCATCTGGATCATTCAGTTTTTCTCGGCAATCAGATACGGGGAATTCCATTTTTAACAGTTTTATGTATAACTGCTTCTCTGGAACAATAGACGGATAAATAAATTTGAAGGACCCGCCCCTAGCAGCGGATCCACATAAGCTGTTTTTCATATGGGCCATTTTGCTTGCTTCGCTCGAATCATTATCAGAATTTTTATTATCCATTAGTAATGAATCTGGCCACTGTCAATCAAGATCAATCACAAGCACAAGAATGAATGTTGAGCTTGTGTCCTCTCCAGCTCCTGCGGGAAAACTCCGTTTTCTTGCATCTGGATCATTCAGTTTTTGTCGGCAATCAGATACCGGGAATTCCATTTTTAACAGTTTTATGTATAACTGCTTCTCTGGAACAATAGACGGATAAATAAATTTGGAGGACCCGCCACTAGCAGCGGATCCAGATGAGCTGTTTTCCGTATAGGGCATTTTGCTTGCTTCGCTCGACTGATTATCAGAATTTTTATTATCCATTACTAATGAATCTGGCCACCGTCAATCAAGATCAATCACAAGCACAAGAATGAATGTCGAGCTTGTGTCCGCTCCAGCTCCTGCGGAAAAACTCCGTTTTCTTGCATGTGGATCATTCAGTTTTTCTCGGCAATCAGATACGGGGAATTCCATTTTTTTAACAGTTTTATGTATACCTGCTTCTCTGAAACAATAGACAGATAAATAAGTTTGGAGGACCCGCCACTAGCAGCGGATCCAGATGAGCTGTTTTTCGTATAGGCCATTTTGCTTGCTTCGCTCGAATCATTATCATAAGTTTGATTATCCATTACTAATGAATCTGGCCACCGTCAATCAAGATCAATCACAAGCACAAGAATGAATGTTGAGCTTGTGTCCGCTCCAGCTCCTGCGGGAAAACTGCGTTTTCTTGCATCTGGATCATTCAGTTTTTCTCGGCAATCAGATACGGGGAATTCCATTTTTAACAGTTTTATGTATAACTGCTTCTCTGGAACAATAGACGGATAAATAAATTTGAAGGACCCGCCCCTAGCAGCGGATCCACATAAGCTGTTTTTCATATGGGCCATTTTGCTTGCTTCGCTCGAATCATTATCAGAATTTTTATTATCCATTAGTAATGAATCTGGCCACTGTCAATCAAGATCAATCACAAGCACAAGAATGAATGTTGAGCTTGTGTCCTCTCCAGCTCCTGCGGGAAAACTCCGTTTTCTTGCATCTGGATCATTCAGTTTTTCTCGGCAATCAGATACGGGGAATTTCATTTTTAACAGTTTTATGTATAACTGCTTCTCTGGAACAATAGACGGATAAATAAATTTGGAGAACCCGCCACTAGCAGCGGATCCACATGAGCTGTTTTCCGTATAGGGCATTTTGCTTGCTTCGCTCGACTGATTATCAGAATTTTTATTATCCATTACTAATGAATCTGGTCACCGTCAATCAAGATCAATCACAAGCACAAGAATGAATGTCGAGCTTGTGTCCGCTCCAGCTCCTGCGGGAAAACTCCGTTTTCTTGCATCTGGATCATTCAGTTTTTCTCGGCAATCAGATACGGGGAATTCCATTTTTAACAGTTTTATGTATAACTGCTTCTCTGGAGCAATAGACGGATAATAAATTTGGAGGACCCGCCACTAGCAGCGGATCCACATGAGCTGTTTTTCGTATAGGCCATTTTGCTTGCTTCGCTCGAATCATTATCAGAATTTTTATTATCCATTAGTAATGAATCTGGCCACTGTCAATCAAGATCAATCACAAGCACAAGAATGAATGTCGAGCTTGTGTCCGCTCCAGCTCCTGCGGGAAAACTCCGTTTTATTGCATCTGGATCATTCAGTTTTTCTCGGCAATCAGATACGGGGAATTCCATTTTTAACAGTTTTATGTATAACTGCTTCTCTGGAACAATAGACGGATAATAAATTTGGAGGACCCGCCACTAGCAGCGGATTCACATGAGCTGTTTTTCGTATAGGCCATTTTGCTTGCTTCGCTCGAATCATTATCAGAATTTTTATTATCCATTAGTAATGAATCTGGCCACCGTCAATCAAGATCAATCACAAGCACAAGAATGAATGTTGAGCTTGTGTCCTGTCCAGCTCCTGCCTGAAAACTCCGTTTTCTTGCATCTGGATCATTCAGTTTTTGTCGGCAATCAGATACGGGGAATTCCATTTTTTTTAACAGTTTTATGTATACCTGCTTCTCTGAAACAATAGACAGATAAATAAGTTTGGAGGACCCGCCACTAGCAGCGGATCCAGATGAGCTGTTTTTCGTATAGGCCATTTTGCTTGCTTCGCTCGAATCATTATCATAAGTTTGATTATCCATTACTAATGAATCTGGCCACCGTCAATCAAGATCAATCACAAGCACAAGAATGAATGTTGAGCTTGTGTCCGCTCCAGCTCCTGCGGGAAAACTGCGTTTTCTTGCATCTGGATCATTCAGTTTTTCTCGGCAATCAGATACGGGGAATTCCATTTTTAACAGTTTTATGTATAACTGCTTCTCTGGAACAATAGACGGATAAATAAATTTGAAGGACCCGCCCCTAGCAGCGGATCCACATAAGCTGTTTTTCATATGGGCCATTTTGCTTGCTTCGCTCGAATCATTATCAGAATTTTTATTATCCATTAGTAATGAATCTGGCCACTGTCAATCAAGATCAATCACAAGCACAAGAATGAATGTTGAGCTTGTGTCCTCTCCAGCTCCTGCGGGAAAACTCCGTTTTCTTGCATCTGGATCATTCAGTTTTTCTCGGCAATCAGATACGGGGAATTCCATTTTTAACAGTTTTATGTATAACTGCTTCTCTGGAACAATAGACGGATAAATAAATTTGGAGAACCCGCCACTAGCAGCGGATCCACATGAGCTGTTTTCCGTATAGGGCATTTTGCTTGCTTCGCTCGACTGATTATCAGAATTTTTATTATCCATTACTAATGAATCTGGTCACCGTCAATCAAGATCAATCACAAGCACAAGAATGAATGTCGAGCTTGTGTCCGCTCCAGCTCCTGCGGGAAAACTCCGTTTTCTTGCATCTGGATCATTCAGTTTTTCTCGGCAATCAGATACGGGGAATTCCATTTTTAACAGTTTTATGTATAACTGCTTCTCTGGAGCAATAGACGGATAATAAATTTGGAGGACCCGCCACTAGCAGCGGATCCACATGAGCTGTTTTTCGTATAGGCCATTTTGCTTGCTTCGCTCGAATCATTATCAGAATTTTTATTATCCATTAGTAATGAATCTGGCCACTGTCAATCAAGATCAATCACAAGCACAAGAATGAATGTCGAGCTTGTGTCCGCTCCAGCTCCTGCGGGAAAACTCCGTTTTATTGCATCTGGATCATTCAGTTTTTCTCGGCAATCAGATACGGGGAATTCCATTTTTAACAGTTTTATGTATAACTGCTTCTCTGGAACAATAGACGGATAATAAATTTGGAGGACCCGCCACTAGCAGCGGATTCACATGAGCTGTTTTTCGTATAGGCCATTTTGCTTGCTTCGCTCGAATCATTATCAGAATTTTTATTATCCATTAGTAATGAATCTGGCCACCGTCAATCAAGATCAATCACAAGCACAAGAATGAATGTTGAGCTTGTGTCCTGTCCAGCTCCTGCCTGAAAACTCCGTTTTCTTGCATCTGGATCATTCAGTTTTTGTCGGCAATCAGATACGGGGAATTCCATTTTTTTTAACAGTTTTATGTATACCTGCTTCTCTGAAACAATAGACAGATAAATAAGTTTGGAGGACCCGCCACTAGCAGCGGATCCAGATGAGCTGTTTTTCGTATAGGCCATTTTGCTTGCTTCGCTCGAATCATTATCATAAGTTTGATTATCCATTACTAATGAATCTGGCCACCGTCAATCAAGATCAATCACAAGCACAAGAATGAATGTTGAGCTTGTGTCCGCTCCAGCTCCTGCGGGAAAACTGCGTTTTCTTGCATCTGGATCATTCAGTTTTTCTCGGCAATCAGATACGGGGAATTCCGTTTTTAACAGTTTTATGTATAACTGCTTCTCTGGAACAATAGACGGATAATAAATTTGGAGGACCCGCCACTAGCAGCGGATTCACATGAGCTGTTTTTCGTATAGGCCATTTTGCTTGCTTCGCTCGAATCATTATCAGAATTTTTATTATCCATTAGTAATGAATCTGGCCACCGTCAATCAAGATCAATCACAAGCACAAGAATGAATGTTGAGCTTGTGTCCTGTCCAGCTCCTGCCTGAAAACTCCGTTTTCTTGCATCTGGATCATTCAGTTTTTATCGGCAATCAGATACCGGGAATTCCATTTTTAACAGTTTTATGTATAACTGCTTCTCTGGAGCAATAGACGGATAATAAATTTGGAGGACCCGCCACTAGCAGCGGATCCAAATGAGCTGTTTTTCGTATAGGCCATTTTGCTTGCTTCGCTCGAATCATTATCATAAGTTTGATTATCCATTACTAATGAATCTGGCCACCGTCAATCAAGATCAATCACAAGCACAAGAATGAATGTTGAGCTTGTGTCCGCTCCAGCTCCTGCGGGAAAACTGCGTTTTCTTGCATCTGGATCATTCAGTTTTTCTCGGCAATCAGATACGGGGAATTCCGTTTTTAACAGTTTTATGTATAACTGCTTCTCTGGAACAATAGACGGATAAATAAATTTGAAGGACCCGCCCCTAGCAGCGGATCCACATGAGCTGTTTTTCGTATAGGCCATTTTGCTTGCTTCGCTCGAATCATTATCAGAATTTTTATTATCCATTAGTAATGAATCTGGCCACTGTCAATCAAGATCAATCACAAGCACAAGAATGAATGTTGAGCTTGTGTCCTCTCCAGCTCCTGCGGGAAAACTCCGTTTTCTTGCATCTGGATCATTCAGTTTTTCTCGGCAATCAGATACGGGGAATTCCATTTTTAACAGTTTTATGTATAACTGCTTCTCTGGAGCAATAGACGGATAATAAATTTGGAGGACCCGCCACTAGCAGCGGATCCACATGAGCTGTTTTTCGTATAGGCCATTTTGCTTGCTTCGCTCGAATCATTATCAGAATTTTTATTATCCATTAGTAATGAATCTGGCCACTGTCAATCAAGATCAATCACAAGCACAAGAATGAATGTCGAGCTTGTGTCCGCTCCAGCTCCTGCGGGAAAACTCCGTTTTCTTGCATCTGGATCATTCAGTTTTTGTCGGCAATCAGATACGGGGAATTCCATTTTTAACAGTTTTATGTATAACTGCTTCTCTGGAACAATAGACGGATAAATAAATTTGGAGGACCCGCCACTGGCAGCGGATCCACATGAGCTGTTTTTCGTATATGCCATTTTGCTTGCTTCGCTCGAATCATTATCACAATTTTTATTATCCATTAGTAATGAATCTGGCCACCGTCAATCAAGATCAATCACAAGCACAAGAATGAATGTTGAGCTTGTGTCCTCTCCAGCTCCTGCGGGAAAACTGCGTTTTCTTGCATCTGGATCATTCAGTTTTTCTCGGCAATCAGATACGGGGAATTCCATTTTTAAGAGTTTTATGTATAACAGCTTCTCTGGAACAATAGACGGATAAATAAATTTGGAGGACCCGCCACTAGCAGCGGATCCACATGAGCTGTTTTTCGTATAGGCCATTTTGCTTGCTTCGCTCGAATCATTATCAGAATTTTTATTATCCATTAGTAATGAATCTGGCCACTGTCAATCAAGATCAATCACAAGCACAAGAATGAATGTCGAGCTTGTGTCCGCTCCAGCTCCTGCGGGAAAACTCCGTTTTCTTGCATCTGGATCATTCAGTTTTTCTCGGCAATCAGATACGGGGAATTCCATTTTTAACAGTTTTATGTATAACTGCTTCTCTGGAGCAATAGACGGATAATAAATTTGGAGGACCCGCCACTAGCAGCGGATCCACATGAGCTGTTTTTCGTATAGGCCATTTTGCTTGCTTCGCTCGAATCATTATCTTTTATTATCCATTAGTAATGAATCTGGCCACCGTCAATCAAGATCAATAACAAGCACAAGAATTAATATTGAGCTTGTGTCCTCTCCAGCTCCTGCGGGAAAACTGCGTTTTCTTGCATCTGGATCATTCAGTTTTTCTCGGCAATCAGATACGGGGAATTCCATTTTTAACAGTTTTATGTATAACAGCTTCTCTGGAACAATAGACGGATAAATAAATTTGGAGGACCCGCCACTAGCAGCGGATCGACATGAGCTGTTTTTCGTATAGGCCATTTTGCTTGCTTCGCTCGAATCATTATCTTTTATTATCCATTAGTAATGAATCTGGCCACCGTCAATCAAGATCAATAACAAGCACAAGAATTAATATTGAGCTTGTGTCCTCTCCAGCTCCTGCGGGAAAACTGCGTTTTCTTGCATCTGGATCATTCAGTTTTTCTCGGCAATCAGATACGGGGAATTCCATTTTTAACAGTTTTATGTATAACTGCTTCTCTGGAGCAATAGACGGATAATAAATTTGGAGGACCCGCCACTAGCAGCGGATCCACATGAGCTGTTTTTCGTATAGGCCATTTTGCTTGCTTCGCTCGAATCATTATCTTTTATTATCCATTAGTAATGAATCTGGCCACCGCCAATCAAGATCAATAACAAGCACAAGAATTAATATTGAGCTTGTGTCCTCTCCAGCTCCTGCGGGAAAACTGCGTTTTCTTGCATCTGGATCATTCAGTTTTTCTCGGCAATCAGATACGGGGAATTCCATTTTTAACAGTTTTATGTATAACAGCTTCTCTGGAACAATAGACGGATAAATAAATTTGGAGGACCCGCCACTAGCAGCGGATCCACATGAGCTGTTTTTCGTATAGGCCATTTTGCTTGCTTCGCTCGAATCATTATCATAATTTTTATTATCTATTAGTAATGAATCTGGCCACTGTCAATCAAGATCAATCACAAGCACAAGAATGAATGTCGAGTTTGTGTCCGCTCCAGCTCCTGCGGGAAAACTCCGTTTTATTGCATCTGGATCATTCAGTTTTTCTCGGCAATCAGATACGGGGAATTCCATTTTTAACAGTTTTATGTATAACAGCTTCTCTGGAACAATAGACGGATAAATAAATTTGGAGGACCCGCCACTAGCAGCGGATCCACATGAGCTGTTTTTCGTATAGGCCATTTTGCTTGCTTCGCTCGAATCATTATCAGAATTTTTATTATCATTAGTAACGAATCTGGCCGCTATCAATCAAGATCAATCACAAGCACAAGAATGAATGTCGAGCTTGTGTCCGCTCCAGCTCCTGCGGGAAAACTCCGTTTTATTGCATCTGGATCATTCAGTTTTTCTCGGCAATCAGATACGGGGAATTCCATTTTTAACAGTTTTATGTATAACAGCTTCTCTGGAACAATAGACGGATAAATAAATTTGGAGGACCCGCCACTAGCAGGGGATCCTCATGAGCTGTTTTTCGTATAGGCCATTTTGCTTGCTTCGCTCGAATCATTATCATAATTTTTATTATCTATTAGTAATGAATCTGGCCACTGTCAATCAAGATCAATCACAAGCACAAGAATGAATGTCGAGTTTGTGTCCGCTCCAGCTCCTGCGGGAAAACTCCGTTTTATTGCATCTGGATCATTCAGTTTTTCTCGGCAATCAGATACGGGGAATTCCATTTTTAACAGTTTTATGTATAACAGCTTCTCTGGAACAATAGACGGATAAATAAATTTGGAGGACCCGCCACTAGCAGCGGATCCACATGAGCTGTTTTTCGTATAGGCCATTTTGCTTGCTTCGCTCGAATCATTATCAGAATTTTTATTATCATTAGTAACGAATCTGGCCGCTATCAATCAAGATCAATCACAAGCACAAGAATGAATGTCGAGCTTGTGTCCGCTCCAGCTCCTGCGGGAAAACTCCGTTTTATTGCATCTGGATCATTCAGTTTTTCTCGGCAATCAGATACGGGGAATTCCATTTTTAACAGTTTTATGTATAACTGCTTCTCTGGAGCAATAGACGGATAATAAATTTGGAGGACCCGCCACTAGCAGCGGATCCACATGAGCTGTTTTTCGTATAGGCCATTTTGCTTGCTTCGCTCGAATCATTATCTTTTATTATCCATTAGTAATGAATCTGGCCACCGTCAATCAAGATCAATAACAAGCACAAGAATTAATATTGAGCTTGTGTCCTCTCCAGCTCCTGCGGGAAAACTGCGTTTTCTTGCATCTGGATCATTCAGTTTTTCTCGGCAATCAGATACGGGGAATTCCATTTTTAACAGTTTTATGTATAACAGCTTCTCTGGAACAATAGACGGATAAATAAATTTGGAGGACCCGCCACTAGCAGCGGATCGACATGAGCTGTTTTTCGTATAGGCCATTTTGCTTGCTTCGCTCGAATCATTATCTTTTATTATCCATTAGTAATGAATCTGGCCACCGTCAATCAAGATCAATAACAAGCACAAGAATTAATATTGAGCTTGTGTCCTCTCCAGCTCCTGCGGGAAAACTGCGTTTTCTTGCATCTGGATCATTCAGTTTTTCTCGGCAATCAGATACGGGGAATTCCATTTTTAACAGTTTTATGTATAACTGCTTCTCTGGAACAATAGACGGATAAATAAATTTGGAGGACCCGCCACTAGCAGCGGATCGACATGAGCTGTTTTTCGTATAGGCCATTTTGCTTGCTTCGCTCGAATCATTATCTTTTATTATCCATTAGTAATGAATCTGGCCACCGTCAATCAAGATCAATAACAAGCACAAGAATTAATATTGAGCTTGTGTCCTCTCCAGCTCCTGTGGGAAAACTGCGTTTTCTTGCATCTGGATCATTCAGTTTTTCTCGGCAATCAGATACGGGGAATTCCATTTTTAACAGTTTTATGTATAACTGCTTCTCTGGAACAATAGACGGATAAATAAATTTGGAGGACCCGCCACTAGCAGCGGATCGACATGAGCTGTTTTTCGTATAGGCCATTTTGCTTGCTTCGCTCGAATCATTATCTTTTATTATCCATTAGTAATGAATCTGGCCACCGTCAATCAAGATCAATAACAAGCACAAGAATTAATATTGAGCTTGTGTCCTCTCCAGCTCCTGCGGGAAAACTGCGTTTTCTTGCATCTGGATCATTCAGTTTTTCTCGGCAATCAGATACGGGGAATTCCATTTTTAACAGTTTTATGTATAACAGCTTCTCTGGAACAATAGACGGATAAATAAATTTGGAGGACCCGCCACTAGCAGCGGATCGACATGAGCTGTTTTTCGTATAGGCCATTTTGCTTGCTTCGCTCGAATCATTATCTTTTATTATCCATTAGTAATGAATCTGGCCACCGTCAATCAAGATCAATAACAAGCACAAGAATTAATATTGAGCTTGTGTCCTCTCCAGCTCCTGCGGGAAAACTGCGTTTTCTTGCATCTGGATCATTCAGTTTTTCTCGGCAATCAGATACGGGGAATTCCATTTTTAACAGTTTTATGTATAACTGCTTCTCTGGAACAATAGACGGATAAATAAATTTGGAGGACCCGCCACTAGCAGCGGATCGACATGAGCTGTTTTTCGTATAGGCCATTTTGCTTGCTTCGCTCGAATCATTATCTTTTATTATCCATTAGTAATGAATCTGGCCACCGTCAATCAAGATCAATAACAAGCACAAGAATTAATATTGAGCTTGTGTCCTCTCCAGCTCCTGCGGGAAAACTGCGTTTTCTTGCATCTGGATCATTCAGTTTTTCTCGGCAATCAGATACGGGGAATTCCATTTTTAACAGTTTTATGTATAACTGTTTCTCTGGAACAATAGACGGATAAATAAATTTGGAGGACCCGCCACTAGCAGCGGATCGACATGAGCTGTTTTTCGTATAGGCCATTTTGCTTGCTTCGCTCGAATCATTATCTTTTATTATACATTAGTAATGAATCTGGCCACCGTCAATCAAGATCAATAACAAGCACAAGAATTAATATTGAGCTTGTGTCCTCTCCAGCTCCTGCGGGAAAACTGCGTTTTCTTGCATCTGGATCATTCAGTTTTTCTCGGCAATCAGATACGGGGAATTCCATTTTTAACAGTTTTATGTATAACTGTTTCTCTGGAACAATAGACGGATAAATAAATTTGGAGGACCCGCCACTAGCAGCGGATCGACATGAGCTGTTTTTCGTATAGGCCATTTTGCTTGCTTCGCTCGAATCATTATCTTTTATTATCCATTAGTAATGAATCTGGCCACCGTCAATCAAGATCAATAACAAGCACAAGAATTAATATTGAGCTTGTGTCCTCTCCAGCTCCTGCGGGAAAACTGCGTTTTCTTGCATCTGGATCATTCAGTTTTTCTCGGCAATCAGATACGGGGAATTCCATTTTTAACAGTTTTATGTATAACTGCTTCTCTGGAACAATAGACGGATAAATAAATTTGGAGGACCCGCCACTAGCAGCGGATCGACATGAGCTGTTTTTCGTATAGGCCATTTTGCTTGCTTCGCTCGAATCATTATCTTTTATTATCCATTAGTAATGAATCTGGCCACCGTCAATCAAGATCAATAACAAGCACAAGAATTAATATTGAGCTTGTGTCCTCTCCAGCTCCTGCGGGAAAACTGCGTTTTCTTGCATCTGGATCATTCAGTTTTTCTCGGCAATCAGATACGGGGAATTCCATTTTTAACAGTTTTATGTATAACTGTTTCTCTGGAACAATAGACGGATAAATAAATTTGGAGGACCCGCCACTAGCAGCGGATCGACATGAGCTGTTTTTCGTATAGGCCATTTTGCTTGCTTCGCTCGAATCATTATCTTTTATTATCCATTAGTAATGAATCTCGCCACCGTCAATCAAGATCAATAACAAGCACAAGAATTAATATTGAGCTTGTGTCCTCTCCAGCTCCTGCGGGAAAACTGCGTTTTCTTGCATCTGGATCATTCAGTTTTTCTCGGCAATCAGATACGGGGAATTCCATTTTTAACAGTTTTATGTATAACTGCTTCTCTGGAACAATAGACGGATAAATAAATTTGGAGGACCCGCCACTAGCAGCGGATCGACATGAGCTGTTTTTCGTATAGGCCATTTTGCTTGCTTCGCTCGAATCATTATCTTTTATTATCCATTAGTAATGAATCTGGCCACCGTCAATCAAGATCAATAACAAGCACAAGAATTAATATTGAGCTTGTGTCCTCTCCAGCTCCTGCGGGAAAACTGCGTTTTCTTGCATCTGGATCATTCAGTTTTTCTCGGCAATCAGATACGGGGAATTCCATTTTTAACAGTTTTATGTATAACAGCTTCTCTGGAACAATAGACGGATAAATAAATTTGGAGGACCCGCCACTAGCAGCGGATCGACATGAGCTGTTTTTCGTATAGGCCATTTTGCTTGCTTCGCTCGAATCATTATCTTTTATTATCCATTAGTAATGAATCTGGCCACCGTCAATCAAGATCAATAACAAGCACAAGAATTAATATTGAGCTTGTGTCCTCTCCAGCTCCTGCGGGAAAACTGCGTTTTCTTGCATCTGGATCATTCAGTTTTTCTCGGCAATCAGATACGGGGAATTCCATTTTTAACAGTTTTATGTATAACTGTTTCTCTGGAACAATAGACGGATAAATAAATTTGGAGGACCCGCCACTAGCAGCGGATCGACATGAGCTGTTTTTCGTATAGGCCATTTTGCTTGCTTCGCTCGAATCATTATCTTTTATTATACATTAGTAATGAATCTGGCCACCGTCAATCAAGATCAATAACAAGCACAAGAATTAATATTGAGCTTGTATCCTCTCCAGCTCCTGCGGGAAAACTGCGTTTTCTTGCATCTGGATCATTCAGTTTTTCTCGGCAATCAGATACGGGGAATTCCATTTTTAACAGTTTTATGTATAACTGTTTCTCTGGAACAATAGACGGATAAATAAATTTGGAGGACCCGCCACTAGCAGCGGATCGACATGAGCTGTTTTTCGTATAGGCCATTTTGCTTGCTTCGCTCGAATCATTATCTTTTATTATCCATTAGTAATGAATCTGGCCACCGTCAATCAAGATCAATAACAAGCACAAGAATTAATATTGAGCTTGTGTCCTCTCCAGCTCCTGCGGGAAAACTGCGTTTTCTTGCATCTGGATCATTCAGTTTTTCTCGGCAATCAGATACGGGGAATTCCATTTTTAACAGTTTTATGTATAACTGCTTCTCTGGAACAATAGACGGATAAATAAATTTGGAGGACCCGCCACTAGCAGCGGATCGACATGAGCTGTTTTTCGTATAGGCCATTTTGCTTGCTTCGCTCGAATCATTATCTTTTATTATCCATTAGTAATGAATCTGGCCACCGTCAATCAAGATCAATAACAAGCACAAGAATTAATATTGAGCTTGTGTCCTCTCCAGCTCCTGCGGGAAAACTGCGTTTTCTTGCATCTGGATCATTCAGTTTTTCTCGGCAATCAGATACGGGGAATTCCATTTTTAACAGTTTTATGTATAACAGCTTCTCTGGAACAATAGACGGATAAATAAATTTGGAGGACCCGCCACTAGCAGCGGATCGACATGAGCTGTTTTTCGTATAGGCCATTTCGCTCGAATCATTATCTTTTATTATCCATTAGTAATGAATCTGGCCACCGTCAATCAAGATCAATAACAAGCACAAGAATTAATATTGAGCTTGTGTCCTCTCCAGCTCCTGCGGGAAAACTGCGTTTTCTTGCATCTGGATCATTCAGTTTTTCTCGGCAATCAGATACGGGGAATTCCATTTTTAACAGTTTTATGTATAACTGCTTCTCTGGAACAATAGACGGATAAATAAATTTGGAGGACCCGCCACTAGCAGCGGATCGACATGAGCTGTTTTTCGTATAGGCCATTTTGCTTGCTTCGCTCGAATCATTATCTTTTATTATCCATTAGTAATGAATCTGGCCACCGTCAATCAAGATCAATAACAAGCACAAGAATTAATATTGAGCTTGTGTCCTCTCCAGCTCCTGCGGGAAAACTGCGTTTTCTTGCATCTGGATCATTTAGTTTTTCTCGGCAATCAGATACGGGGAATTCCATTTTTAACAGTTTTATGTATAACTGCTTCTCTGGAACAATAGACGGATAAATAAATTTGGAGGACCCGCCACTAGCAGCGGATCGACATGAGCTGTTTTTCGTATAGGCCATTTTGCTTGCTTCGCTCGAATCATTATCTTTTATTATCCATTAGTAATGAATCTGGCCACCGTCAATCAAGATCAATAACAAGCACAAGAATTAATATTGAGCTTGTGTCCTCTCCAGCTCCTGCGGGAAAACTGCGTTTTCTTGCATCTGGATCATTCAGTTTTTCTCGGCAATCAGATACGGGGAATTCCATTTTTAACAGTTTTATGTATAACTGCTTCTCTGGAACAATAGACGGATAAATAAATTTGGAGGACCCGCCACTAGCAGCGGATCCACATGAGCTGTTTTTCGTATAGGCCATTTTGCTTGCTTCGCTCGAATCATTATCATAATTTTTATTATCTATTAGTAATGAATCTGGCCACTGTCAATCAAGATCAATCACAAGCACAAGAATGAATGTCGAGCTTGTGTCCGCTCCAGCTCCTGCGGGAAAACTCCGTTTTCTTGCATCTGGATCATTCAGTTTTTCTCGGCAATCAGATACGGAGAATTCCATTTTTAACAGTTTTATGTATAACAGCTTCTCTGGAACAATAGACGGATAAATAAATTTGGAGGACCCGCCACTAGCAGCGGATCCACATGAGCTGTTTTTCGTATAGGCCATTTTGCTTGCTTCGCTCGAATCATTATCATAATTTTTATTATCTATTAGTAATGAATCTGGCCACTGTCAATCAAGATCAATCACAAGCACAAGAATGAATGTCGAGTTTGTGTCCGCTCCAGCTCCTGCGGGAAAACTCCGTTTTATTGCATCTGGATCATTCAGTTTTTCTCGGCAATCAGATACGGGGAATTCCATTTTTAACAGTTTTATGTATAACAGCTTCTCTGGAACAATAGACGGATAAATAAATTTGGAGGACCCGCCACTAGCAGCGGATCCACATGAGCTGTTTTTCGTATAGGCCATTTTGCTTGCTTCGCTCGAATCATTATCATAATTTTTATTATCTATTAGTAATGAATCTGGCCACTGTCAATCAAGATCAATCACAAGCACAAGAATGAATGTCGAGCTTGTGTCCGCTCCAGCTCCTGCGGGAAAACTCCGTTTTATTGCATCTGGATCATTCAGTTTTTCTCGGCAATCAGATACGGGGAATTCCATTTTTAACAGTTTTATGTATAACAGCTTCTCTGGAACAATAGACGGATAAATAAATTTGGAGGACCCGCCACTAGCAGCGGATCCACATGAGCTGTTTTTCGTATAGGCCATTTTGCTTGCTTCGCTCGAATCATTATCATAATTTTTATTATCTATTAGTAATGAATCTGGCCACTGTCAATCAAGATCAATCACAAGCACAAGAATGAATGTCGAGCTTGTGTCCGCTCCAGCTCCTGCGGGAAAACTCCGTTTTATTGCATCTGGATCATTCAGTTTTTCTCGGCAATCAGATACGGGGAATTCCATTTTTAACAGTTTTATGTATAACAGCTTCTCTGGAACAATAGACGGATAAATAAATTTGGAGGACCCGCCACTAGCAGCGGATCCACATGAGCTGTTTTTCGTATAGGCCATTTTGCTTGCTTCGCTCGAATCATTATCATAATTTTTATTATCTATTAGTAATGAATCTGGCCACTGTCAATCAAGATCAATCACAAGCACAAGAATGAATGTCGAGTTTGTGTCCGCTCCAGCTCCTGCGGGAAAACTCCGTTTTATTGCATCTGGATCATTCAGTTTTTCTCGGCAATCAGATACGGGGAATTCCATTTTTAACAGTTTTATGTATAACAGCTTCTCTGGAACAATAGACGGATAAATAAATTTGGAGGACCCGCCACTAGCAGCGGATCCACATGAGCTGTTTTTCGTATAGGCCATTTTGCTTGCTTCGCTCGAATCATTATCTTTTATTATCCATTAGTAATGAATCTGGCCACCGTCAATCAAGATCAATAACAAGCACAAGAATTAATATTGAGCTTGTGTCCTCTCCAGCTCCTGCGGGAAAACTGCGTTTTCTTGCATCTGGATCATTCAGTTTTTCTCGGCAATCAGATACGGGGAATTCCATTTTTAACAGTTTTATGTATAACAGCTTCTCTGGAACAATAGACGGATAAATAAATTTGGAGGACCCGCCACTAGCAGCGGATCGACATGAGCTGTTTTTCGTATAGGCCATTTTGCTTGCTTCGCTCGAATCATTATCTTTTATTATCCATTAGTAATGAATCTGGCCACCGTCAATCAAGATCAATAACAAGCACAAGAATTAATATTGAGCTTGTGTCCTCTCCAGCTCCTGCGGGAAAACTGCGTTTTCTTGCATCTGGATCATTCAGTTTTTCTCGGCAATCAGATACGGGGAATTCCATTTTTAACAGTTTTATGTATAACTGCTTCTCTGGAACAATAGACGGATAAATAAATTTGGAGGACCCGCCACTAGCAGCGGATCGACATGAGCTGTTTTTCGTATAGGCCATTTTGCTTGCTTCGCTCGAATCATTATCTTTTATTATCCATTAGTAATGAATCTGGCCACCGTCAATCAAGATCAATAACAAGCACAAGAATTAATATTGAGCTTGTGTCCTCTCCAGCTCCTGTGGGAAAACTGCGTTTTCTTGCATCTGGATCATTCAGTTTTTCTCGGCAATCAGATACGGGGAATTCCATTTTTAACAGTTTTATGTATAACTGCTTCTCTGGAACAATAGACGGATAAATAAATTTGGAGGACCCGCCACTAGCAGCGGATCGACATGAGCTGTTTTTCGTATAGGCCATTTTGCTTGCTTCGCTCGAATCATTATCTTTTATTATCCATTAGTAATGAATCTGGCCACCGTCAATCAAGATCAATAACAAGCACAAGAATTAATATTGAGCTTGTGTCCTCTCCAGCTCCTGCGGGAAAACTGCGTTTTCTTGCATCTGGATCATTCAGTTTTTCTCGGCAATCAGATACGGGGAATTCCATTTTTAACAGTTTTATGTATAACAGCTTCTCTGGAACAATAGACGGATAAATAAATTTGGAGGACCCGCCACTAGCAGCGGATCGACATGAGCTGTTTTTCGTATAGGCCATTTTGCTTGCTTCGCTCGAATCATTATCTTTTATTATCCATTAGTAATGAATCTGGCCACCGTCAATCAAGATCAATAACAAGCACAAGAATTAATATTGAGCTTGTGTCCTCTCCAGCTCCTGCGGGAAAACTGCGTTTTCTTGCATCTGGATCATTCAGTTTTTCTCGGCAATCAGATACGGGGAATTCCATTTTTAACAGTTTTATGTATAACTGCTTCTCTGGAACAATAGACGGATAAATAAATTTGGAGGACCCGCCACTAGCAGCGGATCGACATGAGCTGTTTTTCGTATAGGCCATTTTGCTTGCTTCGCTCGAATCATTATCTTTTATTATCCATTAGTAATGAATCTGGCCACCGTCAATCAAGATCAATAACAAGCACAAGAATTAATATTGAGCTTGTGTCCTCTCCAGCTCCTGCGGGAAAACTGCGTTTTCTTGCATCTGGATCATTCAGTTTTTCTCGGCAATCAGATACGGGGAATTCCATTTTTAACAGTTTTATGTATAACTGTTTCTCTGGAACAATAGACGGATAAATAAATTTGGAGGACCCGCCACTAGCAGCGGATCGACATGAGCTGTTTTTCGTATAGGCCATTTTGCTTGCTTCGCTCGAATCATTATCTTTTATTATACATTAGTAATGAATCTGGCCACCGTCAATCAAGATCAATAACAAGCACAAGAATTAATATTGAGCTTGTGTCCTCTCCAGCTCCTGCGGGAAAACTGCGTTTTCTTGCATCTGGATCATTCAGTTTTTCTCGGCAATCAGATACGGGGAATTCCATTTTTAACAGTTTTATGTATAACTGTTTCTCTGGAACAATAGACGGATAAATAAATTTGGAGGACCCGCCACTAGCAGCGGATCGACATGAGCTGTTTTTCGTATAGGCCATTTTGCTTGCTTCGCTCGAATCATTATCTTTTATTATCCATTAGTAATGAATCTGGCCACCGTCAATCAAGATCAATAACAAGCACAAGAATTAATATTGAGCTTGTGTCCTCTCCAGCTCCTGCGGGAAAACTGCGTTTTCTTGCATCTGGATCATTCAGTTTTTCTCGGCAATCAGATACGGGGAATTCCATTTTTAACAGTTTTATGTATAACTGCTTCTCTGGAACAATAGACGGATAAATAAATTTGGAGGACCCGCCACTAGCAGCGGATCGACATGAGCTGTTTTTCGTATAGGCCATTTTGCTTGCTTCGCTCGAATCATTATCTTTTATTATCCATTAGTAATGAATCTGGCCACCGTCAATCAAGATCAATAACAAGCACAAGAATTAATATTGAGCTTGTGTCCTCTCCAGCTCCTGCGGGAAAACTGCGTTTTCTTGCATCTGGATCATTCAGTTTTTCTCGGCAATCAGATACGGGGAATTCCATTTTTAACAGTTTTATGTATAACTGTTTCTCTGGAACAATAGACGGATAAATAAATTTGGAGGACCCGCCACTAGCAGCGGATCGACATGAGCTGTTTTTCGTATAGGCCATTTTGCTTGCTTCGCTCGAATCATTATCTTTTATTATCCATTAGTAATGAATCTCGCCACCGTCAATCAAGATCAATAACAAGCACAAGAATTAATATTGAGCTTGTGTCCTCTCCAGCTCCTGCGGGAAAACTGCGTTTTCTTGCATCTGGATCATTCAGTTTTTCTCGGCAATCAGATACGGGGAATTCCATTTTTAACAGTTTTATGTATAACTGCTTCTCTGGAACAATAGACGGATAAATAAATTTGGAGGACCCGCCACTAGCAGCGGATCGACATGAGCTGTTTTTCGTATAGGCCATTTTGCTTGCTTCGCTCGAATCATTATCTTTTATTATCCATTAGTAATGAATCTGGCCACCGTCAATCAAGATCAATAACAAGCACAAGAATTAATATTGAGCTTGTGTCCTCTCCAGCTCCTGCGGGAAAACTGCGTTTTCTTGCATCTGGATCATTCAGTTTTTCTCGGCAATCAGATACGGGGAATTCCATTTTTAACAGTTTTATGTATAACAGCTTCTCTGGAACAATAGACGGATAAATAAATTTGGAGGACCCGCCACTAGCAGCGGATCGACATGAGCTGTTTTTCGTATAGGCCATTTTGCTTGCTTCGCTCGAATCATTATCTTTTATTATCCATTAGTAATGAATCTGGCCACCGTCAATCAAGATCAATAACAAGCACAAGAATTAATATTGAGCTTGTGTCCTCTCCAGCTCCTGCGGGAAAACTGCGTTTTCTTGCATCTGGATCATTCAGTTTTTCTCGGCAATCAGATACGGGGAATTCCATTTTTAACAGTTTTATGTATAACTGTTTCTCTGGAACAATAGACGGATAAATAAATTTGGAGGACCCGCCACTAGCAGCGGATCGACATGAGCTGTTTTTCGTATAGGCCATTTTGCTTGCTTCGCTCGAATCATTATCTTTTATTATACATTAGTAATGAATCTGGCCACCGTCAATCAAGATCAATAACAAGCACAAGAATTAATATTGAGCTTGTATCCTCTCCAGCTCCTGCGGGAAAACTGCGTTTTCTTGCATCTGGATCATTCAGTTTTTCTCGGCAATCAGATACGGGGAATTCCATTTTTAACAGTTTTATGTATAACTGTTTCTCTGGAACAATAGACGGATAAATAAATTTGGAGGACCCGCCACTAGCAGCGGATCGACATGAGCTGTTTTTCGTATAGGCCATTTTGCTTGCTTCGCTCGAATCATTATCTTTTATTATCCATTAGTAATGAATCTGGCCACCGTCAATCAAGATCAATAACAAGCACAAGAATTAATATTGAGCTTGTGTCCTCTCCAGCTCCTGCGGGAAAACTGCGTTTTCTTGCATCTGGATCATTCAGTTTTTCTCGGCAATCAGATACGGGGAATTCCATTTTTAACAGTTTTATGTATAACTGCTTCTCTGGAACAATAGACGGATAAATAAATTTGGAGGACCCGCCACTAGCAGCGGATCGACATGAGCTGTTTTTCGTATAGGCCATTTTGCTTGCTTCGCTCGAATCATTATCTTTTATTATCCATTAGTAATGAATCTGGCCACCGTCAATCAAGATCAATAACAAGCACAAGAATTAATATTGAGCTTGTGTCCTCTCCAGCTCCTGCGGGAAAACTGCGTTTTCTTGCATCTGGATCATTCAGTTTTTCTCGGCAATCAGATACGGGGAATTCCATTTTTAACAGTTTTATGTATAACAGCTTCTCTGGAACAATAGACGGATAAATAAATTTGGAGGACCCGCCACTAGCAGCGGATCGACATGAGCTGTTTTTCGTATAGGCCATTTTGCTTGCTTCGCTCGAATCATTATCTTTTATTATCCATTAGTAATGAATCTGGCCACCGTCAATCAAGATCAATAACAAGCACAAGAATTAATATTGAGCTTGTGTCCTCTCCAGCTCCTGCGGGAAAACTGCGTTTTCTTGCATCTGGATCATTCAGTTTTTCTCGGCAATCAGATACGGGGAATTCCATTTTTAACAGTTTTATGTATAACTGCTTCTCTGGAACAATAGACGGATAAATAAATTTGGAGGACCCGCCACTAGCAGCGGATCGACATGAGCTGTTTTTCGTATAGGCCATTTTGCTTGCTTCGCTCGAATCATTATCTTTTATTATCCATTAGTAATGAATCTGGCCACCGTCAATCAAGATCAATAACAAGCACAAGAATTAATATTGAGCTTGTGTCCTCTCCAGCTCCTGCGGGAAAACTGCGTTTTCTTGCATCTGGATCATTTAGTTTTTCTCGGCAATCAGATACGGGGAATTCCATTTTTAACAGTTTTATGTATAACTGCTTCTCTGGAACAATAGACGGATAAATAAATTTGGAGGACCCGCCACTAGCAGCGGATCGACATGAGCTGTTTTTCGTATAGGCCATTTTGCTTGCTTCGCTCGAATCATTATCTTTTATTATCCATTAGTAATGAATCTGGCCACCGTCAATCAAGATCAATAACAAGCACAAGAATTAATATTGAGCTTGTGTCCTCTCCAGCTCCTGCGGGAAAACTGCGTTTTCTTGCATCTGGATCATTCAGTTTTTCTCGGCAATCAGATACGGGGAATTCCATTTTTAACAGTTTTATGTATAACTGCTTCTCTGGAACAATAGACGGATAAATAAATTTGGAGGACCCGCCACTAGCAGCGGATCCACATGAGCTGTTTTTCGTATAGGCCATTTTGCTTGCTTCGCTCGAATCATTATCATAATTTTTATTATCTATTAGTAATGAATCTGGCCACTGTCAATCAAGATCAATCACAAGCACAAGAATGAATGTCGAGCTTGTGTCCGCTCCAGCTCCTGCGGGAAAACTCCGTTTTCTTGCATCTGGATCATTCAGTTTTTCTCGGCAATCAGATACGGAGAATTCCATTTTTAACAGTTTTATGTATAACAGCTTCTCTGGAACAATAGACGGATAAATAAATTTGGAGGACCCGCCACTAGCAGCGGATCCACATGAGCTGTTTTTCGTATAGGCCATTTTGCTTGCTTCGCTCGAATCATTATCATAATTTTTATTATCTATTAGTAATGAATCTGGCCACTGTCAATCAAGATCAATCACAAGCACAAGAATGAATGTCGAGTTTGTGTCCGCTCCAGCTCCTGCGGGAAAACTCCGTTTTATTGCATCTGGATCATTCAGTTTTTCTCGGCAATCAGATACGGGGAATTCCATTTTTAACAGTTTTATGTATAACAGCTTCTCTGGAACAATAGACGGATAAATAAATTTGGAGGACCCGCCACTAGCAGCGGATCCACATGAGCTGTTTTTCGTATAGGCCATTTTGCTTGCTTCGCTCGAATCATTATCATAATTTTTATTATCTATTAGTAATGAATCTGGCCACTGTCAATCAAGATCAATCACAAGCACAAGAATGAATGTCGAGCTTGTGTCCGCTCCAGCTCCTGCGGGAAAACTCCGTTTTATTGCATCTGGATCATTCAGTTTTTCTCGGCAATCAGATACGGGGAATTCCATTTTTAACAGTTTTATGTATAACAGCTTCTCTGGAACAATAGACGGATAAATAAATTTGGAGGACCCGCCACTAGCAGCGGATCCACATGAGCTGTTTTTCGTATAGGCCATTTTGCTTGCTTCGCTCGAATCATTATCATAATTTTTATTATCTATTAGTAATGAATCTGGCCACTGTCAATCAAGATCAATCACAAGCACAAGAATGAATGTCGAGCTTGTGTCCGCTCCAGCTCCTGCGGGAAAACTCCGTTTTATTGCATCTGGATCATTCAGTTTTTCTCGGCAATCAGATACGGGGAATTCCATTTTTAACAGTTTTATGTATAACAGCTTCTCTGGAACAATAGACGGATAAATAAATTTGGAGGACCCGCCACTAGCAGCGGATCCACATGAGCTGTTTTTCGTATAGGCCATTTTGCTTGCTTCGCTCGAATCATTATCATAATTTTTATTATCTATTAGTAATGAATCTGGCCACTGTCAATCAAGATCAATCACAAGCACAAGAATGAATGTCGAGTTTGTGTCCGCTCCAGCTCCTGCGGGAAAACTCCGTTTTATTGCATCTGGATCATTCAGTTTTTCTCGGCAATCAGATACGGGGAATTCCATTTTTAACAGTTTTATGTATAACAGCTTCTCTGGAACAATAGACGGATAAATAAATTTGGAGGACCCGCCACTAGCAGCGGATCCACATGAGCTGTTTTTCGTATAGGCCATTTTGCTTGCTTCGCTCGAATCATTATCTTTTATTATCCATTAGTAATGAATCTGGCCACCGTCAATCAAGATCAATAACAAGCACAAGAATTAATATTGAGCTTGTGTCCTCTCCAGCTCCTGCGGGAAAACTGCGTTTTCTTGCATCTGGATCATTCAGTTTTTCTCGGCAATCAGATACGGGGAATTCCATTTTTAACAGTTTTATGTATAACTGCTTCTCTGGAACAATAGACGGATAAATAAATTTGGAGGACCCGCCACTAGCAGCGGATCGACATGAGCTGTTTTTCGTATAGGCCATTTTGCTTGCTTCGCTCGAATCATTATCTTTTATTATCCATTAGTAATGAATCTGGCCACCGTCAATCAAGATCAATAACAAGCACAAGAATTAATATTGAGCTTGTGTCCTCTCCAGCTCCTGCGGGAAAACTGCGTTTTCTTGCATCTGGATCATTCAGTTTTTCTCGGCAATCAGATACGGGGAATTCCATTTTTAACAGTTTTATGTATAACAGCTTCTCTGGAACAATAGACGGATAAATAAATTTGGAGGACCCGCCACTAGCAGCGGATCGACATGAGCTGTTTTTCGTATAGGCCATTTTGCTTGCTTCGCTCGAATCATTATCTTTTATTATCCATTAGTAATGAATCTGGCCACCGTCAATCAAGATCAATAACAAGCACAAGAATTAATATTGAGCTTGTGTCCTCTCCAGCTCCTGCGGGAAAACTGCGTTTTCTTGCATCTGGATCATTCAGTTTTTCTCGGCAATCAGATACGGGGAATTCCATTTTTAACAGTTTTATGTATAACTGCTTCTCTGGAACAATAGACGGATAAATAAATTTGGAGGACCCGCCACTAGCAGCGGATCGACATGAGCTGTTTTTCGTATAGGCCATTTTGCTTGCTTCGCTCGAATCATTATCTTTTATTATCCATTAGTAATGAATCTGGCCACCGTCAATCAAGATCAATAACAAGCACAAGAATTAATATTGAGCTTGTGTCCTCTCCAGCTCCTGCGGGAAAACTGCGTTTTCTTGCATCTGGATCATTCAGTTTTTCTCGGCAATCAGATACGGGGAATTCCATTTTTAACAGTTTTATGTATAACTGCTTCTCTGGAACAATAGACGGATAAATAAATTTGGAGGACCCGCCACTAGCAGCGGATCGACATGAGCTGTTTTTCGTATAGGCCATTTTGCTTGCTTCGCTCGAATCATTATCTTTTATTATCCATTAGTAATGAATCTGGCCACCGTCAATCAAGATCAATAACAAGCACAAGAATTAATATTGAGCTTGTGTCCTCTCCAGCTCCTGCGGGAAAACTGCGTTTTCTTGCATCTGGATCATTCAGTTTTTCTCGGCAATCAGATACGGGGAATTCCATTTTTAACAGTTTTATGTATAACAGCTTCTCTGGAACAATAGACGGATAAATAAATTTGGAGGACCCGCCACTAGCAGCGGATCCACATGAGCTGTTTTTCGTATAGGCCATTTTGCTTGCTTCGCTCGAATCATTATCATAATTTTTATTATCTATTAGTAATGAATCTGGCCACTGTCAATCAAGATCAATCACAAGCACAAGAATGAATGTCGAGTTTGTGTCCGCTCCAGCTCCTGCGGGAAAACTCCGTTTTATTGCATCTGGATCATTCAGTTTTTCTCGGCAATCAGATACGGGGAATTCCATTTTTAACAGTTTTATGTATAACAGCTTCTCTGGAACAATAGACGGATAAATAAATTTGGAGGACCCGCCACTAGCAGCGGATCCACATGAGCTGTTTTTCGTATAGGCCATTTTGCTTGCTTCGCTCGAATCATTATCATAATTTTTATTATCTATTAGTAATGAATCTGGCCACTGTCAATCAAGATCAATCACAAGCACAAGAATGAATGTCGAGCTTGTGTCCGCTCCAGCTCCTGCGGGAAAACTCCGTTTTATTGCATCTGGATCATTCAGTTTTTCTCGGCAATCAGATACGGGGAATTCCATTTTTAACAGTTTTATGTATAACAGCTTCTCTGGAACAATAGACGGATAAATAAATTTGGAGGTCCCGCCACTAGCAGCGGATCCACATGAGCTGTTTTTCGTATAGGCCATTTTGCTTGCTTCGCTCGAATCATTATCATAATTTTTATTATCTATTAGTAATGAATCTGGCCACTGTCAATCAAGATCAATCACAAGCACAAGAATGAATGTCGAGCTTGTGTCCGCTCCAGCTCCTGCGGGAAAACTCCGTTTTATTGCATCTGGATCATTCAGTTTTTCTCGGCAATCAGATACGGGGAATTCCATTTTTAACAGTTTTATGTATAACAGCTTCTCTGGAACAATAGACGGATAAATAAATTTGGAGGACCCGCCACTAGCAGCGGATCCACATGAGCTGTTTTTCGTATAGGCCATTTTGCTTGCTTCGCTCGAATCATTATCATAATTTTTATTATCTATTAGTAATGAATCTGGCCACTGTCAATCAAGATCAATCACAAGCACAAGAATGAATGTCGAGTTTGTGTCCGCTCCAGCTCCTGCGGGAAAACTCCGTTTTATTGCATCTGGATCATTCAGTTTTTCTCGGCAATCAGATACGGGGAATTCCATTTTGAACAGTTTTATGTATAACAGCTTCTCTGGAACAATAGACGGATAAATAAATTTGGAGGACCCGCCACTAGCAGCGGATCCACATGAGCTGTTTTTCGTATAGGCCATTTTGCTTGCTTCGCTCGAATCATTATCAGAATTTTTATTATCATTAGTAACGAATCTGGCCGCTATCAATCAAGATCAATCACAAGCACAAGAATGAATGTCGAGCTTGTGTCCGCTCCAGCTCCTGCGGGAAAACTCCGTTTTATTGCATCTGGATCATTCAGTTTTTCTCGGCAATCAGATACGGGGAATTCCATTTTTAACAGTTTTATGTATAACTGCTTCTCTGAAACAATAGACGGATAAATAAGTTTGGAGGACCCGCCACTAGCAGGGGATCCTCATGAGCTGTTTTTCGTATAGGCCATTTTGCTTGCTTCGCTCGAATCATTATCAGAATTTTTATTATCATTAGTAACGAATCTGGCCGCTATCAATCAAGATCAATCACAAGCACAAGAATGAATGTAGAGCTTGTGTCCGCTCCAGCTCCTGCGGGAAAACTCCGTTTTATTGCATCTGGATCATTCAGTTTTTCTCGGCAATCAGATACGGGGAATTCCATTTTTAACAGTTTTATGTATAACAGCTTCTCTGGAACAATAGACGGATAAATAAATTTGGAGGACCCGCCTATAGCAGCGGATCCACATGAGCTGTTTTTCGTATAGGCCATTTTGCTTGCTTCGCTCGAATCATTATCAGAATTTTTATTATCCATTAGTAATGAATCTGGCCACTGTCAATCAAGATCAATCACAAGCACAAGAATGAATGTCGAGCTTGTGTCCGCTCCAGCTCCTGCGGGAAAACTCCGTTTTCTTGCATCTGGATCATTCAGTTTTTCTCGGCAATCAGATACGGGGAATTCCATTTTTAACAGTTTTATGTATAACTGCTTCTCTGGAACAATAGACGGATAAATAAATTTGGAGGACCCGCCACTAGCAGCGGATCCACATGAGCTGTTTTTCGTATAGGCCATTTTGCTTGCTTCGCTCGAATCAATATCAGAATTTTTATTATCCATTAGTAATGAATCTGGCCACTGTCAATCAAGATCAATCACAAGCACAAGAATGAATGTCGAGTTTGTGTCCGCTCCAGCTCCTGCGGGAAAACTCCGTTTTATTGCATCTGGATCATTCAGTTTTTCTCGGCAATCAGATACGGGGAATTCCATTTTTAACAGTTTTATGTATAACAGCTTCTCTGGAACAATAGACGGATAAATAAATTTGGAGGACCCGCCACTAGCAGCGGATCCACATGAGCTGTTTTTCGTATAGGCCATTTTGCTTGCTTCGCTCGAATCATTATCAGAATTTTTATTATCATTAGTAACGAATCTGGCCGCTATCAATCAAGATCAATCACAAGCACAAGAATGAATGTCGAGCTTGTGTCCGCTCCAGCTCCTGCGGGAAAACTCCGTTTTCTTGCATCTGGATCATTCAGTTTTTCTCGGCAATCAGATACGGGGAATTCCATTTTTAACAGTTTTATGTATAACTGCTTCTCTGGAACAATAGACGGATAAATAAATTTGGAGGACCCGCCACTAGCAGCGGATCGACATGAGCTGTTTTTCGTATAGGCCATTTTGCTTGCTTCGCTCGAATCATTATCTTTTATTATCCATTAGTAATGAATCTGGCCACCGTCAATCAAGATCAATAACAAGCACAAGAATTAATATTGAGCTTGTGTCCTCTCCAGCTCCTGCGGGAAAACTCCGTTTTCTTGCATCTGGATCATTCAGTTTTTCTCGGCAATCAGATACGGGGAATTCCATTTTTAACAGTTTTATGTATAACAGCTTCTCTGGAACAATAGACGGATAAATAAATTTGGAGGACCCGCCACTAGCAGCGGATCCACATGAGCTGTTTTTCGTATAGGCCATTTTGCTTGCTTCGCTCGAATCATTATCATAATTTTTATTATCTATTAGTAATGAATCTGGCCACTGTCAATCAAGATCAATCACAAGCACAAGAATGAATGTCGAGCTTGTGTCCGCTCCAGCTCCTGCGGGAAAACTCCGTGTTATTGCATCTGGATCATTCAGTTTTTCTCGGCAATCAGATACGGGGAATTCCATTTTTAACAGTTTTATGTATAACAGCTTCTCTGGAACAATAGACGGATAAATAAATTTGGAGGACCCGCCACTAGCAGCGGATCCACATGAGCTGTTTTTCGTATAGGCCATTTTGCTTGCCTCGCTCGAATCATTATCATAATTTTTATTATCTATTAGTAATGAATCTGGCCACTGTCAATCAAGATCAATCACAAGCACAAGAATGAATGTCGAGCTTGTGTCCGCTCCAGCTCCTGCGGGAAAACTCCGTTTTATTGCATCTGGATCATTCAGTTTTTCTCGGCAATCAGATACGGGGAATTCCATTTTTAACAGTTTTATGTATAACAGCTTCTCTGGAACAATAGACGGATAAATAAATTTGGAGGACCCGCCACTAGCAGGGGATCCTCATGAGCTGTTTTTCGTATAGGCCATTTTGCTTGCTTCGCTCGAATCATTATCAGAATTTTTATTATCATTAGTAACGAATCTGGCCGCTATCAATCAAGATCAATCACAAGCACAAGAATGAATGTAGAGCTTGTGTCCGCTCCAGCTCCTGCGGGAAAACTCCGTTTTATTGCATCTGGATCATTCAGTTTTTCTCGGCAATCAGATACGGGGAATTCCATTTTTAACAGTTTTATGTATAACAGCTTCTCTGGAACAATAGACGGATAAATAAATTTGGAGGACCCGCCACTAGCAGCGGATCCACATGAGCTGTTTTTCGTATAGGCCATTTTGCTTGCTTCGCTCGAATCATTATCAGAATTTTTATTATCCATTAGTAATGAATTTGGCCACTGTCAATCAAGATCAATCACAAGCACAAGAATGAATGTCGAGCTTGTGTCCGCTCCAGCTCCTGCGGGAAAACTCCGTTTTCTTGCATCTGGATCATTCAGTTTTTCTCGGCAATCAGATACGGGGAATTCCATTTTTAACAGTTTTATGTATAACTGCTTCTCTGGAACAATAGACGGATAAATAAATTTGGAGGACCCGCCACTAGCAGCGGATCCACATGAGCTGTTTTTCGTATAGGCCATTTTGCTTGCTTCGCTCGAATCAATATCAGAATTTTTATTATCCATTAGTAATGAATCTGGCCACTGCCAATCAAGATCAATCACAAGCACAAGAATGAATGTCGAGCTTGTGTCCGCTCCAGCTCCTGCGGGAAAACTCCGTTTTCTTGCATCTGGATCATTCAGTTTTTCTCGGCAATCAGATACGGGGAATTCCATTTTTAACAGTTTTATGTATAACAGCTTCTCTGGAACAATAGACGGATAAATAAATTTGGAGGACCCGCCACTAGCAGCGGATCCACATGAGCTGTTTTTCGTATAGGCCATTTTGCTTGCTTCGCTCGAATCATTATCATAATTTTTATTATCTATTAGTAATGAATCTGGCCACTGTCAATCAAGATCAATCACAAGCACAAGAATGAATGTCGAGTTTGTGTCCGCTCCAGCTCCTGCGGGAAAACTCCGTTTTATTGCATCTGGATCATTCAGTTTTTCTCGGCAATCAGATACGGGGAATTCCATTTTTAACAGTTTTATGTATAACAGCTTCTCTGGAACAATAGACGGATAAATAAATTTGGAGGACCCGCCACTAGCAGCGGATCCACATGAGCTGTTTTTCGTATAGGCCATTTTGCTTGCTTCGCTCGAATCATTATCATAATTTTTATTATCTATTAGTAATGAATCTGGCCACTGTCAATCAAGATCAATCACAAGCACAAGAATGAATGTCGAGTTTGTGTCCGCTCCAGCTCCTGCGGGAAAACTCCGTTTTCTTGCATCTGGATCATTCAGTTTTTCTCGGCAATCAGATACGGGGAATTCCATTTTTAACAGTTTTATGTATAACAGCTTCTCTGGAACAATAGACGGATAAATAAATTTGGAGGACCCGCCACTAGCAGCGGATCCACATGAGCTGTTTTTCGTATAGGCCATTTTGCTTGCTTCGCTCGAATCATTATCAGAATTTTTATTATCCATTAGTAATGAATCTGGCCACTGTCAATCAAGATCAATCACAAGCACAAGAATGAATGTCGAGCTTGTGTCCGCTCCAGCTCCTGCGGGAAAACTCCGTTTTCTTGCATCTGGATCATTCAGTTTTTCTCGGCAATCAGATACGGGGAATTCCATTTTTAACAGTTTTATGTATAACTGCTTCTCTGGAACAATAGACGGATAAATAAATTTGGAGGACCCGCCACTAGCAGCGGATCCACATGAGCTGTTTTTCGTATAGGCCATTTTGCTTGCTTCGCTCGAATCAATATCAGAATTTTTATTATCCATTAGTAATGAATCTGGCCACTGCCAATCAAGATCAATCACAAGCACAAGAATGAATGTCGAGCTTGTGTCCGCTCCAGCTCCTGCGGGAAAACTCCGTTTTATTGCATCTGGATCATTCAGTTTTTCTCGGCAATCAGATACGGGGAATTCCATTTTTAACAGTTTTATGTATAACTGCTTCTCTGAAACAATAGACGGATAAATAAATTTGGAGGACCCGCCACTAGCAGGGGATCCTCATGAGCTGTTTTTCGTATAGGCCATTTTGCTTGCTTCGCTCGAATCATTATCAGAATTTTTATTATCATTAGTAACGAATCTGGCCGCTATCAATCAAGATCAATCACAAGCACAAGAATGAATGTAGAGCTTGTGTCCGCTCCAGCTCCTGCGGGAAAACTCCGTTTTCTTGCATCTGGATCATTCAGTTTTTCTCGGCAATCAGATACGGGGAATTCCATTTTTAACAGTTTTATGTATAACAGCTTCTCTGGAACAATAGGCGGATAAATAAATTTGGAGGACCCGCCACTAGCAGCGGATCCACATGAGCTGTTTTTCGTATAGGCCATTTTGCTTGCTTCGCTCGAATCATTATCTTTTATTATCCATTAGTAATGAATCTGGCCACCGTCAATCAAGATCAATAACAAGCACAAGAATTAATATTGAGCTTGTGTCCTCTCCAGCTCCTGCGGGAAAACTCCGTTTTCTTGCATCTGGATCATTCAGTTTTTCTCGGCAATCAGATACGGGGAATTCCATTTTTAACAGTTTTATGTATAACAGCTTCTCTGGAACAATAGGCGGATAAATAAATTTGGAGGACCCGCCACTAGCAGCGGATCCACATGAGCTGTTTTTCGTATAGGCCATTTTGCTTGCTTCGCTCGAATCATTATCATAATTTTTATTATCTATTAGTAATGAATCTGGCCACTGTCAATCAAGATCAATCACAAGCACAAGAATGAATGTCGAGCTTGTGTCCGCTCCAGCTCTTGCGGGAAAACTCCGTTTTCTTGCATCTGGATCATTCAGTTTTTCTCGGCAATCAGATACGGGGAATTCCATTTTTAACAGTTTTATGTATAACAGCTTCTCTGGAACAATAGACGGATAAATAAATTTGGAGGACCCGCCACTAGCAGCGGATCCACATGAGCTGTTTTTCGTATAGGCCATTTTGCTTGCTTCGCTCGAATCATTATCATAATTTTTATTATCTATTAGTAATGAATCTGGCCACTGTCAATCAAGATCAATCACAAGCACAAGAATGAATGTCGAGCTTGTGTCCGCTCCAGCTCCTGCGGGAAAACTCCGTTTTCTTGCATCTGGATCATTCAGTTTTTCTCGGCAATCAGATACGGGGAATTCCATTTTTAACAGTTTTATGTATAACAGCTTCTCTGGAACAATAGACGGATAAATAAATTTGGAGGACCCGCCACTAGCAGCGGATCCACATGAGCTGTTTTTCGTATAGGCCATTTTGCTTGCTTCGCTCGAATCATTATCTTTTATTATCCATTAGTAATGAATCTGGCCACCGTCAATCAAGATCAATAACAAGCACAAGAATTAATATTGAGCTTGTGTCCTCTCCAGCTCCTGCGGGAAAACTCCGTTTTCTTGCATCTGGATCATTCAGTTTTTCTCGGCAATCAGATACGGGGAATTCCATTTTTAACAGTTTTATGTATAACAGCTTCTCTGGAACAATAGACGGATAAATAAATTTGGAGGACCCGCCACTAGCAGCGGATCCACATGAGCTGTTTTTCGTATAGGCCATTTTGCTTGCTTCGCTCGAATCATTATCATAATTTTTATTATCTATTAGTAATGAATCTGGCCACTGTCAATCAAGATCAATCACAAGCACAAGAATGAATGTCGAGTTTGTGTCCGCTCCAGCTCCTGCGGGAAAACTCCGTTTTCTTGCATCTGGATCATTCAGTTTTTCTCGGCAATCAGATACGGGGAATTCCATTTTTAACAGTTTTATGTATAACTGCTTCTCTGGAACAATAGACGGATAAATAAATTTGGAGGACCCGCCACTAGCAGCGGATCCACATGAGCTGTTTTTCGTATAGGCCATTTTGCTTGCTTCGCTCGAATCATTATCAGAATTTTTATTATCCATTAGTAATGAATCTGGCCACTGTCAATCAAGATCAATCACAAGCACAAGAATGAATGTCGAGCTTGTGTCCGCTCCAGCTCCTGCGGGAAAACTCCGTTTTATTGCATCTGGATCATTCAGTTTTTCTCGGCAATCAGATACGGGGAATTCCATTTTTAACAGTTTTATGTATAACTGCTTCTCTGGAACAATAGACGGATAAATAAATTTGGAGGACCCGCCACTAGCAGCGGATCCACATGAGCTGTTTTTCGTATAGGCCATTTTGCTTGCTTCGCTCGAATCATTATCATAATTTTTATTATCTATTAGTAATGAATCTGGCCACTGTCAATCAAGATCAATCACAAGCACAAGAATGAATGTCGAGTTTGTGTCCGCTCCAGCTCCTGCGGGAAAACTCCGTTTTATTGCATCTGGATAATTCAGTTTTTCTCGGCAATCAGATACGGGGAATTCCATTTTTAACAGTTTTATGTATAACAGCTTCTCTGGAACAATAGACGGATAAATAAATTTGGAGGACCCGCCACTAGCAGCGGATCCACATGAGCTGTTTTTCGTATAGGCCATTTTGCTTGCTTCGCTCGAATCATTATCATAATTTTTATTATCTATTAGTAATGAATCTGGCCACTGTCAATCAAGATCAATCACAAGCACAAGAATGAATGTCGAGTTTGTGTCCGCTCCAGCTCCTGCGGGAAAACTCCGTTTTATTGCATCTGGATCATTCAGTTTTTCTCGGCAATCAGATACGGGGAATTCCATTTTTAACAGTTTTATGTATAACAGCTTCTCTGGAACAATAGACGGATAAATAAATTTGGAGGACCCGCCACTAGCAGCGGATCCACATGAGCTGTTTTTCGTATAGGCCATTTTGCTTGCTTCGCTCGAATCATTATCATAATTTTTATTATCTATTAGTAATGAATCTGGCCACTGTCAATCAAGATCAATCACAAGCACAAGAATGAATGTCGAGTTTGTGTCCGCTCCAGCTCCTGCGGGAAAACTCCGTTTTATTGCATCTGGATCATTCAGTTTTTCTCGGCAATCAGATACGGGGAATTCCATTTTTAACAGTTTTATGTATAACAGCTTCTCTGGAACAATAGACGGATAAATAAATTTGGAGGACCCGCCACTAGCAGCGGATCCACATGAGCTGTTTTTCGTATAGGCCATTTTGCTTGCTTCGCTCGAATCATTATCATAATTTTTATTATCTATTAGTAATGAATCTGGCCACTGTCAATCAAGATCAATCACAAGCACAAGAATGAATGTCGAGTTTGTGTCCGCTCCAGCTCCTGCGGGAAAACTCCGTTTTATTGCATCTGGATCATTCAGTTTTTCTCGGCAATCAGATACGGGGAATTCCATTTTTAACAGTTTTATGTATAACAGCTTCTCTGGAACAATAGACGGATAAATAAATTTGGAGGACCCGCCACTAGCAGCGGATCCACATGAGCTGTTTTTCGTATAGGCCATTTTGCTTGCTTCGCTCGAATCATTATCATAATTTTTATTATCTATTAGTAATGAATCTGGCCACTGTCAATCAAGATCAATCACAAGCACAAGAATGAATGTCGAGTTTGTGTCCGCTCCAGCTCCTGCGGGAAAACTCCGTTTTCTTGCATCTGGATCATTCAGTTTTTCTCGGCAATCAGATACGGGGAATTCCATTTTTAACAGTTTTATGTATAACTGCTTCTCTGGAACAATAGACGGATAAATAAATTTGGAGGACCCGCCACTAGCAGCGGATCCACATGAGCTGTTTTTCGTATAGGCCATTTTGCTTGCTTCGCTCGAATCATTATCAGAATTTTTATTATCCATTAGTAATGAATCTGGCCACTGTCAATCAAGATCAATCACAAGCACAAGAATGAATGTCGAGCTTGTGTCCGCTCCAGCTCCTGCGGGAAAACTCCGTTTTATTGCATCTGGATCATTCAGTTTTTCTCGGCAATCAGATACGGGGAATTCCATTTTTAACAGTTTTATGTATAACTGCTTCTCTGGAACAATAGACGGATAAATAAATTTGGAGGACCCGCCACTAGCAGCGGATCCACATGAGCTGTTTTTCGTATAGGCCATTTTGCTTGCTTCGCTCGAATCATTATCATAATTTTTATTATCTATTAGTAATGAATCTGGCCACTGTCAATCAAGATCAATCACAAGCACAAGAATGAATGTCGAGTTTGTGTCCGCTCCAGCTCCTGCGGGAAAACTCCGTTTTATTGCATCTGGATAATTCAGTTTTTCTCGGCAATCAGATACGGGGAATTCCATTTTTAACAGTTTTATGTATAACAGCTTCTCTGGAACAATAGACGGATAAATAAATTTGGAGGACCCGCCACTAGCAGCGGATCCACATGAGCTGTTTTTCGTATAGGCCATTTTGCTTGCTTCGCTCGAATCATTATCATAATTTTTATTATCTATTAGTAATGAATCTGGCCACTGTCAATCAAGATCAATCACAAGCACAAGAATGAATGTCGAGTTTGTGTCCGCTCCAGCTCCTGCGGGAAAACTCCGTTTTATTGCATCTGGATCATTCAGTTTTTCTCGGCAATCAGATACGGGGAATTCCATTTTTAACAGTTTTATGTATAACAGCTTCTCTGGAACAATAGACGGATAAATAAATTTGGAGGACCCGCCACTAGCAGCGGATCCACATGAGCTGTTTTTCGTATAGGCCATTTTGCTTGCTTCGCTCGAATCATTATCATAATTTTTATTATCTATTAGTAATGAATCTGGCCACTGTCAATCAAGATCAATCACAAGCACAAGAATGAATGTCGAGTTTGTGTCCGCTCCAGCTCCTGCGGGAAAACTCCGTTTTATTGCATCTGGATCATTCAGTTTTTCTCGGCAATCAGATACGGGGAATTCCATTTTTAACAGTTTTATGTATAACAGCTTCTCTGGAACAATAGACGGATAAATAAATTTGGAGGACCCGCCACTAGCAGCGGATCCACATGAGCTGTTTTTCGTATAGGCCATTTTGCTTGCTTCGCTCGAATCATTATCATAATTTTTATTATCTATTAGTAATGAATCTGGCCACTGTCAATCAAGATCAATCACAAGCACAAGAATGAATGTCGAGTTTGTGTCCGCTCCAGCTCCTGCGGGAAAACTCCGTTTTATTGCATCTGGATCATTCAGTTTTTCTCGGCAATCAGATACGGGGAATTCCATTTTTAACAGTTTTATGTATAACTGCTTCTCTGGAACAATAGACGGATAAATAAATTTGGAGGACCCGCCACTAGCAGCGGATCCACATGAGCTGTTTTTCGTATAGGCCATTTTGCTTGCTTCGCTCGAATCATTATCAGAATTTTTATTATCATTAGTAACGAATCTGGCCGCTATCAATCAAGATCAATCACAAGCACAAGAATGAATGTCGAGCTTGTGTCCGCTCCAGCTCCTGCGGGAAAACTCCGTTTTATTGCATCTGGATCATTCAGTTTTTCTCGGCAATCAGATACGGGGAATTCCATTTTTAACAGTTTTATGTATAACAGCTTCTCTGGAACAATAGACGGATAAATAAATTTGGAGGACTCGCCACTAGCAGGGGATCCTCATGAGCTGTTTTTCGTATAGGCCATTTTGCTTGCTTCGCTCGAATCATTATCATAATTTTTATTATCTATTAGTAATGAATCTGGCCACTGTCAATCGAGATCAATCACAAGCACAAGAATGAATGTCGAGTTTGTGTCCGCTCCAGCTCCTGCGGGAAAACTCCGTTTTATTGCATCTGGATCATTCAGTTTTTCTCGGCAATCAGATACGGGGAATTCCATTTTTAACAGTTTTATGTATAACAGCTTCTCTGGAACAATAGACGGATAAATAAATTTGGAGGACCCGCCACTAGCAGCGGATCCACATGAGCTGTTTTTCGTATAGGCCATTTTGCTTGCTTCGCTCGAATCATTATCAGAATTTTTATTATCATTAGTAACGAATCTGGCCGCTATCAATCAAGATCAATCACAAGCACAAGAATGAATGTCGAGCTTGTGTCCGCTCCAGCTCCTGCGGGAAAACTCCGTTTTATTGCATCTGGATCATTCAGTTTTTCTCGGCAATCAGATACGGGGAATTCCATTTTTAACAGTTTTATGTATAACAGCTTCTCTGGAACAATAGACGGATAAATAAATTTGGAGGACCCGCCACTAGCAGCGGATCCACATGAGCTGTTTTTCGTATAGGCCATTTTGCTTGCTTCGCTCGAATCATTATCAGAATTTTTATTATCATTAGTAACGAATCTGGCCGCTATCAATCAAGATCAATCACAAGCACAAGAATGAATGTCGAGCTTGTGTCCGCTCCAGCTCCTGCGGGAAAACTCCGTTTTATTGCATCTGGATCATTCAGTTTTTCTCGGCAATCAGATACGGGGAATTCCATTTTTAACAGTTTTATGTATAACAGCTTCTCTGGAACAATAGACGGATAAATAAATTTGGAGGACCCGCCACTAGCAGCGGATCCACATGAGCTGTTTTTCGTATAGGCCATTTTGCTTGCTTCGCTCGAATCATTATCAGAATTTTTATTATCATTAGTAACGAATCTGGCCGCTATCAATCAAGATCAATCACAAGCACAAGAATGAATGTCGAGCTTGTGTCCGCTCCAGCTCCTGCGGGAAAACTCCGTTTTATTGCATCTGGATCATTCAGTTTTTCTCGGCAATCAGATACGGGGAATTCCATTTTTAACAGTTTTATGTATAACAGCTTCTCTGGAACAATAGACGGATAAATAAATTTGGAGGACCCGCCACTAGCAGCGGATCCACATGAGCTGTTTTTCGTATAGGCCATTTTGCTTGCTTCGCTCGAATCATTATCAGAATTTTTATTATCATTAGTAACGAATCTGGCCGCTATCAATCAAGATCAATCACAAGCACAAGAATGAATGTCGAGCTTGTGTCCGCTCCAGCTCCTGCGGGAAAACTCCGTTTTATTGCATCTGGATCATTCAGTTTTTCTCGGCAATCAGATACGGGGAATTCCATTTTTAACAGTTTTATGTATAACAGCTTCTCTGGAACAATAGACGGATAAATAAATTTGGAGGACCCGCCACTAGCAGCGGATCCACATGAGCTGTTTTTCGTATAGGCCATTTTGCTTGCTTCGCTCGAATCATTATCAGAATTTTTATTATCCATTAGTAATGAATCTGGCCACTGTCAATCAAGATCAATCACAAGCACAAGAATGAATGTCGAGCTTGTGTCCGCTCCAGCTCCTGCGGGAAAACTCCGTTTTCTTGCATCTGGATCATTCAGTTTTTCTCGGCAATCAGATACGGGGAATTCCATTTTTAACAGTTTTATGTATAACTGCTTCTCTGGAACAATAGACGGATAAATAAATTTGGAGGACCCGCCACTAGCAGCGGATCCACATGAGCTGTTTTTCGTATAGGCCATTTTGCTTGCTTCGCTCGAATCATTATCTTTTATTATCCATTAGTAATGAATCTGGCCACCGTCAATCAAGATCAATAACAAGCACAAGAATTAATATTGAGCTTGTGTCCTCTCCAGCTCCTGCGGGAAAACTCCGTTTTCTTGCATCTGGATCATTCAGTTTTTCTCGGCAATCAGATACGGGGAATTCCATTTTTAACAGTTTTATGTATAACAGCTTCTCTGGAACAATAGACGGATAAATAAATTTGGAGGACCCGCCACTAGCAGCGGATCCACATGAGCTGTTTTTCGTATAGGCCATTTTGCTTGCTTCGCTCGAATCATTATCATAATTTTTATTATCTATTAGTAATGAATCTGGCCACTGTCAATCAAGATCAATCACAAGCACAAGAATGAATGTCGAGCTTGTGTCCGCTCCAGCTCCTGCGGGAAAACTCCGTTTTATTGCATCTGGATCATTCAGTTTTTCTCGGCAATCAGATACGGGGAATTCCATTTTTAACAGTTTTATGTATAACAGCTTCTCTGGAACAATAGACGGATAAATAAATTTGGAGGACCCGCCACTAGCAGCGGATCCACATGAGCTGTTTTTCGTATAGGCCATTTTGCTTGCTTCGCTCGAATCATTATCTTTTATTATCCATTAGTAATGAATCTGGCCACCGTCAATCAAGATCAATAACAAGCACAAGAATTAATATTGAGCTTGTGTCCTCTCCAGCTCCTGCGGGAAAACTCCGTTTTCTTGCATCTGGATCATTCAGTTTTTCTCGGCAATCAGATACGGGGAATTCCATTTTTAACAGTTTTATGTATAACAGCTTCTCTGGAACAATAGACGGATAAATAAATTTGGAGGACCCGCCACTAGCAGGGGATCCTCATGAGCTGTTTTTCGTATAGGCCATTTTGCTTGCTTCGCTCGAATCATTATCATAATTTTTATTATCTATTAGTAATGAATCTGGCCACTGTCAATCAAGATCAATCACAAGCACAAGAATGAATGTCGAGCTTGTGTCCGCTCCAGCTCCTGCGGGAAAACTCCGTTTTATTGCATCTGGATCATTCAGTTTTTCTCGGCAATCAGATACGGGGAATTCCATTTTTAACAGTTTTATGTATAACAGCTTCTCTGGAACAATAGACGGATAAATAAATTTGGAGGACCCGCCACTAGCAGCGGATCCACATGAGCTGTTTTTCGTATAGGCCATTTTGCTTGCTTCGCTCGAATCATTATCTTTTATTATCCATTAGTAATGAATCTGGCCACCGTCAATCAAGATCAATAACAAGCACAAGAATTAATATTGAGCTTGTGTCCTCTCCAGCTCCTGCGGGAAAACTCCGTTTTCTTGCATCTGGATCATTCAGTTTTTCTCGGCAATCAGATACGGGGAATTCCATTTTTAACAGTTTTATGTATAACAGCTTCTCTGGAACAATAGACGGATAAATAAATTTGGAGGACCCGCCACTAGCAGCGGATCCACATGAGCTGTTTTTCGTATAGGCCATTTTGCTTGCTTCGCTCGAATCATTATCATAATTTTTATTATCTATTAGTAATGAATCTGGCCACTGTCAATCAAGATCAATCACAAGCACAAGAATGAATGTCGAGCTTGTGTCCGCTCCAGCTCCTGCGGGAAAACTCCGTTTTATTGCATCTGGATCATTCAGTTTTTCTCGGCAATCAGATACGGGGAATTCCATTTTTAACAGTTTTATGTATAACAGCTTCTCTGGAACAATAGACGGATAAATAAATTTGGAGGACCCGCCACTAGCAGGGGATCCTCATGAGCTGTTTTTCGTATAGGCCATTTTGCTTGCTTCGCTCGAATCATTATCATAATTTTTATTATCTATTAGTAATGAATCTGGCCACTGTCAATCAAGATCAATCACAAGCACAAGAATGAATGTCGAGTTTGTGTCCGCTCCAGCTCCTGCGGGAAAACTCCGTTTTATTGCATCTGGATCATTCAGTTTTTCTCGGCAATCAGATACGGGGAATTCCATTTTTAACAGTTTTATGTATAGCAGCTTCTCTGGAACAATAGACGGATAAATAAATTTGGAGGACCCGCCACTAGCAGCGGATCCACATGAGCTGTTTTTCGTATAGGCCATTTTGCTTGCTTCGCTCGAATCATTATCAGAATTTTTATTATCATTAGTAACGAATCTGGCCGCTATCAATCAAGATCAATCACAAGCACAAGAATGAATGTCGAGCTTGTGTCCGCTCCAGCTCCTGCGGGAAAACTCCGTTTTATTGCATCTGGATCATTCAGTTTTTCTCGGCAATCAGATACGGGGAATTCCATTTTTAACAGTTTTATGTATAACAGCTTCTCTGGAACAATAGACGGATAAATAAATTTGGAGGACCCGCCACTAGCAGGGGATCCTCATGAGCTGTTTTTCGTATAGGCCATTTTGCTTGCTTCGGTCGAATCATTATCAGAATTTTTATTATCATTAGTAACGAATCTGGCCGCTATCAATCAAGATCAATCACAAGCACAAGAATGAATGTAGAGCTTGTGTCCGCTCCAGCTCCTGCGGGAAAACTCCGTTTTATTGCATCTGGATCATTCAGTTTTTCTCGGCAATCAGATACGGGGAATTCCATTTTTAACAGTTTTATGTATAACAGCTTCTCTGGAACAATAGACGGATAAATAAATTTGGAGGACCCGCCACTAGCAGCGGATCCACATGAGCTGTTTTTCGTATAGGCCATTTTGCTTGCTTCGCTCGAATCATTATCAGAATTTTTATTATCCATTAGTAATGAATCTGGCCACTGTCAATCAAGATCAATCACAAGCACAAGAATGAATGTCGAGCTTGTGTCCGCTCCAGCTCCTGCGGGAAAACTCCGTTTTCTTGCATCTGGATCATTCAGTTTTTCTCGGCAATCAGATACGGGGAATTCCATTTTTAACAGTTTTATGTATAACAGCTTCTCTGGAACAATAGCCGGATAAATAAATTTGGAGGACCCGCCACTAGCAGCGGATCCACATGAGCTGTTTTTCGTATAGGCCATTTTGCTTGCTTCGCTCGAATCATTATCAGAATTTTTATTATCCATTAGTAATGAATCTGGCCACTGTCAATCAAGATCAATCACAAGCACAAGAATGAATGTCGAGTTTGTGTCCGCTCCAGCTCCTGCGGGAAAACTCCGTTTTATTGCATCTGGATCATTCAGTTTTTCTCGGCAATCAGATACGGGGAATTCCATTTTTAACAGTTTTATGTATAACAGCTTCTCTGGAACAATAGACGGATAAATAAATTTGGAGGACCCGCCACTAGCAGCGGATCCACATGAGCTGTTTTTCGTATAGGCCATTTTGCTTGCTTCGCTCGAATCATTATCAGAATTTTTATTATCATTAGTAACGAATCTGGCCGCTATCAATCAAGATCAATCACAAGCACAAGAATGAATGTCGAGCTTGTGTCCGCTCCAGCTCCTGCGGGAAAACTCCGTTTTATTGCATCTGGATCATTCAGTTTTTCTCGGCAATCAGATACGGGGAATTCCATTTTTAACAGTTTTATGTATAACAGCTTCTCTGGAACAATAGACGGATAAATAAATTTGGAGGACCCGCCACTAGCAGGGGATCCTCATGAGCTGTTTTTCGTATAGGCCATTTTGCTTGCTTCGCTCGAATCATTATCATAATTTTTATTATCTATTAGTAATGAATCTGGCCACTGTCAATCAAGATCAATCACAAGCACAAGAATGAATGTCGAGTTTGTGTCCGCTCCAGCTCCTGCGGGAAAACTCAGTTTTATTGCATCTGGATCATTCAGTTTTTCTCGGCAATCAGATACGGGGAATTCCATTTTTAACAGTTTTATGTATAACAGCTTCTCTGGAACAATAGACGGATAAATAAATTTGGAGGACCCGCCACTAGCAGCGGATCCACATGAGCTGTTTTTCGTATAGGCCATTTTGCTTGCTTCGCTCGAATCATTATCAGAATTTTTATTATCATTAGTAACGAATCTGGCCGCTATCAATCAAGATCAATCACAAGCACAAGAATGAATGTCGAGCTTGTGTCCGCTCCAGCTCCTGCGGGAAAACTCCGTTTTATTGCATCTGGATCATTCAGTTTTTCTCGGCAATCAGATACGGGGAATTCCATTTTTAACAGTTTTATGTATAACAGCTTCTCTGGAACAATAGACGGATAAATAAATTTGGAGGACCCGCCACTAGCAGGGGATCCTCATGAGCTGTTTTTCGTATAGGCCATTTTGCTTGCTTCGCTCGAATCATTATCAGAATTTTTATTATCATTAGTAACGAATCTGGCCGCTATCAATCAAGATCAATCACAAGCACAAGAATGAATGTCGAGCTTGTGTCCGCTCCAGCTCCTGCGGGAAAACTCCGTTTTATTGCATCTGGATCATTCAGTTTTTCTCGGCAATCAGATACGGGGAATTCCATTTTTAACAGTTTTATGTATAACAGCTTCTCTGGAACAATAGACGGATAAATAAATTTGGAGGACCCGCCACTAGCAGCGGATCCACATGAGCTGTTTTTCGTATAGGCCATTTTGCTTGCTTCGCTCGAATCATTATCAGAATTTTTATTATCATTAGTAACGAATCTGGCCGCTATCAATCAAGATCAATCACAAGCACAAGAATGAATGTCGAGCTTGTGTCCGCTCCAGCTCCTGCGGGAAAACTCCGTTTTATTGCATCTGGATCATTCAGTTTTTCTCGGCAATCAGATACGGGGAATTCCATTTTTAACAGTTTTATGTATAACAGCTTCTCTGGAACAATAGACGGATAAATAAATTTGGAGGACCCGCCACTAGCAGCGGATCCACATGAGCTGTTTTTCGTATAGGCCATTTTGCTTGCTTCGCTCGAATCATTATCAGAATTTTTATTATCATTAGTAACGAATCTGGCCGCTATCAATCAAGATCAATCACAAGCACAAGAATGAATGTCGAGCTTGTGTCCGCTCCAGCTCCTGCGGGAAAACTCCGTTTTATTGCATCTGGATCATTCAGTTTTTCTCGGCAATCAGATACGGGGAATTCCATTTTTAACAGTTTTATGTATAACAGCTTCTCTGGAACAATAGACGGATAAATAAATTTGGAGGACCCGCCACTAGCAGCGGATCCACATGAGCTGTTTTTCGTATAGGCCATTTTGCTTGCTTCGCTCGAATCATTATCAGAATTTTTATTATCCATTAGTAATGAATCTGGCCACTGTCAATCAAGATCAATCACAAGCACAAGAATGAATGTCGAGCTTGTGTCCGCTCCAGCTCCTGCGGGAAAACTCCGTTTTCTTGCATCTGGATCATTCAGTTTTTCTCGGCAATCAGATACGGGGAATTCCATTTTTAACAGTTTTATGTATAACTGCTTCTCTGGAACAATAGACGGATAAATAAATTTGGAGGACCCGCCACTAGCAGCGGATCCACATGAGCTGTTTTTCGTATAGGCCATTTTGCTTGCTTCGCTCGAATCATTATCTTTTATTATCCATTAGTAATGAATCTGGCCACCGTCAATCAAGATCAATAACAAGCACAAGAATTAATATTGAGCTTGTGTCCGCTCCAGCTCCTGCGGGAAAACTCCGTTTTCTTGCATCTGGATCATTCAGTTTTTCTCGGCAATCAGATACGGGGAATTCCATTTTTAACAGTTTTATGTATAACAGCTTCTCTGGAACAATAGACGGATAAATAAATTTGGAGGACCCGCCACTAGCAGCGGATCCACATGAGCTGTTTTTCGTATAGGCCATTTTGCTTGCTTCGCTCGAATCATTATCATAATTTTTATTATCTATTAGTAATGAATCTGGCCACTGTCAATCAAGATCAATCACAAGCACAAGAATGAATGTCGAGCTTGTGTCCGCTCCAGCTCCTGCGGGAAAACTCCGTTTTATTGCATCTGGATCATTCAGTTTTTCTCGACAATCAGATACGGGGAATTCCATTTTTAACAGTTTTATGTATAACAGCTTCTCTGGAACAATAGACGGATAAATAAATTTGGAGGACCCGCCACTAGCAGCGGATCCACATGAGCTGTTTTTCGTATAGGCCATTTTGCTTGCTTCGCTCGAATCATTATCTTTTATTATCCATTAGTAATGAATCTGGCCACCGTCAATCAAGATCAATAACAAGCACAAGAATTAATATTGAGCTTGTGTCCTCTCCAGCTCCTGCGGGAAAACTCCGTTTTCTTGCATCTGGATCATTCAGTTTTTCTCGGCAATCAGATACGGGGAATTCCATTTTTAACAGTTTTATGTATAACAGCTTCTCTGGAACAATAGACGGATAAATAAATTTGGAGGACCCGCCACTAGCAGGGGATCCTCATGAGCTGTTTTTCGTATAGGCCATTTTGCTTGCTTCGCTCGAATCATTATCATAATTTTTATTATCTATTAGTAATGAATCTGGCCACTGTCAATCAAGATCAATCACAAGCACAAGAATGAATGTCGAGCTTGTGTCCGCTCCAGCTCCTGCGGGAAAACTCCGTTTTATTGCATCTGGATCATTCAGTTTTTCTCGGCAATCAGATACGGGGAATTCCATTTTTAACAGTTTTATGTATAACAGCTTCTCTGGAACAATAGACGGATAAATAAATTTGGAGGACCCGCCACTAGCAGCGGATCCACATGAGCTGTTTTTCGTATAGGCCATTTTGCTTGCTTCGCTCGAATCATTATCTTTTATTATCCATTAGTAATGAATCTGGCCACCGTCAATCAAGATCAATAACAAGCACAAGAATTAATATTGAGCTTGTGTCCTCTCCAGCTCCTGCGGGAAAACTCCGTTTTCTTGCATCTGGATCATTCAGTTTTTCTCGGCAATCAGATACGGGGAATTCCATTTTTAACAGTTTTATGTATAACAGCTTCTCTGGAACAATAGACGGATAAATAAATTTGGAGGACCCGCCACTAGCAGCGGATCCACATGAGCTGTTTTTCGTATAGGCCATTTTGCTTGCTTCGCTCGAATCATTATCATAATTTTTATTATCTATTAGTAATGAATCTGGCCACTGTCAATCAAGATCAATCACAAGCACAAGAATGAATGTCGAGCTTGTGTCCGCTCCAGCTCCTGCGGGAAAACTCCGTTTTATTGCATCTGGATCATTCAGTTTTTCTCGGCAATCAGATACGGGGAATTCCATTTTTAACAGTTTTATGTATAACAGCTTCTCTGGAACAATAGACGGATAAATAAATTTGGAGGACCCGCCACTAGCAGGGGATCCTCATGAGCTGTTTTTCGTATAGGCCATTTTGCTTGCTTCGCTCGAATCATTATCATAATTTTTATTATCTATTAGTAATGAATCTGGCCACTGTCAATCAAGATCAATCACAAGCACAAGAATGAATGTCGAGTTTGTGTCCGCTCCAGCTCCTGCGGGAAAACTCCGTTTTATTGCATCTGGATCATTCAGTTTTTCTCGGCAATCAGATACGGGGAATTCCATTTTTAACAGTTTTATGTATAGCAGCTTCTCTGGAACAATAGACGGATAAATAAATTTGGAGGACCCGCCACTAGCAGCGGATCCACATGAGCTGTTTTTCGTATAGGCCATTTTGCTTGCTTCGCTCGAATCATTATCAGAATTTTTATTATCATTAGTAACGAATCTGGCCGCTATCAATCAAGATCAATCACAAGCACAAGAATGAATGTCGAGCTTGTGTCCGCTCCAGCTCCTGCGGGAAAACTCCGTTTTATTGCATCTGGATCATTCAGTTTTTCTCGGCAATCAGATACGGGGAATTCCATTTTTAACAGTTTTATGTATAACAGCTTCTCTGGAACAATAGACGGATAAATAAATTTGGAGGACCCGCCACTAGCAGGGGATCCTCATGAGCTGTTTTTCGTATAGGCCATTTTGCTTGCTTCGCTCGAATCATTATCATAATTTTTATTATCTATTAGTAATGAATCTGGCCACTGTCAATCAAGATCAATCACAAGCACAAGAATGAATGTCGAGTTTGTGTCCGCTCCAGCTCCTGCGGGAAAACTCCGTTTTATTGCATCTGGATCATTCAGTTTTTCTCGGCAATCAGATACGGGGAATTCCATTTTTAACAGTTTTATGTATAGCAGCTTCTCTGGAACAATAGACGGATAAATAAATTTGGAGGACCCGCCACTAGCAGCGGATCCACATGAGCTGTTTTTCGTATAGGCCATTTTGCTTGCTTCGCTCGAATCATTATCAGAATTTTTATTATCCATTAGTAATGAATCTGGCCACTGTCAATCAAGATCAATCACAAGCACAAGAATGAATGTCGAGCTTGTGTCCGCTCCAGCTCCTGCGGGAAAACTCCGTTTTCTTGCATCTGGATCATTCAGTTTTTCTCGGCAATCAGATACGGGGAATTCCATTTTTAACAGTTTTATGTATAACAGCTTCTCTGGAACAATAGACGGATAAATAAATTTGGAGGACCCGCCACTAGCAGCGGATCCACATGAGCTGTTTTTCGTATAGGCCATTTTGCTTGCTTCGCTCGAATCATTATCAGAATTTTTATTATCCATTAGTAATGAATCTGGCCACTGTCAATCAAGATCAATCACAAGCACAAGAATGAATGTCGAGCTTGTGTCCGCTCCAGCTCCTGCGGGAAAACTCCGTTTTCTTGCATCTGGATCATTCAGTTTTTCTCGGCAATCAGATACGGGGAATTCCATTTTTAACAGTTTTATGTATAACAGCTTCTCTGGAACAATAGACGGATAAATAAATTTGGAGGACCCGCCACTAGCAGCGGATCCACATGAGCTGTTTTTCGTATAGGCCATTTTGCTTGCTTCGCTCGAATCATTATCATAATTTTTATTATCTATTAGTAATGAATCTGGCCACTGTCAATCAAGATCAATCACAAGCACAAGAATGAATGTCGAGTTTGTGTCCGCTCCAGCTCCTGCGGGAAAACTCCGTTTTATTGCATCTGGATCATTCAGTTTTTCTCGGCAATCAGATACGGGGAATTCCATTTTTAACAGTTTTATGTATAACAGCTTCTCTGGAACAATAGACGGATAAATAAATTTGGAGGACCCGCCACTAGCAGCGGATCCACATGAGCTGTTTTTCGTATAGGCCATTTTGCTTGCTTCGCTCGAATCATTATCAGAATTTTTATTATCATTAGTAACGAATCTGGCCGCTATCAATCAAGATCAATCACAAGCACAAGAATGAATGTCGAGCTTGTGTCCGCTCCAGCTCCTGCGGGAAAACTCCGTTTTATTGCATCTGGATCATTCAGTTTTTCTCGGCAATCAGATACGGGGAATTCCATTTTTAACAGTTTTATGTATAACAGCTTCTCTGGAACAATAGACGGATAAATAAATTTGGAGGACCCGCCACTAGCAGGGGATCCTCATGAGCTGTTTTTCGTATAGGCCATTTTGCTTGCTTCGCTCGAATCATTATCATAATTTTTATTATCTATTAGTAATGAATCTGGCCACTGTCAATCAAGATCAATCACAAGCACAAGAATGAATGTCGAGTTTGTGTCCGCTCCAGCTCCTGCGGGAAAACTCCGTTTTATTGCATCTGGATCATTCAGTTTTTCTCGGCAATCAGATACGGGGAATTCCATTTTTAACAGTTTTATGTATAACAGCTTCTCTGGAACAATAGACGGATAAATAAATTTGGAGGACCCGCCACTAGCAGCGGATCCACATGAGCTGTTTTTCGTATAGGCCATTTTGCTTGCTTCGCTCGAATCATTATCAGAATTTTTATTATCATTAGTAACGAATCTGGCCGCTATCAATCAAGATCAATCACAAGCACAAGAATGAATGTCGAGCTTGTGTCCGCTCCAGCTCCTGCGGGAAAACTCCGTTTTATTGCATCTGGATCATTCAGTTTTTCTCGGCAATCAGATACGGGGAATTCCATTTTTAACAGTTTTATGTATAACAGCTTCTCTGGAACAATAGACGGATAAATAAATTTGGAGGACCCGCCACTAGCAGGGGATCCTCATGAGCTGTTTTTCGTATAGGCCATTTTGCTTGCTTCGCTCGAATCATTATCAGAATTTTTATTATCATTAGTAACGAATCTGGCCGCTATCAATCAAGATCAATCACAAGCACAAGAATGAATGTAGAGCTTGTGTCCGCTCCAGCTCCTGCGGGAAAACTCCGTTTTCTTGCATCTGGATCATTCAGTTTTTCTCGGCAATCAGATACGGGGAATTCCATTTTTAACAGTTTTATGTATAACTGCTTCTCTGGAACAATAGACGGATAAATAAATTTGGAGGACCCGCCACTAGCAGCGGATCGACATGAGCTGTTTTTCGTATAGGCCATTTTGCTTGCTTCGCTCGAATCATTATCTTTTATTATCCATTAGTAATGAATCTGGCCACCGTCAATCAAGATCAATAACAAGCACAAGAATTAATATTGAGCTTGTGTCCTCTCCAGCTCCTGCGGGAAAACTCCGTTTTCTTGCATCTGGATCATTCAGTTTTTCTCGGCAATCAGATACGGGGAATTCCATTTTTAACAGTTTTATGTATAACAGCTTCTCTGGAACAATAGACGGATAAATAAATTTGGAGGACCCGCCACTAGCAGCGGATCCACATGAGCTGTTTTTCGTATAGGCCATTTTGCTTGCTTCGCTCGAATCATTATCATAATTTTTATTATCTATTAGTAATGAATCTGGCCACTGTCAATCAAGATCAATCACAAGCACAAGAATGAATGTCGAGCTTGTGTCCGCTCCAGCTCCTGCGGGAAAACTCCGTTTTCTTGCATCTGGATCATTCAGTTTTTCTCGGCAATCAGATACGGGGAATTCCATTTTTAACAGTTTTATGTATAACAGCTTCTCTGGAACAATAGACGGATAAATAAATTTGGAGGACCCGCCACTAGCAGCGGATCCACATGAGCTGTTTTTCGTATAGGCCATTTTGCTTGCTTCGCTCGAATCATTATCATAATTTTTATTATCTATTAGTAATGAATCTGGCCACTGTCAATCAAGATCAATCACAAGCACAAGAATGAATGTCGAGCTTGTGTCCGCTCCAGCTCCTGCGGGAAAACTCCGTTTTCTTGCATCTGGATCATTCAGTTTTTCTCGGCAATCAGATACGGGGAATTCCATTTTTAACAGTTTTATGTATAACAGCTTCTCTGGAACAATAGACGGATAAATAAATTTGGAGGACCCGCCACTAGCAGCGGATCCACATGAGCTGTTTTTCGTATAGGCCATTTTGCTTGCTTCGCTCGAATCATTATCATAATTTTTATTATCTATTAGTAATGAATCTGGCCACTGTCAATCAAGATCAATCACAAGCACAAGAATGAATGTCGAGCTTGTGTCCGCTCCAGCTCCTGCGGGAAAACTCCGTTTTCTTGCATCTGGATCATTCAGTTTTTCTCGGCAATCAGATACGGGGAATTCCATTTTTAACAGTTTTATGTATAACAGCTTCTCTGGAACAATAGACAGATAAATAAATTTGGAGGACCCGCCACTAGCAGCGGATCCAGATGACCTGTTTTTCGTATAGGCCATTTTGCTTGCTTCGCTCGAATCATTATCATAATTTTTATTATCTATTAGTAATGAATCTGGCCACTGTCAATCAAGATCAATCACAAGCACAAGAATGAATGTCGAGCTTGTGTCCGCTCCAGCTCCTGCGGGAAAACTCCGTTTTATTGCATCTGGATCATTCAGTTTTTCTCGGCAATCAGATACGGGGAATTCCATTTTTAACAGTTTTATGTATAACAGCTTCTCTGGAACAATAGACGGATAAATAAATTTGGAGGACCCGCCACTAGCAGCGGATCCACATGAGCTGTTTTTCGTATAGGCCATTTTGCTTGCTTCGCTCGAATCATTATCAGAATTTTTATTATCATTAGTAACGAATCTGGCCGCTATCAATCAAGATCAATCACAAGCACAAGAATGAATGTAGAGCTTGTGTCCGCTCCAGCTCCTGCGGGAAAACTCCGTTTTATTGCATCTGGATCATTCAGTTTTTCTCGGCAATCAGATACGGGGAATTCCATTTTTAACAGTTTTATGTATAACAGCTTCTCTGGAACAATAGACGGATAAATAAATTTGGAGGACCCGCCACTAGCAGCGGATCCACATGAGCTGTTTTTCGTATAGGCCATTTTGCTTGCTTCGCTCGAATGATTATCATAATTTTTATTATCTATTAGTAATGAATCTGGCCACTGTCAATCAAGATCAATCACAAGCACAAGAATGAATGTCGAGCTTGTGTCCGCTCCAGCTCCTGCGGGAAAACTCCGTTTTATTGCATCTGGATCATTCAGTTTTTCTCGGCAATCAGATACGGGGAATTCCATTTTTAACAGTTTTATGTATAACAGCTTCTCTGGAACAATAGACGGATAAATAAATTTGGAGGACCCGCCACTAGCAGCGGATCCACATGAGCTGTTTTTCGTATAGGCCATTTTGCTTGCTTCGCTCGAATCATTATCTTTTATTATCCATTAGTAATGAATCTGGCCACCGTCAATCAAGATCAATAACAAGCACAAGAATTAATATTGAGCTTGTGTCCTCTCCAGCTCCTGCGGGAAAACTCCGTTTTCTTGCATCTGGATCATTCAGTTTTTCTCGGCAATCAGATACGGGGAATTCCATTTTTAACAGTTTTATGTATAACAGCTTCTCTGGAACAATAGACGGATAAATAAATTTGGAGGACCCGCCACTAGCAGGGGATCCTCATGAGCTGTTTTTCGTATAGGCCATTTTGCTTGCTTCGCTCGAATCATTATCATAATTTTTATTATCTATTAGTAATGAATCTGGCCACTGTCAATCAAGATCAATCACAAGCACAAGAATGAATGTCGAGTTTGTGTCCGCTCCAGCTCCTGCGGGAAAACTCCGTTTTATTGCATCTGGATCATTCAGTTTTTCTCGGCAATCAGATACGGGGAATTCCATTTTTAACAGTTTTATGTATAACAGCTTCTCTGGAACAATAGACGGATAAATAAATTTGGAGGACCCGCCACTAGCAGCGGATCCACATGAGCTGTTTTTCGTATAGGCCATTTTGCTTGCTTCGCTCGAATCATTATCAGAATTTTTATTATCATTAGTAACGAATCTGGCCGCTATCAATCAAGATCAATCACAAGCACAAGATGAATGTCGAGCTTGTGTCCGCTCCAGCTCCTGCGGGAAAACTCCGTTTTATTGCATCTGGATCATTCAGTTTTTCTCGGCAATCAGATACGGGGAATTCCATTTTTAACAGTTTTATGTATAACAGCTTCTCTGGAACAATAGACGGATAAATAAATTTGGAGGACCCGCCACTAGCAGCGGATCCACATGAGCTGTTTTTCGTATAGGCCATTTTGCTTGCTTCGCTCGAATCATTATCATAATTTTTATTATCTATTAGTAATGAATCTGGCCACTGTCAATCAAGATCAATCACAAGCACAAGAATGAATGTCGAGCTTGTGTCCGCTCCAGCTCCTGCGGGAAAACTCCGTTTTATTGCATCTGGATCATTCAGTTTTTCTCGGCAATCAGATACGGGGAATTCCATTTTTAACAGTTTTATGTATAACAGCTTCTCTGGAACAATAGACGGATAAATAAATTTGGAGGACCCGCCACTAGCAGCGGATCCACATGAGCTGTTTTTCGTATAGGCCATTTTGCTTGCTTCGCTCGAATCATTATCAGAATTTTTATTATCCATTAGTAATGAATCTGGCCACTGTCAATCAAGATCAATCACAAGCACAAGAATGAATGTCGAGCTTGTGTCCGCTCCAGCTCCTGCGGGAAAACTCCGTTTTCTTGCATCTGGATCATTCAGTTTTTCTCGGCAATCAGATACGGGGAATTCCATTTTTAACAGTTTTATGTATAACTGCTTCTCTGGAACAATAGACGGATAAATAAATTTGGAGGACCCGCCACTAGCAGCGGATCCACATGAGCTGTTTTTCGTATAGGCCATTTTGCTTGCTTCGCTCGAATCAATATCAGAATTTTTATTATCCATTAGTAATGAATCTGGCCACTGTCAATCAAGATCAATCACAAGCACAAGAATGAATGTCGAGCTTGTGTCCGCTCCAGCTCCTGCGGGAAAACTCCGTTTTCTTGCATCTGGATCATTCAGTTTTTCTCGGCAATCAGATACGGGGAATTCCATTTTTAACAGTTTTATGTATAACTGCTTCTCTGGAACAATAGACGGATAAATAAATTTGGAGGACCCGCCACTAGCAGCGGATCCACATGAGCTGTTTTTCGTATAGGCCATTTTGCTTGCTTCGCTCGAATCATTATCATAATTTTTATTATCTATTAGTAATGAATCTGGCCACTGTCAATCAAGATCAATCACAAGCACAAGAATGAATGTCGAGCTTGTGTCCGCTCCAGCTCCTGCGGGAAAACTCCGTTTTCTTGCATCTGGATCATTCAGTTTTTCTCGGCAATCAGATACGGGGAATTCCATTTTTAACAGTTTTATGTATAACTGCTTCTCTGGAACAATAGACGGATAAATAAATTTGGAGGACCCGCCACTAGCAGCGGATCCACATGAGCTGTTTTTCGTATAGGCCATTTTGCTTGCTTCGCTCGAATCAATATCAGAATTTTTATTATCCATTAGTAATGAATCTGGCCACTGCCAATCAAGATCAATCACAAGCACAAGAATGAATGTCGAGCTTGTGTCCGCTCCAGCTCCTGCGGGAAAACTCCGTTTTATTGCATCTGGATCATTCAGTTTTTCTCGGCAATCAGATACGGGGAATTCCATTTTTAACAGTTTTATGTATAACTGCTTCTCTGAAACAATAGACGGATAAATAAATTTGGAGGACCCGCCACTAGCAGCGGATCCACATGAGCTGTTTTTCGTATAGGCCATTTTGCTTGCTTCGCTCGAATCATTATCATAATTTTTATTATCTATTAGTAATGAATCTGGCCACTGTCAATCAAGATCAATCACAAGCACAAGAATGAATGTCGAGCTTGTGTCCGCTCCAGCTCCTGCGGGAAAACTCCGTTTTCTTGCATCTGGATCATTCAGTTTTTCTCGGCAATCAGATACGGGGAATTCCATTTTTAACAGTTTTATGTATAACAGCTTCTCTGGAACAATAGGCGGATAAATAAATTTGGAGGACCCGCCACTAGCAGCGGATCCACATGAGCTGTTTTTCGTATAGGCCATTTTGCTTGCTTCGCTCGAATCATTATCATAATTTTTATTATCTATTAGTAATGAATCTGGCCACTGTCAATCAAGATCAATCACAAGCACAAGAATGAATGTCGAGCTTGTGTCCGCTCCAGCTCCTGCGGGAAAACTCCGTTTTCTTGCATCTGGATCATTCAGTTTTTCTCGGCAATCAGATACGGGGAATTCCATTTTTAACAGTTTTATGTATAACAGCTTCTCTGGAACAATAGACGGATAAATAAATTTGGAGGACCCGCCACTAGCAGCGGATCCACATGAGCTGTTTTTCGTATAGGCCATTTTGCTTGCTTCGCTCGAATCATTATCATAATTTTTATTATCTATTAGTAATGAATCTGGCCACTGTCAATCAAGATCAATCACAAGCACAAGAATGAATGTCGAGCTTGTGTCCGCTCCAGCTCCTGCGGGAAAACTCCGTTTTATTGCATCTGGATCATTCAGTTTTTCTCGGCAATCAGATACGGGGAATTCCATTTTTAACAGTTTTATGTATAACAGCTTCTCTGGAACAATAGACGGATAAATAAATTTGGAGGACCCGCCACTAGCAGCGGATCCACATGAGCTGTTTTTCGTATAGGCCATTTTGCTTGCTTCGCTCGAATCATTATCTTTTATTATCCATTAGTAATGAATCTGGCCACCGTCAATCAAGATCAATAACAAGCACAAGAATTAATATTGAGCTTGTGTCCTCTCCAGCTCCTGCGGGAAAACTCCGTTTTCTTGCATCTGGATCATTCAGTTTTTCTCGGCAATCAGATACGGGGAATTCCATTTTTAACAGTTTTATGTATAACAGCTTCTCTGGAACAATAGACGGATAAATAAATTTGGAGGACCCGCCACTAGCAGGGGATCCTCATGAGCTGTTTTTCGTATAGGCCATTTTGCTTGCTTCGCTCGAATCATTATCATAATTTTTATTATCTATTAGTAATGAATCTGGCCACTGTCAATCAAGATCAATCACAAGCACAAGAATGAATGTCGAGTTTGTGTCCGCTCCAGCTCCTGCGGGAAAACTCCGTTTTATTGCATCTGGATCATTCAGTTTTTCTCGGCAATCAGATACGGGGAATTCCATTTTTAACAGTTTTATGTATAACAGCTTCTCTGGAACAATAGACGGATAAATAAATTTGGAGGACCCGCCACTAGCAGCGGATCCACATGAGCTGTTTTTCGTATAGGCCATTTTGCTTGCTTCGCTCGAATCATTATCAGAATTTTTATTATCATTAGTAACGAATCTGGCCGCTATCAATCAAGATCAATCACAAGCACAAGAATGAATGTCGAGCTTGTGTCCGCTCCAGCTCCTGCGGGAAAACTCCGTTTTATTGCATCTGGATCATTCAGTTTTTCTCGGCAATCAGATACGGGGAATTCCATTTTTAACAGTTTTATGTATAACAGCTTCTCTGGAACAATAGACGGATAAATAAATTTGGAGGACCCGCCACTAGCAGGGGATCCTCATGAGCTGTTTTTCGTATAGGCCATTTTGCTTGCTTCGCTCGAATCATTATCAGAATTTTTATTATCATTAGTAACGAATCTGGCCGCTATCAATCAAGATCAATCACAAGCACAAGAATGAATGTAGAGCTTGTGTCCGCTCCAGCTCCTGCGGGAAAACTCCGTTTTATTGCATCTGGATCATTCAGTTTTTCTCGGCAATCAGATACGGGGAATTCCATTTTTAACAGTTTTATGTATAACAGCTTCTCTGGAACAATAGACGGATAAATAAATTTGGAGGACCCGCCACTAGCAGCGGATCCACATGAGCTGTTTTTCGTATAGGCCATTTTGCTTGCTTCGCTCGAATCATTATCAGAATTTTTATTATCCATTAGTAATGAATCTGGCCACTGTCAATCAAGATCAATCACAAGCACAAGAATGAATGTCGAGCTTGTGTCCGCTCCAGCTCCTGCGGGAAAACTCCGTTTTCTTGCATCTGGATCATTCAGTTTTTCTCGGCAATCAGATACGGGGAATTCCATTTTTAACAGTTTTATGTATAACAGCTTCTCTGGAACAATAGACGGATAAATAAATTTGGAGGACCCGCCACTAGCAGCGGATCCACATGAGCTGTTTTTCGTATAGGCCATTTTGCTTGCTTCGCTCGAATCATTATCATAATTTTTATTATCTATTAGTAATGAATCTGGCCACTGTCAATCAAGATCAATCACAAGCACAAGAATGAATGTCGAGTTTGTGTCCGCTCCAGCTCCTGCGGGAAAACTCCTTTTTATTGCATCTGGATCATTCAGTTTTTCTCGGCAATCAGATACGGGGAATTCCATTTTTAACAGTTTTATGTATAACAGCTTCTCTGGAACAATAGACGGATAAATAAATTTGGAGGACCCGCCACTAGCAGCGGATCCACATGAGCTGTTTTTCGTATAGGCCATTTTGCTTGCTTCGCTCGAATCATTATCAGAATTTTTATTATCATTAGTAACGAATCTGGCCGCTATCAATCAAGATCAATCACAAGCACAAGAATGAATGTCGAGCTTGTGTCCGCTCCAGCTCCTGCGGGAAAACTCCGTTTTATTGCATCTGGATCATTCAGTTTTTCTCGGCAATCAGATACGGGGAATTCCATTTTTAACAGTTTTATGTATAACAGCTTCTCTGGAACAATAGACGGATAAATAAATTTGGAGGACCCGCCACTAGCAGGGGATCCTCATGAGCTGTTTTTCGTATAGGCCATTTTGCTTGCTTCGCTCGAATCATTATCATAATTTTTATTATCTATTAGTAATGAATCTGGCCACTGTCAATCAAGATCAATCACAAGCACAAGAATGAATGTCGAGTTTGTGTCCGCTCCAGCTCCTGCGGGAAAACTCCGTTTTATTGCATCTGGATCATTCAGTTTTTCTCGGCAATCAGATACGGGGAATTCCATTTTTAACAGTTTTATGTATAACAGCTTCTCTGGAACAATAGACGGATAAATAAATTTGGAGGACCCGCCACTAGCAGGGGATCCTCATGAGCTGTTTTTCGTATAGGCCATTTTGCTTGCTTCGCTCGAATCATTATCAGAATTTTTATTATCATTAGTAACGAATCTGGCCGCTATCAATCAAGATCAATCACAAGCACAAGAATGAATGTAGAGCTTGTGTCCGCTCCAGCTCCTGCGGGAAAACTCCGTTTTCTTGCATCTGGATCATTCAGTTTTTCTCGGCAATCAGATACGGGGAATTCCATTTTTAACAGTTTTATGTATAACTGCTTCTCTGGAACAATAGACGGATAAATAAATTTGGAGGACCCGCCACTAGCAGCGGATCGACATGAGCTATTTTTCGTATAGGCCATTTTGCTTGCTTCGCTCGAATCATTATCTTTTATTATCCATTAGTAATGAATCTGGCCACCGTCAATCAAGATCAATAACAAGCACAAGAATTAATATTGAGCTTGTGTCCTCTCCAGCTCCTGCGGGAAAACTCCGTTTTCTTGCATCTGGATCATTCAGTTTTTCTCGGCAATCAGATACGGGGAATTCCATTTTTAACAGTTTTATGTATAACAGCTTCTCTGGAACAATAGACGGATAAATAAATTTGGAGGACCCGCCACTAGCAGCGGATCCACATGAGCTGTTTTTCGTATAGGCCATTTTGCTTGCTTCGCTCGAATCATTATCATAATTTTTATTATCTATTAGTAATGAATCTGGCCACTGTCAATCAAGATCAATCACAAGCACAAGAATGAATGTCGAGCTTGTGTCCGCTCCAGCTCCTGCGGGAAAACTCCGTTTTCTTGCATCTGGATCATTCAGTTTTTCTCGGCAATCAGATACGGGGAATTCCATTTTTAACAGTTTTATGTATAACAGCTTCTCTGGAACAATAGACGGATAAATAAATTTGGAGGACCCGCCACTAGCAGCGGATCCACATGAGCTGTTTTTCGTATAGGCCATTTTGCTTGCTTCGCTCGAATCATTATCATAATTTTTATTATCTATTAGTAATGAATCTGGCCACTGTCAATCAAGATCAATCACAAGCACAAGAATGAATGTCGAGCTTGTGTCCGCTCCAGCTCCTGCGGGAAAACTCCGTTTTCTTGCATCTGGATCATTCAGTTTTTCTCGGCAATCAGATACGGGGAATTCCATTTTTAACAGTTTTATGTATAACAGCTTCTCTGGAACAATAGACGGATAAATAAATTTGGAGGACCCGCCACTAGCAGCGGATCCACATGAGCTGTTTTTCGTATAGGCCATTTTGCTTGCTTCGCTCGAATCATTATCATAATTTTTATTATCTATTAGTAATGAATCTGGCCACTGTCAATCAAGATCAATCACAAGCACAAGAATGAATGTCGAGCTTGTGTCCGCTCCAGCTCCTGCGGGAAAACTCCGTTTTCTTGCATCTGGATCATTCAGTTTTTCTCGGCAATCAGATACGGGGAATTCCATTTTTAACAGTTTTATGTATAACAGCTTCTCTGGAACAATAGACAGATAAATAAATTTGGAGGACCCGCCACTAGCAGCGGATCCAGATGACCTGTTTTTCGTATAGGCCATTTTGCTTGCTTCGCTCGAATCATTATCATAATTTTTATTATCTATTAGTAATGAATCTGGCCACTGTCAATCAAGATCAATCACAAGCACAAGAATGAATGTCGAGCTTGTGTCCGCTCCAGCTCCTGCGGGAAAACTCCGTTTTATTGCATCTGGATCATTCAGTTTTTCTCGGCAATCAGATACGGGGAATTCCATTTTTAACAGTTTTATGTATAACAGCTTCTCTGGAACAATAGACGGATAAATAAATTTGGAGGACCCGCCACTAGCAGCGGATCCACATGAGCTGTTTTTCGTATAGGCCATTTTGCTTGCTTCGCTCGAATCATTATCAGAATTTTTATTATCATTAGTAACGAATCTGGCCGCTATCAATCAAGATCAATCACAAGCACAAGAATGAATGTAGAGCTTGTGTCCGCTCCAGCTCCTGCGGGAAAACTCCGTTTTATTGCATCTGGATCATTCAGTTTTTCTCGGCAATCAGATACGGGGAATTCCATTTTTAACAGTTTTATGTATAACAGCTTCTCTGGAACAATAGACGGATAAATAAATTTGGAGGACCCGCCACTAGCAGCGGATCCACATGAGCTGTTTTTCGTATAGGCCATTTTGCTTGCTTCGCTCGAATGATTATCATAATTTTTATTATCTATTAGTAATGAATCTGGCCACTGTCAATCAAGATCAATCACAAGCACAAGAATGAATGTCGAGCTTGTGTCCGCTCCAGCTCCTGCGGGAAAACTCCGTTTTATTGCATCTGGATCATTCAGTTTTTCTCGGCAATCAGATACGGGGAATTCCATTTTTAACAGTTTTATGTATAACAGCTTCTCTGGAACAATAGACGGATAAATAAATTTGGAGGACCCGCCACTAGCAGCGGATCCACATGAGCTGTTTTTCGTATAGGCCATTTTGCTTGCTTCGCTCGAATCATTATCTTTTATTATCCATTAGTAATGAATCTGGCCACCGTCAATCAAGATCAATAACAAGCACAAGAATTAATATTGAGCTTGTGTCCTCTCCAGCTCCTGCGGGAAAACTCCGTTTTCTTGCATCTGGATCATTCAGTTTTTCTCGGCAATCAGATACGGGGAATTCCATTTTTAACAGTTTTATGTATAACAGCTTCTCTGGAACAATAGACGGATAAATAAATTTGGAGGACCCGCCACTAGCAGGGGATCCTCATGAGCTGTTTTTCGTATAGGCCATTTTGCTTGCTTCGCTCGAATCATTATCATAATTTTTATTATCTATTAGTAATGAATCTGGCCACTGTCAATCAAGATCAATCACAAGCACAAGAATGAATGTCGAGTTTGTGTCCGCTCCAGCTCCTGCGGGAAAACTCCGTTTTATTGCATCTGGATCATTCAGTTTTTCTCGGCAATCAGATACGGGGAATTCCATTTTTAACAGTTTTATGTATAACAGCTTCTCTGGAACAATAGACGGATAAATAAATTTGGAGGACCCGCCACTAGCAGCGGATCCACATGAGCTGTTTTTCGTATAGGCCATTTTGCTTGCTTCGCTCGAATCATTATCAGAATTTTTATTATCATTAGTAACGAATCTGGCCGCTATCAATCAAGATCAATCACAAGCACAAGATGAATGTCGAGCTTGTGTCCGCTCCAGCTCCTGCGGGAAAACTCCGTTTTATTGCATCTGGATCATTCAGTTTTTCTCGGCAATCAGATACGGGGAATTCCATTTTTAACAGTTTTATGTATAACAGCTTCTCTGGAACAATAGACGGATAAATAAATTTGGAGGACCCGCCACTAGCAGCGGATCCACATGAGCTGTTTTTCGTATAGGCCATTTTGCTTGCTTCGCTCGAATCATTATCATAATTTTTATTATCTATTAGTAATGAATCTGGCCACTGTCAATCAAGATCAATCACAAGCACAAGAATGAATGTCGAGCTTGTGTCCGCTCCAGCTCCTGCGGGAAAACTCCGTTTTATTGCATCTGGATCATTCAGTTTTTCTCGGCAATCAGATACGGGGAATTCCATTTTTAACAGTTTTATGTATAACAGCTTCTCTGGAACAATAGACGGATAAATAAATTTGGAGGACCCGCTACTAGCAGCGGATCCACATGAGCTGTTTTTCGTATAGGCCATTTTGCTTGCTTCGCTCGAATCATTATCATAATTTTTATTATCTATTAGTAATGAATCTGGCCACTGTCAATCAAGATCAATCACAAGCACAAGAATGAATGTCGAGTTTGTGTCCGCTCCAGCTCCTGCGGGAAAACTCCGTTTTATTGCATCTGGATCATTCAGTTTTTCTCGGCAATCAGATACGGGGAATTCCATTTTTAACAGTTTTATGTATAACAGCTTCTCTGGAACAATAGACGGATAAATAAATTTGGAGGACCCGCCACTAGCAGCGGATCCACATGAGCTGTTTTTCGTATAGGCCATTTTGCTTGCTTCGCTCGAATCATTATCAGAATTTTTATTATCATTAGTAACGAATCTGGCCGCTATCAATCAAGATCAATCACAAGCACAAGATGAATGTCGAGCTTGTGTCCGCTCCAGCTCCTGCGGGAAAACTCCGTTTTATTGCATCTGGATCATTCAGTTTTTCTCGGCAATCAGATACGGGGAATTCCATTTTTAACAGTTTTATGTATAACAGCTTCTCTGGAACAATAGACGGATAAATAAATTTGGAGGACCCGCCACTAGCAGCGGATCCACATGAGCTGTTTTTCGTATAGGCCATTTTGCTTGCTTCGCTCGAATCATTATCATAATTTTTATTATCTATTAGTAATGAATCTGGCCACTGTCAATCAAGATCAATCACAAGCACAAGAATGAATGTCGAGTTTGTGTCCGCTCCAGCTCCTGCGGGAAAACTCCGTTTTATTGCATCTGGATCATTCAGTTTTTCTCGGCAATCAGATACGGGGAATTCCATTTTTAACAGTTTTATGTATAACAGCTTCTCTGGAACAATAGACGGATAAATAAATTTGGAGGACCCGCCACTAGCAGCGGATCCACATGAGCTGTTTTTCGTATAGGCCATTTTGCTTGCTTCGCTCGAATCATTATCATAATTTTTATTATCTATTAGTAATGAATCTGGCCACTGTCAATCAAGATCAATCACAAGCACAAGAATGAATGTCGAGCTTGTGTCCGCTCCAGCTCCTGCGGGAAAACTCCGTTTTATTGCATCTGGATCATTCAGTTTTTCTCGGCAATCAGATACGGGGAATTCCATTTTTAACAGTTTTATGTATAACAGCTTCTCTGGAACAATAGACGGATAAATAAATTTGGAGGACCCGCCACTAGCAGCGGATCCACATGAGCTGTTTTTCGTATAGGCCATTTTGCTTGCTTCGCTCGAATCATTATCAGAATTTTTATTATCATTAGTAACGAATCTGGCCGCTATCAATCAAGATCAATCACAAGCACAAGAATGAATGTCGAGCTTGTGTCCGCTCCAGCTCCTGCGGGAAAACTCCGTTTTCTTGCATCTTGATCATTCAGTTTTTCTCGGCAATCAGATACGGGGAATTCCATTTTTAACAGTTTTATGTATAACTGCTTCTCTGGAACAATAGACGGATAAATAAATTTGGAGGACCCGCCACTAGCAGCGGATCGACATGAGCTGTTTTTCGTATAGGCCATTTTGCTTGCTTCGCTCGAATCATTATCTTTTATTATCCATTAGTAATGAATCTGGCCACTGTCAATCAAGATCAATCACAAGCACAAGAATGAATGTCGAGCTTGTGTCCGCTCCAGCTCCTGCGGGAAAACTGCGTTTTCTTGCATCTGGATCATTCAGTTTTTCTCGGCAATCAGATACGGGGAATTCCATTTTTAACAGTTTTATGTATAACAGCTTCTCTGGAACAATAGACGGATAAATAAATTTGGAGGACCCGCCACTAGCAGCGGATGCACATGAGCTGTTTTTCGTATAGGCCATTTTGCTTGCTTCGCTCGAATCATTATCATAATTTTTATTATCTATTAGTAATGAATCTGGCCACCGTCAATCAAGATCAATCACAAGCACAAGACTGAATGTTGAGCTTGTGTCCTCTCCAGCTCCTGCGGGAAAACTCGGTTTTCTTGCATCTGGATCATTCAGTTTTTTTCGGCAATCAGATACGGGGAATTCCATTTTTAACAGTTTTATGTATAACTGCTTCTCTGGAACAATAGACGGATAAATAAATTTGGAGGACCCGCCACTAGCAGCGGATCCACATGAGCTGTTTTTCGTATAGGCCATTTTGCTTGCTTCGCTCGAATCAATATCAGAATTTTTATTATCCATTAGTAATGAATCTGGCCACTGTCAATCAAGATCAATCACAAGCACAAGAATGAATGTCGAGTTTGTGTCCGCTCCAGCTCCTGCGGGAAAACTCCGTTTTATTGCATCTGGATCATTCAGTTTTTCTCGGCAATCAGATACGGGGAATTCCATTTTTAACAGTTTTATGTATAACTGCTGCTCTGGAACAATAGACGGATAAATAAATTTGGAGGACCCGCCACTAGCAGCGGATCCAGATGAGCTGTTTTCCGTATCCGGAATTTTGCTTGCTTCGCCCGAATCGTTATCATAATTTTTATTATCCATTAGTAATGAATCTGGCCACCGTCAATCAAGATCAATCACAAGCACCAGAATGAATGTTGAGCTTGTGTCCTCTCCAGCTCCTGCTTGAAAACTCCGTTTTCTTGCATCTGGATCATTCAGTTTTTCTCGGCAATCAGATCTGGCCACCGTCAATCAAGATCAATCACAAGCACAAGAATGAATGAAGTTTGGAGTATCTTCTTGGACCTACTGCAGGCTTCATCGCGTTCTTCTAGTTGCTAACGCAACTGTTGTACTGAAAGTTCTACTAGCAGCATCTTTGGTCAGGCACACACGTACTTTTTAAATGTTCTTTTTTTCAAAGATCACTACCGAACTACGCGGATGTTCCCGAAGAATAATACTTTTTTTTAAGTTCAAAAGTCTTTTTCAAAGTTGAAAGGGTCGATTCTATTTAGATCGACATCGAGAGAAGCTATTTCGGGACTTACATGAGTTTCGTCCAGAGGGACGTTTTCGTGCTTTCTACTGAGTGCATTCGGTACTTTATGGCAGGATCCCTTTCGGTAAACGAGAATAAAGTTATGTTGTTGACTACCCTCAAAAATCCCAAAGAGGGATTTTTGAGGGTAGTCAACCAGAGAAGGGAATAGTGGTCGGTTATGACTGTGAACTTGGTTCCTTCGACGTATGGTCGAAATTTTTCAATGGCGAAAAGGACGGCAAGGCACTCACGTTCTGTGACAGAGAAATTTCGCTCAGCTTTAGTCAGAGATCGACTAGCGTAACATATGACTTGTTTGCCATTATCTAATTGTTGCGTCAAAACAGCTCCAACTCCAACAGCTCCATCACTGGCGTCGGCTTGAACGACGAAGGGTTTCGAAAAATCTGGTTGAACCAGTACAGGGGCAGATACTAAGGCTTGCTTAATTAAGATAAAAGACTTTTCGGCTTCAGGATTCCATGTAATGGCTTGTTTCTTTTCTCTTAAACGGCAGTACCAAGAGCAAAGTCCAATGAAGCGTTTAAATTCGGTAGTGTTTGTAGGTCTGGGATAGGTTATCATAGCAGATATTTTTTCGGGGTCCGACCGATATAACCGAGAAATTTAAGGAAAGTTTTGAAGAATTCGCATTTATCTACGTTAATGGTAAGATTTGCGTCCTTTAGCTTTTCCTTAACTTTAGAAAGAAGAGAGATATGTTCTTCAAAGTTAGGGGAACATACTATTATATCGTCAAGATAAAAAAAATAAAGGGTTCGAATTCAGGTCCGAAAATTGCATCGACTAGACGTTGTTGTGTTTGTGCTGAGTTACACAAACCGAAAGGCATAACGGTAAATTGAAATAACCCTCGACCTACTACGGCGAAAGCAGTTTTTTCACGAGATGATTTTTCCAAGAGGATTTGCCAGAAGGCTTTCTTAAGATCAATACACGAGATAAATTTTGCACCTCGTAAAAGAGAAAGGATCCTATCGATATTTGGAAGCGGGCAGGTGTCATGTTTAGTGACATCATTTAAAGTGCGACCATCAAAACAAAAACGAAATTCATCATTTTTCTTCCTAACCAACAAAACGGGTGAACACCAAGAACTACAACTGGGTTCTATCACACCTAGCTGGAGCATTGAATCCAGTTCTTTATTTAAGATATTCGACATATATGGAGACATAGGGAAAGGACGTCGCTTGAATGGTTTTGAGTCGCCGGTATCTATTGTCATTTGAATTTTATCTGTGCGACCTATACCTTCAGCGCTATTAACTTTAAAGTTATTAATAATTTTGTCCGCTAAGGTACGGTCGGTTGGACTAAGAGATTCTAACGAACAAAGTTGCGGGAAGCTAGCTCCTGGATTGGGCATAGAGAAAGGATGGTTTGGTTTGTTGGACTTAGTATTCCATTTGTTGGTATTAAAATCAATAGAGGCAAAATTGTTCAGCAAAGTTACTTCCAAGGATAAAGGAACACGGTAAAGAAGGCATTACAAGGCATTGAATGACTCTAAAGACGTTATCGGCAAGAATAGGTAAATCTATGAGACCAGTTACTTTTTTATTGGAACCGTCTGCTAGAGAAACTGTCGAGTTAACGGATTTATTTATTGGAATCTTATTTTGATTAAGAAAATCGAGACCTTGTTTTCCGGCACACGTAATGGAACAACCGGTATCCAAGTACAGTAAAATCCTGATTGTAGATATTTACAGATATGTAAGGTCTTTTATCAGTATCTTTAAAAATCACAAGGGGACAGACTTTATTATGAGAAGAAAGACGGTAGAAGTTTGTAGCGTTATAACTGCTACATTGCCTGCTTTCTTTCTTATGTTAATATATTTCGTTAATTCTATTCTCCAATTTCCATATCTTCTGTCATAATTCATATTCTTCTATATCCTCCATTGTATCTCTTATTTTTCTATATATTTTCTCAGATATAGATTGTATCAGAATTATGTCGTTACTTATTTGATTCATTATTCTCTTTTCATTTTTACTGGTATTTGGTATAAAAACCAGTTGGCGTCCAAATCTATCTTCTTTATATATATATATATATATATATATATATATATATATATATATATATATATATATATATATATATATATATTTCAGTATCTTCCTTTCCTATTTTCTTAATAATCATCATTTTTATCTTTTACTCAAGTTTCTAAAGAATGAATTTTATTTTCATCTCTATTTCTGTTACTTTGGAACGAGAGGTGCCATCTTTATTCTCTGTTTAGTTTAATGCTAGTGACAAAGACTCCTTTTTGTTGACATTTCTCCCTTCCCGTTCGATACAAAAGTCGATATAATGGCTTTTATTTCTAAAAATGTCGATTTTCTTCATGACTTTTGTAAAGGTATAATAACCAATTATTGTGTCGTCTCCTGAATTAGGAGGTAAGAGTTTAATATATTTTATCGGTTTCCTGATTCTACCTGTTGTATAAAAATCTTTTATAATTTTAACTTTGAAAATTCTCATTATTTACGATTATCGTATGTAAGTAGGTACATATTTTTGTGGATATTTCTTGTGTTTTTTTTATTTCTTATAATAAAAAATTAGCGATAAGAAATATATAGTTTCTTTAATATACATAGTATGTAAAAGTTTTACGAATATTTTTACAGTTTTAAATATTGAATTTAAATCCTTAATAATATCTTTTGATTTTAATAATAATTAACTTTTGACAAACTACCATTTCTATATAGAAATGTTTCTAAATTCTAAATTATCTAACTTTTCAATAAATATATATCTTGTCATTTTTACCGAATCCGCTTTGTAATTAATATTAGAATATTTCAGTAGTAAAAAGTAATTACCATTTGCTTAAAAAGATTATATATCCTTACTTTTACTTATTTGCTACATAAATAAGAATTGTTTCTCGACTTGCTTGGGTGAATAATGATAAAATTTTGTTAAATTTGATTGGTCACCTATTCATCCCCCAAGCAAGGTCTCTCATTTTGGTTTCACCATTTTCTGAAGCAAGGTGTGTTTTTCTTCATTTTAGTCAACCTCCGGGATACATTTCTCAGGTGCGGGTTAATTTATATTAACATCCAGAAGACCAACCGGCCTGAGAATGGCACTATCATTCCAATAGGAGAGTTGGATCCAGGGCAAGAAAATCCACAACTAACAACATGGCTTGCTAACAACCATAGCAGAAAAGACCAGGATAAAACCTAGGATTTGGTGACAAGCATTTTTCCTTACTATAATGTAACACTGTAGCAAGAAGTCGAATAATTTTTATTTAAATTCAACATAATATTTAAACATGTATTTTACTGTTATTTTTTTTGTTTAATATTTTAATAAACATGTGTTAATTTAACTGTGTATTGTTTCTTCTTTTTACTTGTTTGCGTGTGTTGCTCCAGAGTAGGCCATATTCACGTCCTGAGTGAGCTAGCCAGGGAGTGTTTCGTATAACGTCTAATGTAGCAATTTTGCAATTGATACATTAGGGGTTATGACGTTAAAAATTGGTCCCAACGGGAAACGATTTGTCACTCCAACGTTGTTAGTGATGTTAGTCGGATTGTAGCAGCAAACTAAGGTTTGCGGTTACAAGTTGACAACAGCAGCTCAACGTTGGGATGTTACAAATTGAGCCTCGAAGGGTTACAAATTGGCACCCAATGAATGTTCGTTGGAACGTCACAAATTGGGGCCTAACGTTACAAGTTTTTAACTTCTGTAAGGTAATTTTTCCACTCATTTTCGGTCAAGCGGTAGGAGTTTCGATATGCTCGGTTTTTAATCGATTGTTTTCGCTGACGAGAGTTAAAGGTATTTCGGTGAGATGTAGGGGAACGGTAATCTCGAGGTAAATTATTTTGCATTCTATTTGAAGAATAACTAGAGGATCGGGAAATATCGGACCTTTTGGGGTGACTGGGAATATAATAGCCGATAGTATTTATTCTGTAAGTTAGTTTTTTGGAGGATTACAATTTGTACATTGTGGGAAGGTAACTTGAGGTTTTCCACATCGGTAACAAAATATTTTCCTCGGACGATGACATTCACGGTGACTGTGTCCTTTGCCTTGGCAATTCCAACACGCAGTGGAAGAATTTGGCTTAGAAGGGAGGTACGTAATTCTTGTCTGAAGAACGGTTCTTGGGAAAGTTATTGCTAGAAGAATTGTTTCTAGACTGAAAATGTCTCGGAGGGTTTCTCTGAGCATCCTTTTGGTTTTCCACGCTAGAGATAGAAGGAAAGTCGCATTTGAAAACTGAGACCGCATTTATTTCGACAGTCTGAATGAGAGAAGATAATTGGTCTACGGGTATCCACCGTACTAGTGGCGTACTACTATCATAGTAGAATATTCCGGTAGAAGATTTGAACGAATATAAGAGATTATGGTTTTTTCGGAGGGCTGTCTCGGTAATCTCTTTATTAAATTGAGTATGTCTGCTTGATACAGAACGAAAGGTTCATTTTTCCTTTGCTTACGGCTTTTGATCTGATCCCACAGTTCGTCTTCATAGCCAAGCGGAAGGAAAGTGAATTTAAGTAATTCGACCAGTTGTGGCCAAGAGGTAAGTTTAGATTTAACGCTGCTAAACCATTTAGCTGCGTTACCTGAGAAAAATTCCACGGCAGATCGGAAAAGTATCGTATCGGGAATATCACGCGATTCAGCAAGATTTTGGATTTTTTCCAAGGCACTAAATAGATGCTTAGGATCGCCGGAAAATTTAATATTACAGTCACCTACGTTGACAGGAGTATTAAGATGGACGATAGGGTTAATGGCTGGTGTCGATAACTCGAAGGACTCTCAACTCCCTCAGGAGGGAGAGCAGGCTGAGTACACTCTCTTTCCATCGCTGTTGTTGACCTAAGGGAATAGGGATCTCGGTCAGTGGCCATAGATGTGCTCTATGGACACTTAGCTAGGAATAAATGCCTTTTAACACATACAGATAATGTTTATTGCGATAAATAAACAACAATCAAAGTACTAATACTAAGAATCTGTAATAAAATATAATTATCTCCAGGTCTGGAAGCTGGAAGATAAGTATATAAATTATTCTTAAACTAAGAATCTGTAATTAAACTGGTTAGCTTAAACAATAAAGATCAGTTTAAGATAAATTAAAAATATTCAAATTTTTATGAAAAAATTTACAAGTGCAAAAGTCAGGACTATGATGGGATCGTGCCAGAAACCTGAAAATAGGCGTGGGACGTCAGGTATAGTGACTTTTGGACGAATCAACAATAAAAAGTATTAAAAGTTTATAAATAAAATAATTATAAATAAATAACGAAATGTCGATGACCTGTAAAAAAAAAGTGAAAAACTTTTACAAGTTAATTTTTTAGAAAAAGTAATTTCTTACACTACTTTAAAAGTTCCTGAAAGAAAATACAATATTAAATATAAAATAGCAAAAATCCGTCTATCAGTAGCGACGGATAAATTGCACAAATAAATCAGATTTTTGACTAAGTCAAAAAGAATATAAAATCAAAATAAAATGGCGGTTTAGCACAAACCGACAAAGTTTCACTCTGAAACTTTGTCAAAAATTTCTGAAAGTAGAATAGGTATTATTAGTAAAAATAAAACAAAGGTTTCCGAGTTTCTGGGAACCAAATCAACCAGAAGGTCTCAACTTGCAAAAGAGGCTGGATCTGCGGACATATCCTGACCAGATCTGAATTGTTGGCCATCGTGCACCAGTATTTATACAATAAAACTGGGTCAATGGTTTTAACCGTCATTAACGGTTTTTAACCGTCATTAACGGTCCTTCTGGCTGTGAGCCGTCTGGACCTGCACGATCGCCAATGCTCAACTTCGGAATTTACTATTGGCTGCAAGTCTGTTGCATTTCGACCAATGATAATTCTGGAGTCGAGCAACAGATTTGGGAATTGCGACTGGCTGAAATTATGTTGTAATTTGTCCAATCACAAATTCCGAAATCTGCAATTGGCGACACTGGCATAGGGGCTTGTGAAGGTATATATGCGGGATTCGAGTCGGTAGCGATAATTTCTTATATTTGAAGACTGCGTTGCGGTGCTATTTTTTACCATTTAGCTACCACGTTTGGGCATCATTTTCTTTCATTTAGCTACAACGTTTGGGCATCATTTTCTTTCATTTAGCTACCACGTTGTGCTACATTTTCTTCCATTTAGCTACCACGTTGGCGCCATTTTCTTTCTGTGTATCCTCTTTAATGATAGATTAGAGGTTACACAAAGAACGGTACTAGGCTCGGGCTTCAGTCTGGTAGAGGTATCTTGGTCGGGGCTCTTATTACAGCTCAAATATAAAGAATCAGTTAGAGAAGTACTGACGATACAGAGACGAGAAGTTAGAAGATCTTCTCTTAAGGTGTCATGCATTTCTGCGTAGGCGTCCACCGTACATCGTCTTGTCAGGTGAGATGTTAAATATTCTGGATTAAATAATTCTGTTTTTAGCAGCATTGCGAAGCATTTCATAGCTGTGGATTCCTGTCCATTGTCGAATATTGCGCAGCCATGACATTTTTTTACGTCCGAGACCTCTCCTACCCTCTATTTTCCCTTCGAGTATCAGTTGCTGAAAAGTGTATCGTTCTCCTCGTATAATGTGCCCCAAGTATGCAGTCTTCTTACTTTTTACATAATTAAAAAGTTCCCTATCCTGTAAGCCCGCTCTTCTGAGTACTTCCTCATTTCTGACCCTGTCCGTCCATGATATTCTGAGCATTCGACGCAGGCACCACATTTCGAACACTTCAAGTTTGTTAATGGAACTGGCCTTTAACGTCCATGCTTCCATTCCGTACAGGAGAACAGGCCACACGTAACACTTAAGCATCTTGTATCGGAGGTTGAAGTCCAATTTGCGATCAGTCAGAAACTTACGAAGCCTCAAAAAAGCATTTCTGGCTTGTTCAACTCTGCTCTTTATTTCATTCTCGGGGTCCCAACCCTCATTCAGCAAACATCCCAAGTATTTGAATTGCCTGACTTGTTCGATTTCTTCTCCAGAGACATATATCTTTGCGTTGGGGTAATCATTTCTACTTATAATCATTGATTTTGTCTTCTTGATATTTATTTTCAAACCCCGAGCTTCACTTGCAAGAGTTAGATCATTCAAAAGGCATTGAAGATCTTCGATGTTATCTGCCACTATGGCTGTATCATCGGCATACCTGATGTTATTAATAAATATGCCGTTAACTTTAATACCCTTATTAGAGTCTTCCACTGCTTCTGCGAAGGCTTTTTCTACGTATAAATTGAACAGCATTGGAGACAGGGAAACCTTAAGACATAGAGAATACGATAACGTGAAAGGCAAGATACAGTTAAGATACGCGAGAATAAAATAAACCGTGAGAGAAAAGGTATTTTGATCGTGCGGTACACACTTAATATTTCGACACATATACACTCGTTATATGATAAAACAAATAATAATATAAGTCAATAAAAATGCCTGAAAGAGATACACCTACACCTTGCACAAAAATATAAATTCATATTATAACAAAAAATAAAAAGCAAATATATCGTTAACAAGGTTATATTGAGGTATATTAGAAAAAAAAAATGCACTATAACAATTACGGCACAGTTAAATGTCACGAGATAAGTGATTACACGATCTATTATCAAAAATACAACAAAATACCTTTTTGAAAAATAATACTGAATAATGCAGTATTCTCAAGAATAAAAAACAAGGAATATTATGATTGTCAATATTCGTCAAAATAAAATATTATTATGCCTTGAGAATACGTAAACATTTACTAAATTTTTTGGAATGTGATTACCTCAAATCTATTCCTAAAATTTATTATAAATATACCTAACCTACTTTAATATCAAACAAATGGCTCGTAATTTATACGTATGATATCGTAAGTTTATACCCGTAGTTCATTCGGTTATACTCAACCATAAAGCAAAGTCACTGAACTGGATGTTATAAATCAATTTGTTACTATTTTAGGTATTGAAGTTGAGCTTTAGTCAATAAAATTTATGATTACTCACAATACCGTAGACAACAGGTGGACACACAGGTGACGGCATTACGTACTCAATACAGGCACTTGACACTGGGTCCTGGCAACAGGTATTGGACGGCAGGTCAGCAATGAATTACGGTCTTCGATCCGTAATCCCTCGAATTGACTTAGGTAGTCGAAAAGAGAAACAACCAGACAGAAACAGCACAGGTAGTAGCCAGTAGTATAGATAAATTAAGATACAAATGAACGTAAAGTTGAATGAAGGCGTCGAACAGCAGAGACGAATGAAGGTAGAGATGAAATGAACGATGGTAGAGATGAACGGCAAACAGAGGTGACTTCGTTCCTTCGAATTGGAATACGTCTGTTTGACAAAAGGGAAAATAATTAATATAGGACTCACTGTGTAGAGATATTTTATATAGATAAGGGTGAATTGAAAATACACTTACCGCCGTGTGATGGAGAACCAACCGCTTGCCACAGGAAACTACTTGAAAATGAATTCGAATTTTGATCTTAGGCAAGCTAAAGATAAAAAAAGAAGTGGGAGTATTGGCTGAAGAGTGCCACGCAAAATTGGTATTTAAAAAACAAGGCTACTGTGGTCATTTTTGTAACTTAAACACTTTCTCCTGACAGGAATTATACGTTCACCGAAAACCAACTTTTCTGTTTTTTTTGCGAAGGTAGACCGGGGATTTCACAATAGGCACTGACTCCTTTGTTACTAGGAAAGATTTCTATTAAGCAAAGGATAGATAAAAAGATCAGGGAACATTTGGCGAAATATTTCATTGTTAAAAAAAGCGTAGCGAATCGCTTGTTGCTGTTGGGTTATTTTTACGGCTTTTAACAAAATATTTAAACATAGGCGGCGTGAAATTAATTTTCTAATGGGAATAATTTAAATGAATTTTAAACATGCTTCAAGGTTGTGTATTGGCAGTAGCTGTAAGTATTCTGCTGCCTAGAGAATTAGATACCATTGAACGTCCGAAACCAATTATTATCAAAATTGGTACACATTATTTACATGAAGATTATTATCACGAAAAATGAAAAACTCGTATCTACAAAATTTTTTAACAATGGATCATCGACCATGCTGCTTTTAGGTTAATGTAATGGCAGTTAAGAGGTTTTAATCAATAGTACTACTACTACTAAGTTTTATTTATATCTTGTAGTTTAAACAAAAAACTTACCTTGTTATCTACACGAGTGAACGCTGAAATTAATATAGATATTATTTTACTACCAAAATATAAGCGCGCCGACAAGCACGTGGTAACTAATAAGCACTTCCGAGGTTTTCGTTCGCAGGAATTCTATTTGAATTACTTACATGGTTTTCATTTTGTGCACTAGATGGCTCTGTATTCAAAAAAGACTGTATTTCATATTATAAGATTATCAGATACGTATTTTTCAGTGATTTGGTGAAAAAAAATTGAAATCAGTAAAAATGCAGGTACGTTGTTTTTATGCTAAGCCAACGATATATATATAAATATATATATATATATATATATATATATATATATATATATATATATATATATATATATATATATATTTTTATATATATATATATATATATATATATATATATATATATATATATATATATTTTTATATATATATATATATATATATATATATATATATATATATATATATATATATATATATATATATATATATATATATATATATATATATATATATATATATATACGGGGTGGTCCAATAAGCCGATCTCTCGACTATATATCAGAAACTATTCATGTTATAACTTTGAGAGAAAAAATTCTTTAGTAAAAGTGGCTAAGAGAAATCGCTGGAAATAACTTTCAAGTTTCTGGGTTAACCGCTAGGGGGCGTAACCTGTGAAGAAAAATTTGAAAACCAGTTTTTTTATGAAATATGCCCAATTATACCAAGTGTTAAATAAGTAAACTAGAAAGAGGCCTAAATTCCGCACAAAGTTGTTCAAGTACTTTTTTTATTTTTTCAAATAAAGGGTGGGAGAGAGTGGGAAAGTATTTGTGGATAAATACCTATAACTTTGGCTTGGATCAACCGATTTTAACGAAATTAGTGTCATTAGAAAGAGTGTGGATGATTTAATTTACATATACTATACAACAATTGCATTTAGTTTTAATTGTCATTCGTAGAGGGTACTTTTGAATAGAAATAATTAAATTTTGTTTTTCTTCAAAATGTTTAATGGAAACACCTATTTATTGTAAATTATAATGGAACTGGATTAAATTGTGGACATAACAGCTGCTTTAATCTCAGCTGTTAATATACTATTTATTGCGTTTATAATGCGCTGTTTCATGTCGTCTCGCGTGGTTGGTCGAGTTTGGTACAACAAGTCCTTCAATCTTTCCCACCGCTAAAGTCCCGACATGTTACGTCTGGAGATGACCATGGCCTAGCTGGCCATGAAAATATACTTCCCCTTCCAATCCATTTATTTGGATAACTTGCATACAAATAATCTCGAACTCGTCTGGTAAAGTGCGCAGGACATCCGTCATGTAATATTATATCTCTTCTTGTTTGTAAGGAAATATCTTCTAATAAAACAGGCAACTGATTTTCCAGAAAATACTAATATGTTTCGCCATTTAAAGTTCTATCAAAGAAATATGGACCTACGATCTTTCCATCAACTATACCACACCAAACATTAAGACTCCATCTACCTTGAACCTGCACCTCATGTATCCAGTGCGGATTTTTTTCAGCCCAATAACGCATATTATGCAGATTAACACCACCCGCACTATTAAACGTAGCATCGTCTGTCCACAAAATCTTTGACATGATATGCGGTTGTTCTTCTAGCAGACCTAACATCCAATTGCAGTAATCCAGCCTTGCATCAAAATCTCTCTCATGTAAAGCTTGGTGGATAACTACATGATAAGGATGTAGTCTAAAAAACAGAACAACAAACATTGGTGAAAAATAAACCACTATATTTACTAAAACTCAAAAAATCTTAAAAAATCCACAATAGTTTCATAAGATAAATCGTGCATAAGTATTTTTAAAAAACGGATAAAAGGGTAAAAGCGCCGTGTTGCCGTTTTTATCGAAATATTAAAATAACAGTTGAATCTTAAGTTTAAAGGGAATTCCAAGTTTCTGACCTAAACTTTCACTTTATAATATGAAAAACCAACCTGTGATGTTTTAAAATCCTTAGAACAGTAGTTTTGGGTATGTTTAATTCTATAGAGATTTGCCGACTACTTATATGTGGGTTGTTGTGGATGTTGAATTAAAGTAAGAACATTGATTGAATTATCTTCGGTCATACCTCTACTACGTCGTTTAAAACAAGGACGATGAAAACTACCAGTTGCTCTTAATCTTGCCTCTCTCTTTCAAATACTTCTTTACCATAATGTTAGGATATCTTACAGAATATATACGTAAGGCAATAGCGGCATTTTGGTGACATTCGAAACAAACTCCAATCAGACCATACAATTCTGCATTTGATATACTCATCACGACTTATTAGTACTGATAATTAATTACTAATATTAACAATATTAATATCTATTGAAAAAAATGCAATCTTCAATTCGAATTACAATATAACACTTCTTAACAATGTTTTGACTGCTGTCAATAAATAAACAATATGAACTCCCCGTCAAATTTATTGTCGTAGCCTACTTGTTTCGAAAAAACTATTTTTAATCATATGAAATAACAATGGTCAAAATAGCTATCAACATTAAGATTCTTCTGCTATAAAAAAATTTGAAAGTACCTACTGACTTATTTTTTATTTTAATTTATAATACAGGGTGAGTCAATACTATACTTACTTATGTTTATGCGTTTTTATTCATATCTCGAGTTTGACAAAAGCTATTAACATGCGGTTTGCGTCATTTTGTTACGAATTTAATCCAGTTCCATTATAATTTACAATAAATAGGTGTTTCCATTAAACATTTTAAAGAAAAACAAATTTAAATTTTTTCTATTCGAAAGTACCCTCTACCTATGACAATTAAAACTAAATGCAATTATTTTATAGTAGATGTAAATTAATGCATCTACACTCTTTCTAATGACACTAATTTCGTTAAAATCGGTTGATCCAAACCAAAGTTATAGGTATTTATCCACAAATACTTTCCCACTCTCCCCCACCCTTTATTTGAAAAAATAAAAAAAAGTACCTGAACAACTTTGTGTAGAATATAGGCCTCTTTCTAATTTACTTATTTAACACTTGGTATAATTGGGCATATTTCCCAAAAAACTGGTTTTCAAAGTTTTCTTTACAGGTCACGCCCTCTAGCGGTTACCCCAGAAACTTGAAAGTTATTTCCAGCGATTTCTCTTGGCCACTTTTACTAAGGAATTTTTTCTCCTAAAGTTATAACATAAATAGTTTCTGATATATAGCCGAGAGATCGGCTTATTGGACCACCCGGTATATATATATATATATATATATATATATATATATATATATATATATATATATATATATATATATATATATATATATATATATATATATATTACAATAAATTATTTTTGTTAATTTTTAATTATTTTTACAAAATATATACAGGTATATATAATTTTATTTTCAAAAATTATCTGAAATAGTTGATCACATTCCTATAATTTGCTATACCCCCTTGGTAGAAATCTCCATCTCTTCTAATGTAAATATTTTCATTATGTTACTCTCTTGGAATATTATAATCGATATTTAGATTAGCAGCTATACAAATGTTGTGCAAAATGGTACATGTATTAATGATTTGAGCGACCCTGAATGGATTGTATCTTAACTTCCTCTTTACAAGTAAACATCTAAATCTGCCTTTTAAGACACCAATACAACTTTCTATACAATTACGAGCAGTCATGTGCCTTTGCGTATACAAAAACTCAGGAGTTCTAGGGGCTGCATTAACTATTGGTGTTAAGCACGTAAGCAGGAGTAGGCAAGCACTTTTCAAGATCAACCATTATAACTTTTAGGCTAGGAATTATGGAAGACCTTATCAACTTTTTTTAGATGATTATATCGGTTAGATGCCTCTACGAGATATCTATCATATTCATCCTGTAGGCTTTCACAAAAACCGTCACAAGAAAACTCAACCACAGAAACCGTCACAAGTGTCGCATGTGTCATTAATCGGCGATTTAAAGGAATAGTTGAACTCTGTGTTACATATTTTATTATAAGGCCATGGCTTGGCTATATTTTCCAATGAAATATTCTGTTCCTCATACTGTTGCTTATAGAGTTCACACATTTTGGAAATATTTAAATGTGACCCTAGATAATTTTATGATAATTGGTCTTTTCACGCCAATAATGCGACTGTTCAAAGGAAATTTTACACTGTGTTCTCTTACACTACGTCTCACTTCGGTGATTTTTTTGGGGCCGAACCTTTTTTCTTATTCTATCTTCAGATACCACACCACTAGTTTCTTTCTTAGATAAAGCGGTTCCAACGAAGGTCTGCGAAATGTTTAATGTATTCAAGTAAAATAATTTCCAAACGATTACATACACGTGTGGTCTTTGGCGAGTGAATATCGTAAAGTTTTGTTCCGTTGATTTTTTTCTCCCGTTATTTCGCATCGTGTATGGATGGGCTGAAATTTTAACAGTTGGTGCGACAAATTGACGTTTCTGATTAATATCAATTTGAGCAGACCAAAACTGTTTTAAAATATCGTGACGATTTTCTTGTAAAAACTTAAAAACCCAAATTGATTAGAGTTATCATGTAATGGGTTTTCTTTCGGTATCTAAAGTCTCATATAAGTAGGAGTATTACGGCAACGTTAAAATGCATAGCAACTAAAGTATTACTTAAAAACTGAACACCTAAAAACTTAGTTAAAGGAACTGATTGTCCTTACTATTGTTTGAATTGTTATCTCGTATCTCGAATTATAATATTTAAAAGTGTTTTTTGTGTAATGTGCAGATATCTATTTTTAATTTTTCAACCTATAAAAATAGTAATTATCACTTTCAATATTGCTAACTAGAATAAAAGTATCATGTCACATACATCCATCAATAATTTGAGAAGTGTAGACTAAGTCACTCAAAATGTTTCATTTACCAAACTTTTAAGTGCTTTAAATATATGCATTGAATAAATTTGCCTGCACTTTAATATGATGATAAACACTACTTAAATATTAACGAAAAGTAAAATACAACATAATTACCTGATATATTATTTTCAAGTGAGGTTATGTGGTCACGTTCTTCTTTCGTAGTCGTTTTAGTATCATTTATTTTCTGTACTAAAGCACACCTTCGCTGCGATTACGAAAAATTCAATTATTATGTTGTATGCTTTACCAGTTTTAATTGACTGGTACTATAGAATATTGTATTTAGATACACCAGTCGGAATAGTCTGGTAGTTCTTAATAAATGTGAGTGCGATCTATGTGTAAGTTTTTAAAGATTTATTTGTAGTAATAGTTATATACATACAAGGAATATACAAACTTGCTGAAAACTGCATCAGTACCAGGCTATTTCATCTGGTAAAGCAAAAACTGAAATTTAAAAGTGCATATAATATTTTCAAATAAAATAAACCCAAAACTTTTATTTAGAACAAAATACATATTTTTCATAAAATATAAAAACAACAAATGCTAAATATTAGTAAGGATAAGTTTTTAAATGTATGCATTGTGTTTAAAATTAAAACAAGGTAAACATAAAGCAGGTTTTTCCTTGCATGTGCTGCAGTATGTAGTAACTTTAGTGACCCTTTTATCAGCTTCTTTACTTTTCATTGTTTCCCTCAGCTTCTTGTAACATTCCATACAATTTCTCCTTTTTTTGGTACCAGATCCTTCGGGTTTGGTCAGTATATGTTTTCTTTTCGAAGACTGAACCAATGTTTGGTCCGTAGACTTATTGGCTAGCTGAAATGCTACTTCTTCGCGAAATTTTATTAGAGGCCACTTTGTGTTTGAGTTTATCGTATTATAAATGATCCAAGAGTTCACTAAAGCTGCCCCAAAAATTAACTCAAAAGCAACTTTTTTATACCACTTTAACGTCTTTCTAAGAGCAGTGTAGTAAGCTGGCATTTGATCACTATAATCAACCCCTTTTTTGGCCTTATTGTAGTCAATAACACAAAGGAGTTTTAAAATGTCTACTTGTTTTCTATTTTTTCGACCAGTATTGTAAAGAGCAGTGTTATGGTTCCCCTTACTGGTTATCATTAAAACAGACCGCTTATGTTGCCACTTAATAACTTTTATCCCTTGTTTATTGCACATACCTATCACTTCATAAGATTTCATTTTTCTTGTAACAATTGTCTTAGGGAGACCTTTTCGGTTAGTTCTTAAAGTTCCACAATACAAAGTTCTTTCTAGCAGATCTTGAACTAATGGTACACTGGAGTAAAAGTTATCAGCGTACAGTGTTCTTCCTGTGTCTAGTAAGCTATCCATGATTGCCATAACAACATTATGTGAATGTCCCTTACTTGAAATAGGATCTTCTTTGCCACAATATACTTTAATTCTATAAGTGTAATCATCTGTTGTACACACTTTATATAGTTTCACACCATACGCTTATTTTTAATATATTGACGCATCCCTAAGCGTCCTCTCCAAGGAACCATAATTTCATCGATAACCACGTTTCTACCAGGTGTCAATATATCTTGAAATCTATTGTTTAAAATGTCTAATAAAGGTCTAATTCGGTATAGTTTATCTGTGGTATTTTGCAAACCATCGTTATCGTTGAAATGTAGATATTTTAAGATCAATAAAAATCTGTCCCTTGTCATGATGCTACTTATAAAACTGTTATAGTAAAGAGGATTTTTAGATCAGTATTGTTGTAAAGTAGGGACATTTGTCAGACCTGTACAAATGATAATGGCTAAAAAGCTTTTCATTTCCTGTTGATTTACAGGTATCCAGGATCTTTGTCTAGATTTAGGTTTGATTGAGTTGTTATTTAATTGTTGAGATGCATATCGATTGGTTTCTGTAACCAGGAGATCAATAACCGTGTCATTTATAAATAGTGAATAGCTTTAAAGAGGACTAATGGATTCACTCTGAACGTTAATTACTGGGTTTACTAAATGTTCATTTATACCTATGTTTATATCATTATTTTCAGTTATTGGTATCCATTCATCAAGTGTTGCTACATTTTCGAAAATTTCACTTGAAGTACCTTGGTCTCCTACAAATTTCACATGAAGTAATAAACAAGAAGAGAAAAAAATTGTTTACTTACTTGTATTTTCAATAAGTTCATCGTCACTCTCGGAACTGATTTTATATTCGTCATTATCTGAATTAGTTGAACATTCAGAAGGAGCGTAATTAGGATCACAGTCCGAATTGTCGCTAAATGGTTCTTCCTCTGATTTGCTCAAAGTATTTATAGTTGTTTCTTGGTGACGATCCAAATTCTGATTGGAGTCTACACAACTACCACTTGCAGTTGCATTTTGCAACGCCAAATTTACTAATTTAACAGTTATTTTACTCATTTTACACAATCTTTATACAAATATTTTAAGCACTATTATGGCTCGACCGAGATAACTAAACTAAGCTGGGAATTACAAATAAAATTACTCACCAGTTGAATTCATCTGGGAATCCCCACAATGAAAAAAAAAATAACTTGTATGCATTACCACTCGAATCCAACGGGTAATAAATGATCCCTCTATTAGATAGATCTCTTTCAGATAATAATATAGGTACCTATAATGTTAGTTTTGACCAACGCGTTTAGTTTGTACGTTACTCGCCAGATGGAAATACATGTATTTATTTTTAGCCGTAATTTCTGCAAACGTAGTTACCAGTCTTTTTCAACTGGTGGCGCAGCGAAGGTGTTATGTGGTCACGTTCTTCTTTCGTAGTCGTTTTAATATCATTTATTTTCTGTACTGCACACAAACGTTGTCTACAGCTCATTTTGTCCATACTTTCTTTAAATATAGTATCACAAACACAATCACTAAGTTCAAACTATCTTCAGAATATTTTTTGTGAGTCACTTTGTACTCATAAACGCGGTAAATGCAAATTTAATATTAATCGCTTTTTCGTCTCTTTTGTTGCAACAGATTACACAATACCTACGTGGATTAGCCTTTTTCTCGGTTGGTGAGCATATTCCGGAATGTGCCTCTCAGTTAGACACAAAGTTCCAGGTTGTATGCTACGTCTTCCAGCTTTTTTAGTGGGTGTATGATAAGTTTCAATTATTCTCTCCACTAGAGTTTTTCTAAATTCCAAATTTCTATCTTGGCCCCCATTTTTTTGGTCCTACACAAATGTGTTCCATACTGAAATATCCAATAAATAAAAAAATATCTTTTTGTAGTACTTTTTTCCCCTCTTTCTCGTTGTTGGGTAGTCAAGAAAATGTTGATTTAGCCGATCAACACCTCCAATTGTATCATTATAGTCGATGACTACTTTTGGTTTAGAAATGTGATTTTCTTCTCTATCTCTTTTTCTTTTAATCTCCATTTGTGAGTTGTGAACTGTAGATAAAAGACAAACATCTTTCTTGTCCTTTCATTTCAGAAATATTACTTTCCCCTTTTTCAACTTTTTCCGTTGCAATTCTATGGGAACTTCTTTACGATTCAAATGCAAAGTTCCGTACACATCTGTTTTCTATTTTATTAGTATGTCTGCGAACTAAGGAAATGTATAAAAATTATCTATTGTTAGGCAATAACTCATACCTAACGGTGGTTTCATTAGGGAAAGTACCGGAACACTTGGGTAAATCTTTGTATTCTTCACTTACTTTTGTACTTTTCCCTGTATATATTATGCTAGGCTATAAATATCCAGATTTTAACTCGCAGCAACAATAAAGTTTAATGCTAAATCGAGCCCTTTCCATTGGGATGTATTGCACCCAACCAAGACGTCCTTTATGCAACAGAAGACTTTCATCGACACTGATGTCCCTTTCTGGAGTATACAAAGAGCTGCATTTATTATTTATGTTTTCAAAAACAGGCCATATTTTATTTAGTTTGGGCTGTGGATGAGTTTTCTGGATTGTACTCTTCATTGTTACCAAAATGCAAATTCTTTTGGATATCATATCTCCTGTAAGCGAGCAACTTCGACAATATCGAAGTTTCAAAGACTTCTGAAGCCGTCCAGTACATTATTTCCTCTGGTTTGCTGAAAATCCCTTGAAGTATTTTCATTGCCAGAAACACATGCAATTCTTCAACAGTAACTGGCGACTATTATGTTGATGCTTGCTGTTGTTGAGCAAATCTATTGGTTTCTGTCACAATTTGATTGACGAGAACATCATCAAAAAATAATTGATAATATGATAAAACGTCAAATTCATCTGACAAATCAAAAGTGCATCCAGGAGCTCCAATAAAGGGAAATCTTGGTGAAGCAAAGGCTGGCTGATTTGTACTAATAATATAGCAATTTCTAGCTAAATTCAAAGAGGTGTCAACATCACTTTCCTCTGAATCAATTTCAATTTCGGTATCACTCTCTTCGGAACCACTTGCTGATAGATTTACGTATTCTGATTCACTGTCACTGAAATAAAAACAAAATATATTACAATAAAGAAAAATTCTAATTTATAATTCAATATGTTATTTTAGATGAATTAAAATAAAATGTAGTAAAATAAAAAATATATACATTACTATAACTTACCGATTATTATATGCAAAATTTACTTACCAAACAATATAATAATATTATGAAAATAAGGCACAAATTAGTTCAAACTCAAAAACACAATAAATATCGACTTCAGACGTCTTTACACCGGCAAGACAGAAGACTTGTATAAAAACAAAAGTTCGACAATAGTATCGTTTATCAATGGTGACGATTGCAAATTGCAAGTTATGAGATAATAAATATACTTAATTTAATAAGGTATTGGTGAAGTTCATTATTGTATGGTGAACACAACTTTGTCAAGAGTAGAAGGATCACTGGAATTTAAATCCAACACTGATTGAATGGAGTTTCTTGCGTCATCCTGGTCGATCATCGTATAAAGATCGGTGAAAAATTTAGAGATTTGAGTTGTAGCAGGAAGTTCTGATCGAATCGGCCGCTGTAAATAAACAGTATTTCTTCCCAAGCTCAAAGAAACGACGGATCCAGGAATGTCCCTTGGATGCTCTTTGAATCTCCTTGGAATCAATGACATAGAAGGTTGAACTTGGACCTCACTTATTCCTGCCGCTTCTGAGCCCAATGGATCTTCCGTTTTCATCTCTCCTTTATCTAGATTGGTCTCGGGATCATCTTCAGTGTCTGACTGGGACTCTCCCACGTCGAGATCAGTTTGGCTGGAGGGGTGATATGTGGGTCTTTTTGAAGTCCGACTTTCCTCAGATCGGCTCCGTCTGCGCTTTGGTTGAGAACGAGCAGGTATGTCCTCATCGTCTCCGCAACCGGGCTCTGAGTCATCGTCTTCGGGTTCCTTGAATAGATCAGCAATTTGAGCTAATCCCTTCAACGTAGATCTGAAGGATCGGGCTTGCTGGTAATCAATATCAACATTCTGTGCATCCTGAAGGAAGGCATCTATAAAAGCTATGTAATAGGACTTATTGTGGAGAGCAGTTGTGGATGATCCAACCCCCCGGTAGTTCTCGAGGGTAGAATCAATAGTTGGGTTGATATAAATGCAAGGGTTTTCAACTTTGAGCCAAATCCACTGACTTCTAAACCTAGGTAGGGATTCTCACGAATTCCTATTTGAACCGATTCAAACATCAGAACTTCCTGCTACAACTCGAATCTCTAAATTTTTCACCGATCTTTATACGATGATCGACCAGGATGACGCAAGAAACTTCATTCAATCAGTGTTGGATTTAAATGCCAGTGATCCTTCTACTCTTGACAAAGTTGTGTTCACCATACAATAATGAACTTCACCAATACCTTATTAAATTAAGTACGTTCATAATTTTATACTTTAAAAAAAAAAAAATATATTTTAAAGTAACTCAATACTGACTGAGTGATCTATTTTATAATACAAAAATAATTTAGATATATGCTTACATCAATGGTATAGTGCACAGAAGTGGTAAGTACAAAAATAGTAATTTTCCAGGAGAACGATTTAAAAGTTTGATGTTGTGTAGGAAATGTGTTAATAAGTTTATAGCTGCCGCAATATTCTTTAATTATTCAATAGTTACTTAAGTTCATAAACAATAATATAAATACATTTAAAATATTAGTAATATTCTTCTATGTCCAAATATTTAATAAGCAGTATGTACTTATTTCTGTACTTATTTCACTAAGCAGTGAAAGTAAGTCCTTTTTTTTAGCCTGACTTATAGGACGCTTGTTTGGATAAGCGTGTTGTAATGTTACTGACTCTCATTGTTTTACCTGTGAATAAAAAAGTTATTTTTTATCAACAGACGAATTAATCTCATACAATTATTCTTTTTACCTGTGCATTCCTCTTCTGATTGATATTGATTTCCAGAAAGTGTTCGTCTGAAAGTGTATATTTGTAAAGAATAGGGTGGGGTTTCTCCTTTACAAAGCGAAACCATTTAATTTTAAGCCAGTTAACGGAATCACCTGCAATATTGTTGGTAGTATTGTGTAGCGTTTCCTTTGACAGAAAGTGTGGGTCATAAATCTCCTCATATGTCAATGTTTAAACAATATACGGTCTAGGGTTTATTCTTGCAGCAGATATAAGTAACACCCATTCTCTAATTGTATAATTTTTCTTGTGTTTCCGCGCTCTTTCAATAGTTGCGTGTATAGCATCTGCTTTTAAGTAGGAATGCCCTGATTCCATAAATTTGAAATCTATTGTCTCTAGGTGGTTAAAGTGATTCACTGCATACAACATGGATGCGGAGACATAGACATGTTTGTTTCTGTTTTGCCCTCCACAGGTATCGGAGAAAGAGGAAAAGACCTCCTGACCCCCCGCCAGATTTAAGTGGGAAAAAAATAATAATCAATATAATATATACGATTTCGGTCCATTCGAAATATATTTACATGGAAAAGACAAAAATATAGGAAATTCATTCAAGTATTGCTAAAACAATTTTTAACTTGAACCCAAAGCAAATTATCAAATTTAACCGTAAATAAAAAAACCCGGTTAGGAGTTGTTTTTAAAGATTTCAAATCAGCCAATCTATGTGTGAATGATAAAAAATGGGAAAGTTTACAATATGATGTTTTTATTCCAAATCACAATGTCTCCTGTATGGGTATAATAAGAAACATATGCAAAGAAATATCTGAAGTAGAAATTAAAAAAGCAATTGAAACAAAATTGGCCTCCTGTAAAGTAATTGACATAAAGAGACTAACTAGGAGAATTCTTGAAGAGGAAAAAGAACAAATTTATGAACCAACAACTACTATATGCGTGATATTTACAGGAAAAGCACTGCCTAGAGAGGTTCTTGTATATGGATTGCTCATGAGGGTTATTCCATATATCAGCCCAGTTCTAATGTGAGGAAATTGCATTTTATATGGTCAGAGTAATAATCAATGCAGAGGAAACCCAAAATGCCAGAAATGGAGGAAAAACCAACACGAAGTGGCCTCGAATTGTGAAACATACTGCATTCATTGCAAACATCATGATCATATCTCTAAAGATAAAAAATCTAAAGAATTCCAACGACAAAAAGAAATAAAAGCCCTAATGTCTTTCTCTAACATCTCATATTATGAAGCAAACATGCAAATACCAAAAAATGAAAACAGGGAATATTCTTTCAACGAAGAGAATTTTCTTATCTTGCATAAAGAGTCCAAGCCTAATAATATAATAGATATCACAGAAAGAAGAACAGAAGCCATAAAGAATGATACAAATATACTAAGATATAACCGAATCGTCAAATCTCAACCAACAAAAAGAAGGAAACCAGACATGACAGGATATGACCAAAAACAACACAGTGCTCAACTAATTAATGCGGAGGGAAGATTGAACTGGGCAACAAACACTCACTCAATGCCATCAACATCAAAAAGTTGCAGTATAAATAAGGAAACTGAACTTGGAATCTCCTATGCAATGTCATTACTACCACCACAACATAAAGAGATGGTACTATATTTTGTAAATAACTTGCTAAGAAACTTATACCCTCACTCATCTAATGTATCACAATATAAAACAATTAAAAGCAACTCAACAAATAACATAACCTATGATTTAATGGAAGATGGGACGTGGGGCAGTATCTGATGCTTCAGAATACTAAGCCCAAACTAAAAAAAAGTTTTCACTCTGACTATAATACAATGGAATATGAGATCATATAATGCTAACGTGGATAACTTAAAATAATTATCAAAGAATACAATCCTGACATATTATTGCTGCATGAGACATGGTCATCTCTTTTTTCTATTTTTATTATTTCCTCTGAATTGGTTTGTTTAAGCTTTTTTAAGATTTTACCAAGTACCAAATAGTGATCGCTTCCCACATTGGGTGACGTCAAATTTCTCACATCCACTATCTGTTTATGGTGAATATTTCAGTTTGTGTCCACATAATCTATCATTGATCTATGTCCTCTTGTATTTTCAAACGTGTATTTGTGTTGCAACTCCGCCTGCATTGCCCACTACGTGGATCGAGTAGCTTGGTGGGTGATGTTGCCGGTATCAAGCCCGGATAAAGGAGGAGAGTTGTAGGGTTATCATACTCAGTCATATCATACTCAGTCAAACAAATATAAATAATTAATACTTAATTTTCTACTTCGAACTAGTTATTATATTATATTAATCATCAATTATTGTGTCCACATTTTCGCTGACAAAAATATTATTCCAAAATGTAATGCGATTTGGGGGCATTACTTGACCAATTTTAGTGATTATATTCTGTTTTCTTTCCATGGTAATACCTCGTGGTTGAGAGATAGAGAGTGGTTTTGCAATGCCATTTTTTTGGATATTAGCCTTTAAAAAATTGGCACTTATGATTTCTCCTTCAAAACTAGTTTTATAACCTAATGTATGGAAACCTCTTATGAACTGAACTTCCACCATTTATTGAAGGTATGGACGAGGGACCAACCTTGTTATTTTATATTGGGATGATTCGTCTTTCCAGTTGAAAAAATCATCAAAAGCCATGTCGATAATTTCGACATTGCGTGTTGACGTTTTAACCGCATTTACAAAATCAACGAAGTCATAAACTTTACCTTGTCGATTTAGTGATTGCTCGACTATATGGTGAAATGAGTCAGCTGCCATAAATGACTCAAAATATCTTAAGAGTTATATTCCTAATGTTCAATTCTAATGAGTTTACAGCATACACAAAATACGTGGACAAGCACAAATTTTTGTTCTGATCGGAACAATTATCCAGCCAAATAACAACTTCTTCGGAATCCCTAATTTTGTTTAAAAATGCATAAAATGTGCTAACAATATCAGTCTTTTTTCGTCCAGAAATAGCTTCATGCCATGGAACAGCAACTGTAGTTTTAGAAGTACCAACTGGAACAAAGCTCTCATTAAAGGCTATCAGTCTAGGAGTAAATATAATTTCTTTGAAAGTATCGCATCTTGGGAGCATAATCACCTACAAAAGGATTGTGCAAGGTCAAATATAACAGATATTATTCAAAATAAAATTCATACCTTCTGCAGATCAGCTGTATAAACTCTAGAATCGCCCGACGATCTGGAATCAGCGTTGTACATCTCTCGGGCCTTTATAAATTTTTCTCGATGATTTTTATATGTTTCGCATTCAGGACAAACTAGACCGTCATCTAACACGTGTGAGCTTTCTTTTTTATGAATTTCATATTTTTCACAAGTAAAACACTCTTCGTTTCCAAGCTTTGCAAATATAATATTAAGTTCACTAACGATTTGACGATATAAATAATACGTACATTGAATACTGTACTTTGCTTTAAATGATTCATACATTAGTTTTATAGTTATGTCGCTATTTATAAACGGTTCGGATCATGTGCTCGTCTATAATGCGATGTCGTAGAGTTGAAGGACTGTATATGACTAATGAATAAATCTCTGTCAAATTTATTTAAGCTGCCTCCTCGTTTATTTTTGTTAGTTTTAAGCGATAATTGGGAACTCCTTAAAGCTGTTCTAACTGGCTTATCATTTTTTTCATGATGTTCTAAAGTTGTCAGATAAAATACTTTACAAATATTTTGAGGTATTCCTTATCTTTTAACTGATAGATAAATGTAAAAGAGCGCCGAGAACTATCTGAATTTCTAGTTGCGCATCTTTTTTTGGGAATCTTTAAAATGGAACTTGAATAAAAAACTTTCTGTTCCTCGGAGGAAATATTCCAAAACTGCCTATTTATATCTTGCCGTCGAAGAGTTAAAACTTTATTACAGCCATTTTTCTTGCAAGTAGCCAAACAGCTTCCAGATATTTTGTGTTTTTGCATTTTTATTGAACGCCGTTCACTTAAACTTTCTTCTATCTTTTTCCGTTTTCTTAACTGTTCCTTTTTAGTATATTTTTTGCTCTCTGATTTGTCTATTGCGCTTTGTATAATGCTGTGAATTAAATTATTAAAATAGTTATAATTATTGGTAGTACGATGTTTTTCCGTATATGTCAATAAGTTGTTTAAATTTAATTCCGAAATAGCTGATGAGCTCGTTCTTGAAGCAGGTTGTAATAGGATATTACTAATAATATGTATATTTTGGTCGCTAACGTTATTATCTGTCTCCCAAAATTCTTCACTTGAGATAGATGTTGAAGGAAGGTAGTCTCTATCTCTGTCATCAGACACGTCAGATTCAATATCTGACTGAAGCTATATTCGACAGCTCGTTATTTGTTTCTGCGGAATTTAAAGCCAGGTCCACCAACATTTTACATCGTCCTCTAAATTCTGCTGAAACAAACTTTTTCATCAAGTAATTTGACAAAGCAATAATTATTTTTATAGTTTTTAATAGAATATACATAATATAAATACCTATTTGGTGTGAAAACCAAAGTGACATAACCTTATTTTCGAGATAATCAATTTGCAATAACTTCAGAACCAAAAATATTTACCTTGACACATAGGTACAAGGTAACAATTTATATTTGTTTAGCCTTTTATATAAATAAGTAGAAAATATACTTACTAGTTGTTTCTGGAAAATTATTATCCATATTTATTATGAACAACAAACTAAACACATTCTATGAAAACACGAAAAAGTAAGGTTAGAAATAAAGTAAATTGATAGTTTACTACTTTTCGCGCCAACATAATAATATCTTGAAATCTTAAGTGAATAGGCCGTATCTGCCGAAAACTTTTTAGTTACGGTTTTTTGTGTTAACATTTACAGTTGCGGCTTTTAAAGCTAACATTTTAGTAGAACATTCAGATACGGCTATTAATTTAAACAGTATATATCTGGTTTTATTGCAGATACGGCTATGCAACTCAGATAGATTTGTAGAAAAGATTACTAAATAACGCGTGGGATATGAAACGCGTTTTTAATAAAAATTGCAGTTACGCCCTTTTAAGTTAACACGGTAGAAATATGGAGTAATTAAAATCGCAAATTACTATATATTTTTTATTTAAACTAAAATAATACTAATAAAAAACTCAAACAATTCCTTCCCAAACATTAACCTGTTCAGGGTATTGAGTATGTTCTTCTCTTATCCAGTGAGTGATGCTTTGAAAAAATATAAAAAATAGGTGCGTTAGGGTGATTTGGCCGGTGGTTGGCCAGTTTTGTTTAATGTCAATTTCAAATGACTGTAGAACTATAAGCTGTTACATTTTTTTAATGGAAATTTTGTAATGTAGAGATTGAATAGTTTTAAGTTCTTGAATAATTTTAGTAACTATATACTATAAATTTAATGTATATTATTAATAGTACTAATGGATGTCTATTTTATTAGTAGTCGGCTAGTACGTTTTAATAGTTGCCCACAAATAAGTTAGTAGCCGGCCCTTTTATTGGCTCTCTTCAGACAGTGTGGTATTAGGGAAAATCTCTAATGAAACTCACCTATATTAAGTTAAGTTTTAATTATAAAAAATAGAAAACAAGAAATAATTGGTAGTAGAAAAAAAAATGCATACTGCTCTCGAAAATAACACCAAGATCTATCGATAACAAAAACAAATTATCATCGAAGATTTGAAGTAAATTTCGATAAAAAAGCTGCTAGAAACAATTTAAAAATACATTTTTGTTATAATTTTTATTTGTCACATAGATCACACCTAAAAGCTTCCTCTACCACTTCACTGTAGACACGTCCCTTGAATTTAGTGCATTTTAAGTGATACCAGATTGGACACGAATTATAATAATAATTAACGACTAATCGCTCTATACAATACACTATTATTGTCCAGATTCGGAACCAGTTTCTTGATCTGTAGAACATCTGGTAGAAAATCTTCACTAGCAAGGATTTATAAATATAAATCCATGGTACATTGCTGGTATTAAATTGGCTTTACATAAACTTAATAGACCATTTAATTTTTTACTGTAAATTACTAAAAGACCTTTATATAAACGTGGTAGTTTATATTCTTTGGGTTTACGTAATTTTGATGTTGCGATGTCGAGTTCTGTGTAATTTTCCTCAAAACTGTAGGTAAAATAAACTTTATAAGAATTCTTGGGTTCGAAGTGAATTTCCCTAATTTTGCTTATCTTTACCACAGTGTTAGTTCTCTTCCAGTTCTGTTTCTTAACCATTGGTTTAAAACCAAAAAGGTCTTCTTGAGATATTTCTTTCACTCTATAGTGTGGGGAAGTAACTTTTGCCATCTTTATGAGACTAAACCACATGTCAGAAGTATAAATATTCAAATGTTGTTTCTTTTCATTTTCTATCACAGCGTGCATGCTGTCATTTTCGTTCTGGGTATGACCCATCTCAAGGAAACGGTGTGTTATTTCTAGATCTAAAGTCACCGATGCGAGAGCATACATTGAAAAAATAAAACGATTGTGGTTTTGCCCTCCGCAATAGTCGGAGTATAACACGACTTTTCGAATGCCATCTCGTTTTGCACCTTTTAAAAAATGCCATAAACAGTTTGCAGATTCATTTGGCTCCCTTTTTGATATTTGTTCATACCATACGTAGCAATATCCTTGATTATTGCCCAAGTCGTACATAGTAAAATTATAAGTTGCAAGCTTACTCTTATAAGAAAAGTTACGTAGCTCTAACTTGGGCGTTCCTAATACCTTCTGCAAATCGAAGCATATTGTTAAAAACGATTTATCACTTTTTAACAATTCCTTATTAGCATCTTTCACTGCGAATGCTTTCACTGGGGTCAAACTGCGAATGTTTTCTAGATCCTATTTCTTGAGTGGATCAGTCTTTTTTGTTTATCTTCTCTTCTTGACAATATCTCTCATTTTTTCCTGTCTCTAGTTCTTCCTCTCCATTCTCTGACTCCTGCCCTTTGGAGGTGTTCTTCAACTTCTTGCAGCCATTTTGATCTCGGCCTTCTCCTTCTCTTCTTCCTCCTGGATTCCATGCTATCATTGCCTATATCACTGCCTCATCGCCTGCTCGCCAAATGTGACCTAACCATCTAACTCTGCATTGCTTTATTTTAGTTACGATGTCTTCCTTAAGTTCTTCCTTAATCTCTGCATTTGTTCTGCCTCTATATTCATTTTGCTCTGTTCTGATTGGTCCTAGTATGGTTCTCATAATCTTTCTCTCTGCTATTCTTTATCTTTTTTAACCATCGTCATTGTTTCTCCTGCATATAATAATATTGGCCTAATTATGGTGTTATAAATGCTCATCTTACTTTTTTTAGTCAGTGTTTTGCTTTTAAGTAATCTTTTGTTTGTAAAATAAGCTTTATTCGCTGCTAATATTTTTTCTTTTATTTCGGATTTCCTTTCTCCGGATTTGCTTATTGTAACTCCTAGGTATTTGCCTTAACTTCTTCAAACTCAGAACTTCCTATTTTGATTTTTTCTTTCGTTGGTTTTTTTCCCTAATCTTAAGATTTTTATCTTTTCCTGATTTAATCTTAGCCCCATTACCTCCCATTTCTCTCGTATTTCTTCTATCATTTTTTTCATTATTTTTCTGTTCTTTGCAATAAATTGCATATCGTCTGGATATGCAATTATTTGACCTCCTCTTGTTCTGAGATTTCCTTTATTTATATTTCGTAGTACATATTCTAATGCTAGATTAAATAGCAATGTTGATAAGGCATCTCCTTGTTTCATCCGTTTATTTATACTGAATTCCTCTGTATGTCTTCTTTGTGTCTTTATGCTTATTTTTGTAGTTCTCATTGTCATTTCTATTAATGTAACAATAAAACACTGAAAACTTTGTTTTCAAAATTTCCACAAAATTTATTTTTAATTCTTATCGCTACAGCTGTTTCGGCTGATTGCCTTTCTCAAGTGATCTGTTTTTGGCATGGGTTTACACTTTATAGTCTCTAATGAAATAAGTTGAGGAGGGGAGAACTGTTTGTCTCAAGCTGGTCATTCAGAATTATATCTGTGTTTTTTAACTTGTTGATTTCCATAGATTCTAACAAAGATAGCTTAAGGCCTTTATTTTGAATGTGTAGAATTTTAAATTCGTCATTAAAAGAATGATTATGATCTAGAAGGTGAAGTGATTCTTTTAATGACGAATTTAAAATTCTACACATTCAAAATAAAGGCCTTAAGCTATCTTTGTTAGAATCTATGGAAATCAACAAGTTAAAAAACACAGATATAATTCTGAATGACCAGCTTGAGACAAACAGTTCTCCCCTCCTCAACTTATTTCATTAGAGACTATAAAGTGTAAACCCATGCCAAAAACAGATCACTTGAGAAAGGCAATCAGCCGAAACAGCTGTAGTGATAAGAATTAAAAATAAATTTTGTGGAAATTTTGAAAACAAAGTTTTCAGTGTTTTATTGTTACATAAAATGAATTTCCATCAAGTAACGGTCGAATCCATCAATTATTTCTATTAATTTTCTGAGTTTATGTGGAATTTAAAATTTTTTAAGTGCTATCATTAATCCGTTCCTTTTAATTGAACCAAATGCAGGTTTGAAGTCTATGAATAGCATTTCCAATTCTAATTTATACTTGTTTGCTTTTTCCATTATTTGTTTTATTGTGTGTATTGCATCTATCGATCTGCCTTCTCTGAATCCACGTTGGTACTGTCCTACGGTCTTCTTTGTGATCTTTGATAACCTCTTTTTTTATTATTGATGTCAATATTTTATATGTTGTATTTAGTAACGTTATTACTCTATAATTTTCACAAATTTGTTGGTCTCCCTTTTTATGTACTGTTATGATCTGCCCTACCTCCCAGTCACCTGGCATTTTCTCTTCTTTCCATATATTTTTCAATAGTGCCAGTATTTTTTTTATTTACAAATTCGCATCAACCCGAAGGTTATTAGCGAGAATCAGATTTACAATATTAAATATATTATATATTAACAAAATTAATAGCTTTTAAGTAGTTTAACATATTTGTGAATGAACAATTTGCACCAAGTGCTTTCTCTAAGTTTATTGAGATACCATAATTGATTCTTGCTGTGGATAAAACTGGACAGTCTACAACAACATGTTTCACCGAGAGTTTAACGTTACACTGCTCACATTTTGGTTCGGATTCTTTAGTAATTACCAGTATTTTTCCTCTTAGTTCTCTCCGTATTTTATTAGTACCATATTTATTCCATCTTTACCAGGGGCTTTTCTATTTTTGCTTTTCTGTATTACTTCATCCAATTCCTCTAATGTTGGATCTTTTGAAATTTCGATGTCTACTTCTGCTTCTTCTTCGTGTACCGTTTACTCCTCGTTATGCATTTCTTCTTCTGTTGTTTCCTCCGTCAAGAGCTCTCTGTAGTAATCTCTCCATACTTGCTTGTATTCTTGGTCCTCTATTATCACTGTTTCCTCTATTTTTTACTCCGTTTGTTTTGCCCTTATATTTTTTGTTTTGTTCTTTAATCTTTTTGTAAAAACTTTTTGTATTCTGTTTGTTCTTTCCAGCTCTATTTCCTGCATTTTTTTGTCTACCCATCTTCTTTTATTTTGCCTTATCACTTTCTTAGTATTCCTTCTTAATTTTTCATATTCTTCTCTGTCTTCCTCTTTCTGTTCTTAGCCATTTATTTCTGGCTTGCACTTTTTCCTGTTATTTCTCTACATTCTTGGTTATACCATCCGTTTTTTGTTTTAGCCTGACTTTAACCTATCTGCATATTTGCACCTTCTTCTATTGATTTTTTGATCGTCTCACATTCTGTGTTTATATCTTCTGCTTTATATTTCTCTTTTATTTGAACTGTTACTGCCTCTTCATATTTTTTTCTTACTTCTTTATTACTCATTTTATTGACATTCCACTTTTTATGTTGTTTTTTTTTGTTTTGTTTAAATTTTAACTTTTTGTCTTATAGTATATGTGATCATGTAGTGGTCTGAATCTGCACACGCACCTCTGAACGTTCTACATCTTTTATTGACGATTGTTTTCGTTTATTAATCATTATGTGATCAATTTGACTATATGTTTTCTGATCCGGTGACCTCCATGTTACCATATGTATTTTAGGGTGTTCAAATTTTGTTGAGCTTATTAACAAATTTGTTTTTGTTGCTAGGTTACATAGTCTTTGCCCATTGGCATTCATGTTTTCGTGTATTATATGCTTTCCTGCAATTTGTTGTAAAAGGTCCTCTTTTCCAATCTGGGCATTGAGGTCTCCTAGTACAAATATGACATCTTCGTTTTGTATTTTTTCTATCTCCTATTCGACCCTATCATAAAAGATTTCTTTTTCGTCTACATTGCTTGTTTCTGTGGGGGCGTATAAATTAAAGACTGATATATTAAATGGTTTGTTGTTGACTCTAACATAGGCCATCCTTTCGCATATTGGCTTGAAATTTATAATTTTCTCTCTTAGGTGCCTTAGTATCATGAATCTCACGTCTTTTTGCCCTTGCTTCTTTCCTCCTGAATATAATATTGTAAAGTCTTGTTTATCAATCTGTCCCTGTCCCTCCCAGCGTAATTCTTTCAGTGCTGCAATATCTATTTTATACATTTTGAGTTATTTTCCTAGTTCTAGCATTTTTCCTGGAGAACATAGTTCTTATGTTCCATGTGCTTATTTTCAACTCTTTATTTTTTTGTTCTGTTGTCTTCGTCTTTAATTTTGATTTTCTTGTCTATCTTTCTTTATTTCACTTTTGTTGTACCCGAGTATATCTGCAGTCATTTTCTGTTTCTTTACCTCATCCGTCAACGAATAATGCATCCCCTCATCCCTTGCTAGTTTTTGGAACCACCTCCATGATGGCCCTCCAGCTGGTTGGTGTTTCTATTCCATCTCCTTTCTAGACCATCTATTATCAGTTTATTGGTTTTAATTTGGACACTTTACCTTTCTTTATTTCATCTTTTGCTATTCTTCGTATTTCCTTCTGTATTTGTAATTCCTCTGTCGTTAGATCATTGTTTATATATATTTTTTTCTTTTTTCACTTCTTTAAGTTTACTTTTGTTTTCCATAATTTTTGTTTTTTCTTCTTTCTTTGACAGTCTGACTTAACATGTTTTATCTCCTAGTTTCACTGCTTCTTCTATATTTACGGTAATATTTAGCTCTTGTAGTTCTTTTAGTATTCTTCTATCTCCAGTTTCTATTGTCATTCCCTGTATTATCACATTATTTTCTTTTCTTATTCTATCCAGCCTTTCAAGGCGTCCTTTTGTATCATTCAGATCCTTTTTGATTTGTTCATTTTCTTTCCAGATTTCACTATTCTCTTGTTTTAGTTCTGCTAGTTCAGTTTTGAGTTCCCTCATTTCTTCTCTGTATCGTTTTTGTTTCTTTTTACTTCTTTTATATCAGTTTTTAATTCTTGTAACTCTATTGTTAAATTTTTTATCATATTTAGTATTGGATCTATTTTGTTTTCATCTCTGTGACATTTAACTGGGCTTCTTTGTACTTTTTTACTGGGACCAAATAACAGTTCCTCTTCTTCTCTATTTCTTTTCCGATTGTCATCGGATGTATTATCATCTGGATCCATATTTCTACTGCTACTACTCGCGATAGAGCCAACCTCCCCACTCAACGCGTCGAAGGAAGATGGTTCTCTCAAGCAGTAGCTTGTAGTAATTTAATTTCACGTTTTCTTCCTGGATAAATTAATTTTCAATTAAAATAATTGTCAGTTACTTTGGAACGGTTTGATGTAGCAACGCCCACCTCTAGCTTTTAAAACTAATATTAGCGTTAATTACCTGGGCCGGTTTTGTTTTTAGTTTTTTGTGTTGAGAGTAAATAAAATTTCCTTCGCCTTCCTAAATTTATAGAGGTTATGCACTTACCTCTCTTCCAATGTCTGCTATAATTACCATTAACACTTTTTTTCTTCTATTACACACTGCACGCAAAATCAGAAAAATTATCGACTCATAATAACCAAAAATTGAAATTATTATGGAGCAGAATTTACACACGTCTATTCCTTACACTAGAGATGAGACACCCAATTAGGTTTTTGGTTTTCGTATATTATCAGGAAAAGGAAATTTAAAATGGCAATCATAATTATGATACAAATGGTAAATTAAAATGATAAAGTACCTCATTGATTTTTAAAAAGAACTGTTTTTGTCAGAGTTCTTCTGATTCTTATGATTGTGGAATCAAATTTGTTTATCTCAGCATGATGTATTCTACTTTTGAAATACTTTTCCAAGATCAACTTCACCAATTGTGCAGAATGACTTTCAATTGGATCTTCACCATAAAAATAATTACCAAATAAATAATAAACATTGCGTGGAATATTTTCCAACGAATTTAGTATTAATACATTAACTCAATTTTTAATTTTTTTTATTAAAATTTTGTTAAAAACTAATGAGATTGTTAAATTCTTATATTCTTTTCTTCGTTGTAATATGGAAAGAGATTGCTCATTTTTAATCAGCAAAGACACTGTTAATATTTTTTAAGCATTTTGACACATATCCTGCTATATAAGTGACAATTTGTAAAAAAGTAAAAGAGCGTTTGAGCAGCTAGATTTAACTTAATTTTTTTCAAAAGGTGAAAGAAATAATAAGTTAGACTTACTCACAATCAATTTAATTTAACTAATCGGACGACCGGTTTCGCTTTCTACAATATGCAAAGCATCTTCAGGTCACGATACAAAGTTAAAATGCTGAAAACAATAATCCCATATTAGGGTGTTGTCTAATAAAGATAAAAACATAGGTAGGTGATACAAATTATATAAATTACAGTAATTATGCCAATATTACATGTCTGTGGTTTTATAAATGAATAAAATAATAATAATAAAATGTTTAAGCAGACAAGGTAAGACCCACAAATTGGTAACATCGTCTATTAAACTGTAATGAATCAATAAATAAATGAACAACTAAATAAACATTACTTACATGCCGGTACTCTATTAATTGATGGTTGAAAGAACATGGTTCAAACTATCTTGGATTGATCAGAATTTGAATAAATATTTTAAAAATACTTATACACACCATGACAGATGACTCACATCAACAATTATTTTCAAAGAAAGTTTGTAATTTAGTTATACATTGTACATTTTCAATACAAATGTACATATTTTAATTTAATTAACAAATAATCACTTAAGTTTGTTCTGTAACTTTGACTTAGCTGAGTTAGTTATCATAGCATAAGTATTACAATTATTTATATTGTTACATTGAAATCAATTATTTAAAGTTTGTTAAAGTATGCCAATATTAACACATCAAATAACTTTGATATCTAAAATTAAAATAATTTAGATTTTATTAATATCAGCTTGTCTCATAAACTGGATAACTTAACTTACAGCATTTAAAATAGAAGAAGAACTGTCACACTTTAACCTACATTTGTCAAGTTTACCTCTAAAATCTGATAAACAGCACATAAAAAACTCATTGTCTCCTAATAAGAAATGTAGTTCTTTGGAAATCCTCTCCTTTTATTTTTAATTAAATGTTTGTTTCGTCCCCCGTTTTTAAAGTGTTTTCTGTGTGTTTCTGTGTGTGTAAAAGTGTCTTAATTTAATTTTAACTTAAAATCTTTCGACTTTACAATAATTTGCCAGTTATTGCAACAAATTTATCAAAGAAATTTTGATAACTTCAAGTTTATACAATTGCACACCCACACAATCTATACATCCATTCCTATTCATTGTCTTACAACTGTCACCTTACAGAACAAAACATAAAATCTCAATAAATAACACATATTTCATAAATATATCTCCAGAATAAACTTAAATAACTTTAAATAAATTAATGGTATAGAACATTACTTTCATAAAACAAACAATACATTCCACTTATCTCTACTTCATTGGATAAAATCTGTCTCCTCAAGAACTTCCCAGTTTACTGTTAAACAATTACAATAGTTAACCTGAGTTCTCCAATCAACAATCCAAGATAGTTTGAACCATGTTCTTTCAACCATCAATTAATAGAGTACCGGCATGTAAGTAATGTTTATTTAGTTGTTCATTTATTTATTGATTCATTACAGTTTAATAGACGATGTTACCAATTTGTGGGTCTTACCTTGTCTGCTTAAACATTTTATTATTATTATTTTATTCATTTATAAAACCACAGACATGTAATATTGGCATAATTACTGTAATTTATATAATTTGTATCACCTACCTATGTTTTTATCTTTATTAGACAACACCCTAATATGGGATTATTGTTTTCAGCATTTTAACTTTGTATCGTGACCTGAAGATGCTTTGCATATTGTAGAAAGCGAAACCGGTCGTCCGATTAGTTAAATTAAATTGATTGTGAGTAAGTCTAACTTATTATTTCTTTCACCTTTTGAAATGGACTCACACAAGCAACACATTCATGATTTTAATTTTTTTCATTTGACCACAAAATATGTCTCTTTTAAAAAATGATTTTTTATATCTATATGTTTTGCTCTTTTGGAATTTTCATTACTGTTAGACATTAAAATTGTACTTTTATTGTCACAGTATAAAATTGTTTTGACAATTACATTAAAATTTCCCAGTATACCATTGACATTGATTAAGTCTTGAGCTGTTTGTGCTGCTGCAATGTACTCAGCTTCAGCTGTTGATAATGCCACACAGTTTTGTTTCTTTGAAAACCATGATATTGGGTTATTACCATATAATAATATACATCCACTCACACTTTTCCTATCTTTCTTATCTAGTGCCCAATCGGCACTGAATATCTATTGAGTGTTATCTGGCAATCTGTATTTTTATAATAAGTTAATCCCAGTTTCTTATTTCCTTGTAGATATTTTAAAATTCTTTTTCCAGCATTCTATGTCTCTGTAGTAGGACAATCTAAAAATCTGCTCAAGTATGATACTGCATAACTAATGTCTGGCCTACTTGTTGTTGATAAATACATCAGTCCTCCAATTGATTGCCTGTAAGGAATATTAGTTAGAATTACACTGTCCTCAATGTATTGAAATCCCTTTTCCATTGGAGTCTTCTTTGGTTTACATTCCTTCATATTAAAATGATCCAAAAGTTTTTCTATAAATCTTTCTTGATCAATTTTAATAGTGTCTTCTGTCCTAGTAATGTTCATACCTAAAAAATTTTTAACTTCCTTTAAATCTTTTGCCTGAAAATTATCTTGTAATATTTTTACAATACACTTAACATCATTATCTTCACCTATTAATAATATATCATCTACATATATTAATATCCAAACCTTTTTGTTATTGTATAAACAAAAATCATACATAGATCTTTCAAAATTATTTTGAGTAACAAATTCGTTGAATGTATTATTCCATACCTTTGGTGATTCTTTTAAGCCATATAAAGCTCTATTCAATTTAAGACTCTTGAGTTTTTTATGGTGAGTCCTTCTGGTGCATAAATATAAACATCATTCTCAAGTAATCCGTTTAAAAATGCAGTTGGGCTATCGATTTGTCTGATTTTCCAATCATTTTGTAATGCTATTGATAAAAATAGCTTAATTGTTGATGTTCTTGCTACTGGTGAGTAATTTGGTTCAAATTCACCCTCCTCCTTAATTTGAAAACCTTTGGCTACTATTCTGTATTTTTTAGTTCCATTATCCTTTGTTCTAAAAACCCATCATCCATCATCCCAGTGCCATCATCCTTTGTTTTAATAGCTTTTTTATGTTTAGGTAATTCTACTTCTGCCCATGTACTTAGCTTTTCATGTGAGAGTAGCTCTTTTCTTGTAGATTCTACTAATTCTGGATCTCTTATGGCATCTTCATAGCATAAAGGATCATTTTCTTCTGTTGATATTAAACAATAAGCTGTATCTCATAAAGTAAGTCTCATATTCACTTAAATATTTGGGTGCTTTTATTTTTCTTCCTGTTTTCGTCGTTTCTATCTTTGGCATGCATTCTTCATAATTTTCTGAACTTATATTCTCTGTTTCATCTTCATTAGCTTCATTTAAATCATCATCTTGGATTTCTATTTCTATATCATTTATTCATCTTTGCAGTTCATTTTCATATTGTATTTCTATTGTTTTCTTATTTGTATCATCCATCACATTGGTCTTTTTTAAATATATAGGTATAATAAGTATTCACTGTTCTTCCAGTCCAAAATCAATATTTTCACCGAATCCTTCTGCATCGTCAATAAAATCTCTTGATTCGGTATTCTTCAAAAAATTATAAAACGGCTTTAAGTCGGATGGAATCAGCTTCATCATTTCCTTTAAATCGTTGACCTTTGCTACAGATAATTCTTTTCCATTAGGCCAAAGAAGGGGCAACTCGATATCAAAATCCGGTTTTACTTTTCTACCCTTCACACTTTTTGTAATATCAACGATTTGTGGTTCTTCATAAAATTTAGTTTTCATAGTTAGTTTTTTCTTTTTGTAGTGTTATTGCGAATGTGTTTAGCCAAGATACTTTTAATTTGTTGATGTCGGATTTGCGGTTTGTTATTTGATTTATAATATTTTCTATCGATAAAAAGTCTTTTGTCCCAAGTCTGGTAACAATAAATTTATTTTTGCGTCGGCAATTTTTCATTACATTTATATAATCAAGGTCTGTATAAAGTCTATTATGTGTCTTTAACGCACATTCTATGTCAACAAATTCAGAATCGTTCGGGAGATAAGTATGCCCAGGCTGAAGAAACTTGAGTGTTATTTTGACAAGACGATGATGCGTCTGAGGAATATGCTGTAACATAAGTGTCATCTTCATGCTCCTATGTTGACCACCACACGAGTCCGACCAAAGAATCAAGTGAGTAGCTGTTGGTTTTAAATGATCTGCAATGAATTTTTTAAGACATGAGCCCAATTCTTGAGTACCGCGTCCTCCTTCATGTTCCAGCCATACAAAAAAATATCCTTTTCCCGTGCTTCCTGAGTGTATGCCAAGATTATACAAATTTAACTGACGCTTGTAATAAATTATGTTTGTGGGCAGTTCTGGAAGATTATGCGTCTTTTCTAAATCAAAAGTAAGTGTTTCTAGTGTAGCATCATCTTTAGACAACTGCAAATCCATTTTCACTTGGTCGCGTAGTCCGTAAGCCTCACCCTACCTCTCAAAATTCGACTTCTGAAATGTTATGTATTCCCGGTTTTGTTATATGGAATGGAGGCGTGGACAATGACCGCAACATTGATGAAAAAAGTAGAGGCCTTCGAAATGTGGGCTTACCGACGTATATTACGTATATCCTGGACTGAGCACGTGACCAATGAAGAGGTACTACGCCGGATAGGTAAAGAGAGAGAGGTAGGAATAAGTATAAAGAAAAGAAAGTTGGAATACTTGGATCACGTTATGAGACATAATAAATATAGAGTACTACAGCTGATCGTTCAAGGGAAAATAGACAGCAGAAGGGGTCCAGGGAGGAGAAGACACTCGTGGCTCCAAAACTTGCGGCAATGGTTCGGATTGTCATCTGCTGAACTATTCAGATCTGCCGTAAACAAAGTCAGAATAGCCATGTTGATTGCCAACGTTCGGAACGGACAAGGCACATGAAGAAGAAGAAGTCCGTAAGCAGGTTGCAAGTGATTTTTGTGGTCATTTTCAATTTTCGTAAGTACGTTTCCACTTGCACTTGCAACCTTTGCCTTATAGGAATCACAGAGAACACATGTGTCTTTGTGCGGTCTTTTGAATTTTAAATTAAAATCTTCCATAAAACATTTCCTAAAACGGGACATACTTACGTCATCTGGGTGTTTTGCTTTATATAAGTTGTAAACAGTTTGTAGATTTAAGTGTAATGCTAAAAAATTTGCGGTGGTATCATTTCGGCAGTAGTGAGATCTATACATCGGGAATTTATCTATAAATTCTTTCATTTCTCTTTTTTTCTCATGAGATATTTTATTTTTGCCTGCCACTTTTTGCCCTCTTTTATCTTTTAAGGACAATTGTTCCTTTTTTTTCTTTAGTGATGAATCAACTCTAGCTTGGCTCATTTGAAATGTATTCAAAAATGTTTTCTTGTATATACTGACATCGCATAAATTATATATCTTGGTTGATGTTCGCTTTGAAGTAACAGAAGTGCTTCGTTTCTTGGCAATCTCCTTTACGCAGCCTTGCAATAAAGCACATCTTGCTTCGTAACACGCAGAAGACCAAAACTTATCAAATTCAGCACGTCTTTTTTCTACTGATAACTTTTCAGTGCATTTTCTGGGACAGAGACAGTTAAATAAGGAACCAGAAAATATTCTGGCTGCTACATTTTTTCCGCTTTCATTCACATAGTTTTTATTAGTACAGTAAAACCTCGATATAATGGACCTCTATTTAACGGATTTCGGATATAACGGACAAAAAATCCGGTCAAATGTAAAAAAAATAAAAACATACTGTTAATATTACACACGCTTAACCCGTCCCATACCACTGTATTTCACAAAGAATTTCAATAAAATTTAGCATAAGAGGACACATTTCTAATAGTAATATGTATATATTTTTTTGCTGAAAAATAAACGCTTGTTTATTCGTTGTGAATGAACACATTTAGTAGACGCCAGTAAATAAGTTCAAATTTTCGCAATCTCACCCTTTAAATAGGGACAAACGGAAAATAATCAATGTAACGATGAATCAAAAACTAGAGACTAGAGAATACACAAAAGTTGGAGTTTGGAGGGTCTGTGTCTTATATATGTGATCAATATGGTATAAAAAAGCAAACTTTCGGAAATAAAAAAACAAAAGCAAAATAAATAAATTTGCATTAATTTGTGATGTAGGAGAGCACAGCAATCTTAAAAAATGAATGAAATTGGCTCGTGAAACTTCACTGGAAGAAGAAATCTTAAAATGGTATGGCCAACAATGGTGGATGGCTCTGGCGCTTTCGCAAAAGGCACGGAATCATGAATAAAAGAATTTACAGCGAAGCTTTAACTGCACCAGAAGAAGAAAGAGAACCTTTTAGGCAAAAATTAGTAGTACATATAAGCAAGTAACGAAATGCTATTAGAATCTCAGATTTACAATGTTGACGAAACTGGTTTGTTATGGCGTACTTTGCCTGAAAGCGCACCAGCCTCCAAATATGAAAAATCGGATTCTGGAAGAAAAATCATCAAGGACAGGATCTCGGCACTGCTTTGTGCTAACGCTGATGGATCGCATAGATTGACTCCTGTAGTGGTTGGCAAATCTCGTAAACTTAGAGTTTTAAAAGACATAATGCATTATATGCCCGTTTTATACTATAGTTCTAAAAAGGCATGGTTCACCTCAGATATTTTCAAACATTGGTTTTTCAAAGAAATTGTACCTTCGGTGAGAAAATTTCAAGAGAAGAAATTGGGAATACCGCCAGAAGAGGTAAAATGTTTATTGCTTTTAGACAACGCTCCTGCTCACCCCTCTGAAAATATTCTACGTTCAGAAGATGGAAACTTTAGGTGTATGTTTTTGCCAAAAAATACAACACTGCTTATTGAACCCATGGATCAGGGAATAATTCTGGCAGCCAAACGAATATATCGCACATAGTTTTTAGACGAAGTAATGGTTGTATTGTACGATGGAGATAATGCAGAAGATACAAGAGGGCAGCGTACCTTGCAAAACTTAAGGTCTCACAATTTATAATCAACAATTTTTAGTTTTGCTGCAGCATGGGAGGAGGTGAAAGAGCAAACATTAAAAAATGGTTGGAAGAATTGGTTTGATGGCCAAGATGCAGATATAGATTTAGAATGGTTGAAAGTTACTAATTTCTCTAGGACAATACATAATAATGCCGGAGAACATATAGCTGAGGAAGATGTTTTACAATGGCTAGAAGTAGATGAAGGTGACCCTGGGTATAACATCATGACTGAAAGTGAAATAGCAGCTGAAGTTATGAACCTAAAAAATGAGGACGGAAGTAAAGATAGCAAACAAGACGACAAAACAAGATTGTTAAAAATGAAGTTATCAGAGGTAAGATCGCATCTCGACGATCTAATAACATTTATTGATTATTCGTCAAATAGTTAAACTGTATTTAGGGAGTTGATCATAGAAAATCAGCAAACATGGAAAGTGCAAACGAAACTTGTCCAAAACAGGATTACCGACAGCAAGCGTGTAGATATCTACAGCAACGTCACTTCACGACGAATGTTCGAAGACAATTACTTAAATAGAATTTTGTATCTAATTACAGTGTACATATATATTTTCAAAAAAAAATTATTTTGATTTATTTTAACCATATTTTTATATAACGGACTTTCGGCTTTAACGGACACCCCCTCCCCCCAAGTAGTCCGTTATATCGAGGTTTTACTGTATTTACTCTTTTCTTTTTTATTTCTCTGCTTTGATCTACAACTTTTCTCTTTCTTCTGCGTTTTGGTCTTTGAATGGTATTCATGTCATTTTCTACATCTACCGCTATACAATCTGGGTCTGCAATGGTGGATTGTTCCAGTGTTTCATTGGCTTCCGAAATAGTATATGATCGTCCACAGATTCTCTCGTACCAATCACAACATTAGTTTGTATTTTTTCTTCCGAAAAACTAGTTGGCATGGTAACTTCCATCGATTCTACTGTATCTGTTGGGAAATGTTCAATTGTTTCAACAACAATTATTTCTTCTGTTTCCCCCAGAGATATGTTTGAAAATATATGACTGTAAATAATTGACAGTTTTTGGTTCATAAGGAAAACATTCTAGTAATTGTTTGTTAATATCTTAATTTTGTAGATTTTCTAACTGTAACTCTTTATCTGTAACACTTTCATCGTCATCAAAACAGTTTTCTAAAATTTTCTGGGTTCTTGTCGTATTCATCCTGAAAAAAACATTTTTATAAATAAATATACAAAGCAGCCTATGTTATGAGCACTTTAACATTACGTAAAGGTAAATCACAATTCTTTTCTTTTTATATTTTTTATTTACTTAAGTTTAATGTTATATTTTAATTTAATTTTTTTTTATAATAATATTACGTTACGACCCGTTTCTTACTCCTACTTCTGGAAAGGATGTCTCATTGGATGGGGAGAGATGGCCACGATTAACCTAGGACGCTTAATCCGGATTAGCAGATTTAGTCGACTACTAAACCCACAAATTTTGGTAGTAGTCTAGATTAATAAATTGTACTATGAAAGTTAAAAAATAATCACATGTAATCCAAATTTTATTTTAGCTATTTGTTTACACGATTGATACGGTAACATATAGTTTATAAATATAACAGTTAAGAAGATACCTAGCTGAAAATAATAAGTCATCCTGCTATTTTGCAGTAATGATTTAAGTAACTTGACACCAATAAGGATCTTTTGTTTGTTCAGATTTCTTGAGTTTGTTTATTTTGCAATAATATATTAAGCTACTTAATATTCTTCTTCTTCTTCACGTGCCATCTCCGCGACGGAGGTTGGCAATCATCATGACTATTCTGATCTTAGATACTGAATAGTTCAATTGATGTGCATCCGTACCATTCCCTCAAGTTACGCAACCATGAGATTCTTCTTCTTCCTACACTTCTCTTGCCCTGGATTTTCCCTTGTATAATCAATTGAAGTAGGTTGTATCTCTCATTACGCATAACATGCCCCAGGTATTGCAGCTTTCGTGTCTTGATGGTTTCCAATACTTCCATTCTTTTGTTGATTCTTCTCATGACTTCGTTGTTTGTTACATGCTCGGTCCATGATATCTTCAGGATTCTTCTATACACCCACATTTCAAATGCTTCCAACTTTTTAGAAGTCGACGCGTTAAGTGTCCATGCTTCTATCCCACAAAGCAGAGTCGAGAAAATATAAAACCTTGCCAGCCTAACTCTCAAGTCCAATTTTAGTTCTCTTGCACAAAGTACCTTTCTCATTTTATTGAAGTTTGTACGTGCTTTCTCTATTCGAACTTTGATTTCTTTGGAGTAATCGTTTGTGTGATTAATTATTGTGCCAAGATAGTGATAGTTTTCAACTTGTTCTAAAGCACTACCGTTAATTGTCAGGCTTTCACCATTATTTTGGGTTTGTGATATCCTCATAAATTTGGTTTTCTTGGTGTTTATTGATAATCCATATTCTTCTCCATACTCAACTATTTTGTTCATTAGCTTTTGGAGGTCTTGAAGGTTGTCTGTTATTATGACAGTATCGTCCGCATATCTAATGTTGTTAATTGGTGTTCCATCAACCTTGATTCCTACTGTTTCTCCCTCAAGAGCTCTTTTCATAATTTCTTCAGAGTATGCATTGAATAGTAGTGGTGACAATACACACCCCTGTCTAACTTCGAACTTTTCTGATTTGTGTTCATTAATGCGTACGTGTGCCTGCTGTTTATAATATAGATTTGTTATAATTCGAAGGTCATTGTGTTGTATTTGTTTTACTTTGAGGATGTCCATTAGCTCTTTGTGGCGGACTTTGTCGAAAGCTTTGTTGTAGTCTATGAAACAGACGTACATATCTTGGTTCACATCCAAGCAACTCTGAATTAGTACGTTGAATGCAAATAGAGCTTCACGGGTACCTACGCCATTACGGAATCCAAATTGAGTTTCTTCAATATCAATATCAAGTGTTTTGTAAATGCGTTTATGAATGATCTTTAAAAACAATTTAAGTGTGTGAGACATCAGGCTTATGGTACGGTGGTCGGTGCATTCTCTAGCATTTTTCTTTTTTGGGAGACAAATGAATGTTAAGGTCAACCATTCGTTGGGTATGTCACCCGATTGATAAATTTTATTAAAAAACTTTAAGAGGACATCAATGTACTCATTTTCTATTATTTTAAGGATATCAATAGGCAGTTGATATGGCCCCGGGCTTTTTCCGTTTCTGGTGTTCTTTAGTGCATACAGTATTTCTTCCTTTGTAATTTCTACACTTGTTTCTCTGTCCTCAAAAGACAAGTCTTGTGGGTTTCCTCTTTCGTCGTCGAAGAGCTCTTCCATATACTCTTCCCATCGTTTTAGTTTTTCGTCAGTCGTTATCACAGTATTTCCATTTTTATCTAAAAGAGTTGTGTTGTGGTTTCTTTTTTGCAGTCCTGCCATTTCTTTAACCTTTTTATGTATGTTGAATAGGTCGTATTTCATAGGTTTTGACAACTTAAGTAACCTTCTGAATGATGTTCAGGACAAAATGGACAGTGTAACCTCTATTAAATTCAGTAAACTTAAATCTAAACTCAATAAACTCATTAATAATGCATCTAATTCACAAAATAATAACAGTAACAAGAACAAAACTAAATTTTCTAATTTTCAATTTCACCCCAGGCTCAAAAATCTATCCTCCGTAACTTTTGATAAAAATGAACTCAACCTATTGAATCTAGGTCTCAATTACTCAATTCCGAGGAAGGTTTCTGAAAAGGACCTTCAGAGTCTCTCCATTGAGCTAGATGTTATCATCCAGAATCTCTCAGTCCCTCTAAACCAAAAAACTTCAATTAGAAACTCCTGCTACAAAACCATCTTTAAATTCAAAAACAAAAATTTTCCATCAACTTCTACTTCTTTCAATACCTCTACTACCAACACTACATCTAGCACATCCTACAACTCATCATCCATCAACCTACCCTCTACTTCTCAAACTACTCATTCAATGTTCCTTTTCCACAATTTTCATACAAAAAAACAGAAAGACCAACTCCATATCCTCAAGTCTATTCAAAACAAAATTAAATCCCATAATTTAATCATTTGTAAAGCAGACAAAGGCAATTGTCTAGTCATTCTAGATCAGAAGTTATATAACGACAAGGTCACTACATTTCTTTCCGATAACAATTTCACTCCACTCCCCGAAGATCCAACAAAAAAGTTCATTAATAAAATCAAAGCCACCAATAAACTTTTCACAGAATTTCTGTCAGAACACGATGCTCCATATTATAAAATACCTAGTAACCCATTAACACCCAGATTGTACGGTTTACCTAAGATACACAAAGAGGGAATTCCCATTCGTCCCGTTGTTAGTTTTATAAACACTCCAGTTTCTATCCTGTCAAAATTCATATTGAATCTCATTAACAATATGACGAACTTCACCCCTCGCTTTTCAGTCAAAAATACAATTCATCTAGTCAACAATCTCCAACAAATAAATCTTCATCCCAACATCACAATGCTTTCATTTGATGTCAGCAATTTGTTTACTTCAGTCCCCAAACAAGAAACTATTAATCTGGTCCACTCTCTTCTACGAGCAAATTCTATCACTATGTCTACCACTAACTCAATTATTCAATTATTACAAACTTGTCTAGCTCAAGACTTTTTTGTTTTCAATAGTAAATTTTACAGACAACCTGATGGCTTAGCCATGGGTAGTTGCCTTTCCCCTCTCCTAGCTGATATATTTATGGATCACTTAGAATCCACACACATTATGAAAAATCCTGAAATTCTCCATTGGTTTCGATATGTTGATGACTGTTTAGTCTTCATATCAGGTAACTCGAATTCAGCTGATTTATTACTCTCTAAAATAAATCAAATCCACCCAAACATAAAGTTCACCATGGAACTAGAGTCGTCTCAATCTATTAATTTCCTTGACCTTACTATTACCAGATTAAACGACCATTTCGATTTCAGTATCTATAGGAAACCTACACAAACCGACCATATCATACCTTTATCTTCCAACCACCCAATGTCACATAAATATGCAGCCTTCCATAGTTATATTCACCGCCTAGAAACAATCCCACTATCACAATCCAACTACCAAACAGAACTCAATATTCTAAAGCAAATAGCATCCAACAATGGGTATGTCCCCAACCTCATTAACAAACTTATTAATAAGAGACAACTCAAACTATTGAGAGAGGCTGCGTTCCCCAGAGACTTGACCATTAAACCTCATTATGCTTCCTTACCTTACCTTCAAGAACGTCTTTCTGGAAATATCAGATATATCCTAAAAAGATCTGTTGAGAATACCCACATTTCTTTTAAAGTCCTGAACAATCTAGGACAATGTTTAACCAATTCAAAAGATTGCATCAACTACATGGATCGTAGTGGTGTTTACAAATTACAGTGCTCTGATTGTGATGCTACATATATAGGTAGAACCTGTAGATAACTAACTTCCCGTTCCTTAGAACACACTAAAAAAGAGAACACTTCCACCTTCTCACAACATCTTGCACAACATAAACATACCCTCAACATACCAGAAGACGTCTCTGTTACATAATATACCCCAAAAAAACTTTCTAAAATTAGATCTATATGAAGACTTGGAAATAGTCAAAGAAAAGCAAAGAAGCCCCAACTGCGTTAATCGCCATGTATCTTTCAACCGTGACTTTCAACCCTTACACCGACAACTCTTCTCATAACCCACACTTCTCAAATTTACCTCATCTTCTTTATCTGACCTTCCTCTATAAACGTCAACACCTTAATCCTTCTCAACAATTGTTGCTTTTAAAACAACCATTCTCTCTACACTACTGTCAAAACACTCCCTCCAAAAGAATTTTTTCAGCCCCCTATTGTTAACATCATATCTATTATACCTCACTATTTCATTATTTTACAATCTCCACGTTTACATCATATTCCTGTCCATTCTTTTTTCTTTTGCTATTTCTCTGTCATTTCATATATCTACCATCCACTCATTAGTTCTAAACTCAGTAACCATTTAAACACAATCCAGCAATTCATCAGAATTCACTTTCTCCCACTTTGCCAAAACCCTTAATCAACCATTGCTCCCCCTCTCTTAGTCAACAACTTAGTACATCATACTCACAAATAAAAGTTCAGGCTTTTATGTACCGAATTTAATATAATCAAAATATATTTTTTGTTCAGGGTGCTAGATGCTTTAAGCATGAAGGACCTCTTTCATCTCTAATTTTGTTGATTAACTCATTTATTTTCCTTTATCCCACTCTCCTTTATTCTTTAGTCATTTCATTTACTTTTATTCCTGCCAAGTCTTTGAGGATCTCAGCCTTTTCAATTTTTTAAATTTAATCACATATATTATAACTTTAATTCCTTCAGCCGGAAGATCTTTAATCCCATTTCTCAATCTATTGGACTCACTTATATTAAATTGTTTACGATACGAGCAGTATTAAACTATTTCATTTAAATACGAAGTCTTACATTAGCTACAAATATATACTATTTATTTTTTCCTTGTCCTAGATGTAAGCAACATAAAAGGACATTTCCATATATTTAAGCTAATTCGTCACAAATTACACTTTTTAGACCACACTCCATACGATAAAGAGTAACATAAGCTGCCTAATGCATACGTCATTCTCTTAAATATGACCTTCAACAACACCAGTAATTTACATCTTTTATATCCAATATTAAATAATTATAGAAAAATTTTTTAAATCCCAACACCTGGATTGCTGTTATCATTTTAACATCATCAAAGTTTTTTAATCTTTTGGCTGTAGTAATACTATGTTTAACTAATATTGTTTCATGGTACATTGACATTTTGTTTTTGACACCGTTCATGGGTATCTTCTTATCAATCAGTTACCAGCTGAAGTCCGTTTGAAGAGGTTTACTCTCCGGACACTGGAACTCACTTAAGCATGGGTGTATGTTACCTGATGTAAAATTTAATTAAAATATTAAACATCATATAATATTATTAACATCATGTACAATCTTTGGTAACACATTACATTTTAAAGGGTTTTTACCCAAATATTTTGGTGGCTCAGGCATGGTAACCTGTAAGTATAACCATTTTGCTTTTTTAACCTTAGTCAAAATTTTAAACCATGTTTGCTGTAATTAAATGGTTTATACTTATTTTAGGTATTTTAACCTGATGATGGAACAGTTGTTCCGAAAACGTTCGTGCTTTTAATGTTGCCCTTTTAAGGGTTTTTATAAAATAAAATATACCCACATACAAAGATAACCTCTTAGGTCGTATTTGTTCTGAAGATCCTCTATCTCTTTACATTTTTCCTCATAGTAAGTTTGTTTTGTCTCTCTTATCTTTTTTCTAATTTCGTTGTTAATGATTTTGTAATTGTGACTGTCTTTGTTCTTGGCTTGTCTTCGTTGTTCCATCATGCCGAGTATCTCGTCGGTCATCCAATTGTCTTTCTTTCGTGTCGGTTCTTTTAAAATCTCTTTGCATGGAACGAGGAGGCAGTTTTTTAGTGTTTCCCATTGTTCGTTTATCTCGTAAGTGTTAGTATCTAATTTATCAAAGTTTTCGTATATTTTCTGTTGAAGTTTGATTTTTATATCAACTTCTTTCAGTTTTCTAACATCTAATTTTGGAGTTCTTTGTGGTTTTCTAATACGTTTAAGCTTAAGCGTGACATTAGCGATTAGTGGTTTATGGTCTGATGCGACATCTGCTCCTGGATATGTTTTAACTGATTTGATGGTGTTACGATATCTCTCTTTAATCAATTTATAGTCGATTTGGTTTCTTACAACTTTTTCCGGTTTATCTGCTGGTGAGCGCCATGTATATAACCGTCTCATTGGTAATTTAAAGAACGTGTTTGTGATTATTAGACTTTGTTCTTGGCAGAATTGTATTAGACGATCGCCTCTATCGTTACGACCAAATTATTACGACGAGTATTAGACCAAATTAAATACGATTACTGATCTTTCATTTTGCAATAAAGTTTCAAGCATAAAACTCACAAAATTATGGAATTGGCGACACAATTGAACGTATATTTGTTGATTAAATACATTTTAACCACCGAACTAACTTGCACATTAGTAATACCTTCAAACAACTGAAATATTTTTAATTTTCTCGAAAATTTTGTCGCAAGTCCTAACCTCAAAAAATGTTACATGAAATTATTATAAAAATCAATACTTACCTTACAATTCAACTGAAAAAAACGATGTCTAAATAATCCAGGTATACCAATATTATTATACAGTTGTGTTTCTATTCCTCAATGCTTAAAATACAATAAAATCACATCACACAAACAAACTTGTTGATCTCGTAACGCAAAATGAAAGAGGCTTGTTTCATTTTGCAGTAACAGTTCAAATAACTGACACATTTATGGCTCAAACCTTACTGGCGTACTATGATTCATTTTCGATTCATGTGCTTTGAACTGTTACAGCAAAATACTGTATACCAGAAATGACACACTATACTTTCAAACTGTTTTTTTTTTTTCTAAATAAAATACGTCAAATACACTTGTACTGATGTTGAAAAATATAGAATGAAACTTAAAATCTATTAACATAAAAATCTCAAATTTTGGTATTTTGTTAGTTAATTGATTATTGCAGATTGCCGTCCAAATTAAAAATAAATTTACTAAAAATCTAAAACTATTTCGAAGCTTGACTTGAAAATAAAATGATAACGTCAAATTAGGGATTTGTGCCTATGACCGTGACAATCTCATGACTTCAAGATGTAAGTAGCCCGGTTTTTCTTTATTTATACGTCCATGACTATACCTATCCAGAGTGTTAAATTTTATATATATTTATGGTGCTATAACCTTTTTCTAAATCCTGCCTGTTCCCGAGGCTCATTGCGTTTATATTTCTTTCTCTGTTGCAACGACCAAAAAACATAAGGAAGGTTTCAGGCCCCACTAGTGGGAGCCACTTAATTGTGTATCGTATAAACAACTACCACGGTTGGGCTGTGGAGGAATGTGCCTGTGATGTGGATAAAATGTTCTTATAGTGATTTTGAAAATATGATTACGTCATCCATGTAGACGAACAAAATTTGTGTAAAAAGGGGTGTGGAATGTTGTTCATTAATTTTTGGAAAGTTGCTGGACTACACTTTAGCCCAAAAGGCATTTTGGGGAATTCAAAATTGCCATGAGGTACAGTAAAAGCGGTTTGTTCTATAGAGTCGGGATGTACTTCTATTTGATGGAATCTTTGGGCTAAGTCTAAGGTTGTGAAGTATGTGGCTTTACCTAAGTTATCTAGAATTTTATCTATTTTTGGGAGAGGGTATTTATCTTCGTTTGTGTTTTCGTTACTTTTCTGTAATCTATTACCATGCGGAATTTCTTTTTGCCGGAACCGTCAGTTTGAAATGAATCTAAATCAAAATTTCCTAATAAAATGTCGAAGTCTTTACTCCAGTCAGCGATGCGTGCATCGATAAAATCGGGTATATTTAATTCTTTAAATAGGGGGGTTTTGATATTGTCTGAATATTTGGTCGTTTTTTCATTGATGTAAGTGTGAAGTCTTTTTTGTAAATTTGATGGGTATTGAATAACTTTGAAGTTTTGGGAGATATGATGGTGTCATGTCCATCAGTATCGATAAGGATTTTTAATTTACTTTTGGGTAATATAAAAAATGGAAGTCTTGGATGGTTTTTTATATTATTTAAATCAACTGAGGTGCTCTTGCAACGAGGTGTCGAGAAAATTTTCTTCCTGGGGAAGATCTTGGGTATTATCAGGGTCGTCGTAGTATTCTGTCTCTTGGGGATTATAGTATTCTATTTCGTAGTAATTTTCGAATGATTCAGGGCAGTTCTCTGATTCGACGTTAAAGTTTTGGCTCCCTCTAGTTGATGTTTTTATGGGTCGTGCTTCTGTACGTATTGTTTCTACAATACTCATTGGTCGAGGGACGTAAGAGGGTTTTGTGTTGTTCGAGATAGATTCTAGATTGTGTACTTATTCGTCGTGTTTTTCTGGTAATTTGTGTTTAAAGTTCTTGAATTATTATTAATATTACTAACTTATTATTGTTCTGGGATGTGGTAGGGTTTCGATTGAAATTCGCGTTGGTATTTTGAGAAATTTGTTGATTAAAATTCGTGTTAGTATTTTGAGGAACTTGTCTATTAAAATTTGTGTTGGTATTGTGTGGTATTGGTCTATGTTGATATGTTGGCTTTTGTTGTTGGCTGTTTTGCTCTATTTAGGTGTGAAATACGTGAACTTTATCACAATTTTATAATAAATTATATAAAAATTACAAACAGTTATAAAATTTAAAGTCCGATTCAGCAAGGTTAATGATTGTTCACTGATTTTATCGCGTGAGTTGAGAGCAAGTTTTTATTTTAGAAATAAATAGTTTTGCTATCAACTTAACCTTTAATTCAATCAATAATTTCTATTATTTTAATACTTATAGTATATTCAGGTCACACAATTTTTTACACTATTCAATACCACTTACTTTACCTGTGTACTATATCAATTTTTAATTATAAAATTTTACCAAAACAAAAGTTATTTTGATTTGTTCTCCCAGCGACACAAATACGTATTTATCGCGACTATACCAGAGCCGACCCCCTAAGGAGGATACGTACTTTAAATCATAAAACAATATACAGAATATTTCCAAAGTAATAAGTAAATAAAAAATGTTAAACATAAGTAAAATATTCTATATCTGGTATATAAAATGGCGGCTAATGTATATCTCTTTCGAAAAAACACATTCTTTATGAGAAATATTTTATAATCTTAGATGGCACGAGATGGGCATGTACGATATTCCTGCTGCTCTGGATTTAGTTTATCACCACTACACAAAAGGCGATAGTGATTGGATATTCTTTGGGAACAACTGCCACAACTGTTTTTCTCTCTTTAAATCAAGAGAAAGCTCAATCCAGAGTAAAAAATTTTATTGCAATGCCACCAGTTGTAATTTTAAATAAGCACATAAGATCTATAGTAGGAGGTTTGGCACCTCTTTGGCCTTTAGTCCAGGTAAGTTTAAGATAAAATAATAATTAGGGTTCGTTTGGTATTAAGCCAACGGCTACAGCAGGTATTTCGACCATCTGTCTGGACAAAATTATTTTCTGTGCCAAACTATCTTGACATGTCACCATCTTATTTATTTGAGTACATTTAAAATTTTTAAAAACAATTTGAAACTAATTTTGTTAACGTACCGTTACAGTAAATGTACCGTTCGCGTATAAAAAACTGGTACAACTCTTATAACCGAAAATCGTGTTTTTGAAGCTGTGTAAGTTAATCTTGTCACATGTGTCATTCTAATTTTTAAGGCAAAGTTACCCGTTCAACGAAAATATTATATCAAACCAGCTAAAAGCAGGGCTGTGCGACAGGTCGGAAGTTTGTAGTATACTAAAAACTAAAACAATATCGAGCATTCTCGATTAGTTATCACATTTATACATTTATTTAAACATATATCCTACAAAATTCTATTAATTTGGAAATTTTCCATTATCTCAGAACCCACACATTGATTCGTATTTTATTATAATTTATGAAAATACACTACCGAGCATAAAATTAGGGTCACCCCGTAATTTGAATTTATTTTAGAAATTATTATTCTGTTTTAACTATTTTCGGTTGTAACATAGTTTACTAACCGATTGCGTAAAGAAAACAACGTTTTTGTCGTTTAAAGTTTATTAAAAATAGTGGAAATTGAGAATTTTCCTTTGATATACTAAATATTGAAAAGGGACAATTTTAATTTGATGTGCTTCTTATTGAAAAAAAAAGAAATTTTAAAAACTTCAGTAGCGAGTATTCCCTCCTCTGGTAGTGATAACAGCTTGCAAACGACGAGGCATGCTTTGGATCAGATTTTGGATCACATTCTGCGGAAGATTATTCCATTCTTGCACCAATATGTCGCGAAGCTCTCTCGAATTTCTGGGGGCCGGCACATGACTCCGTAAACGTCTCTTCATCTCATCCCAAACATGTTCTATGGGATTGATATCTGGACTGCGAGCAGGCCAAACAAATCGTGTGATTTGAACCTCGTCAAGATACCCAGTGACTATCCTAGCAGTGTGTGGCCGTGCATTATCATGCATAAATGTTGCGTCGTCTCCAAGAATAACCATAAACGGTAAAACATGGTCTTCCAGAATCTGTGTCAGGTACCTATGCGCTCTCAATGTTTCTCAAAGCACTAGAAACGACAACGCGGTCATCTCTAGCTGTTGTAATCTTGCCTCGACCTGAACCAGGTCTTCGAGTAAACATACCGGTCTCTTCGTACCGTTGCCATACTCGTTGCACACTCGAGAGACTTACACCAACGTTTCTCGCAGTTTCGCGCTGACCGTGGCCATCTTCTAACGCCGCCACAACAGAATTTATGCTCATTGCAATACACTGACAGTAATAACAATACACAAACAATTTACAATTGACGTTAAAACCATAGAAACAAAAACTGTGCTGATAACGGTTTTTAGGAATTAGGCTAAGGGGCCCTTTTTACCTCAAACGCTTGTCGAAACCACAACGACAACAATTGTTTTTTCAAGAAATCCATTAGTAAACTATTGTAATATTATTCCTAAAATATTAGAATTCATTTATATAAAATATTATAACTCAGACTCGTGTAACATAGTTTCGCATTTTGTTTATATAAATATTTTTAGTAATTCGAACCGAGGACATTCATAAATAATATACTCTAATTAGAATTTGTAAATCAGGGTGTAGGTCAGGGAACAAACTTGACACGAATAAGTAAAGTGCTGACACAGGCAAGGCCAGGGCTATTAAAAGCAACAACAATCATTATCTAGAGATCAGAACTAATTTAACGTCAAGATTAAGATGGCAAGTTAATGCATCACGCATTGTCAACGTCAACTAAGTACTATTACATATATTTAAGATAATTAACATTGTAAGAGTGTACAGTAGTGTTTAAATAAATGGTTACATAAGTCAACAACACGTTATTTACTACCTACAACGTTATTTACCATACTATGTTACAACCGAAAATAGTTAAAACAGAATAATAATTTCTAAAATAAATTCAAATTACGGGGTGATGACCCTAATTTTATGCTCGGTATTATATTTCAGTTCAAAAATAATGATAGGTAATAAAGCTAGTCATGGCTTTAAATTATGTTTCATTTCAAATCGAGAGGTGTGATTGGTTTCTCGTAAAGTTTAGCACAAAACTGTATTGAGTTGTGGAATAATAGAATAAATAAAACACGTTGGAAAAATTTAAAATTTAATTTGAAATTAATATAAAATGAATAACTTTTACAGTGAACAAGTGTGGATTTAAATATATGTACCTATTACAATTCAAATTATTAATATTTTGTCATAGCTCCATTATTATTAATCACTTATTTTAATCTTCTGTGAACTGTGGTAATTAAATTTAGTGATAAATTTTCATCTTCGGCCAAGCTTTCCCATATTTCTTCAATGATGGTCCATAAATGATCTCTGTTTTGGGGAATTACATTTAATTTTTGTATTTTGTTGATCATTGTTGGCGTAGGTTAGACCATTCTTGTTCTCTTGAATGATTCTGTTCGCCCTTGTAACTGGTGCGCTGGTTTAACTTCGCTAGTGGACTGTATCTCTAGTAAAAATTAAAGGATATGTGCACGGATACCAAATTTATTATCCAAACTCTTATAACAAAATAATATCGACTATATCGACATGCCATCTGTTAAGCTATTTTTTCGACCGATTGTCACTCTCGGCTGGCGGGTGGCGACTCTTCTCTTTTTCGGCAAGACATGAAGTGTCAACCGCCAATACAGCTAAGGCCCCGTCTACAAATTCGCGGCAAATTTAAATAATTCTCATTATTTTACATTTCTGAACAATCATCAAGTCCCCAAATGTTCCCTATTGGATTAATATCTGGACTTTTAGAGGGCCATGGAAGAGCTTTAATGTTATTTTAAATAAGTTAATCTCGTACACGGTGAGGTGTGTGGAGTGAACAGTTGTCATGCTGGAAAATAAAATTATTGTTGGGGAAAATTTCCCTAAATGATGGCAACATCACATTACCTAAAATATGTAAATAGCTTCCAGTATTGAATCGTCCTTCAATTCTCCAACACATTCCTAAACCTCCTCTATAATCCAAGCCCAAACATTTATAGAGAACCGTCCGGACTTATCACTTGATGAAATATAGTATTTGTTAAACCTATTTCGAGGCGGCCTATAAACCACAATACGGCCATCATAATGAGACTGAAATACTGTTTCATCAGAAAAAATTACCCGGCCCCAAAAATTGACTGGATCAATTAAAACGTAATTTAAAGCAAATATGAGTCTACTTTGTTTATGTTCCTCGCTAAATTTGTATTTTTGGGCGGCTGCACAATTATTTTAATCTGTTGTTCTAATTCTCCTTAATGCTGTAGTACTTACTTACTTTCTGTGTCTGGAACACCAACAGCTTTAAATTTTGTATTTCCAATGGTTGGCCACATAGATGGCCCTGCATTCCGATTCCATCATTTGTACTTGAACTCCAAATAGTATGATGGGCATTAAAATCACCTCCTATTATAACTGGTTTTTGTAACTGGGAAAATATATTTATCCAATCATTCATTGTGCATCTTATTTTTGGGGCTCTATATAGTGACATAAAACTAATTTGACTATTTCCATATTTAGTTTTTATAACACATAACTGTATTTCATTATTGAAATTATTATTTTTAATTTTTAGTTCAGTAAAACAAATTGATTTGATCCATTAACGCCAAGAAAAAAAAATTTTGAATTTACGATTTTTTTTTTGAACTTTCATAAAGAAAGGTGTAAAATTAACGTACGTTTGGAAAAAAATATATTTTTATTTCAAAATATACAAAAAACATGCTATCACCATATGGGCCCTGTAGGCGTTCCAGGGTATACAAAAAATATCTGAATGAAGTGTTTGTGTGAAATTTCATAAAACATTCTAAACATAAACCAACATCGCACTTGATACACATTGTACGCTAGGGTAGGCCGATTTTTATACGAAATTCAAAAATATTTTAATTTCAGATTTTGCAATCCAAAAAAACATATGGAGTAGGAAAACAATTTTTTTTGTAAAAATAAATTTCTTCATATTTTGCTGTTTTGACCTGCCACAAGGTCACTAAAATTTTGAATTTAAAATTTTACTAGTGTTACAACTTGCATATCCGAAAATGTTATAATACATAGAATGAAACAAATGCTGTTGCCTGTAAAGTCGGTTTTACGGGCGAAGATTTTACGTGACAACGTCTTTTTCTCGGTAGAATATATATTGATATGAATATTATTAAATTGCACAATAGTTGTTTGCAGTTGAAACGCGCTGTTTCTTCTCAATCGACTGAATTACGATTGATTGCAGAGTGATTTAAACTAATAATTTACTTAACACTATCAACATTTGTCAATAGTATGACATAACCTATAAACTCAGTTTCTCAACTTTTGTGTCAATCTAACAATTAATCAATCAATCATAGTTTACGATAATGAAATATTAGTGTACAATTATTTACCTTTATTGTTGTAGTTGTTGTAAATGACGAATCTAAGCACTCCACATTTTCACTACAGACACAGCTGACGATACTTTAACCACACGTGTGAACTTGTATTATAACGCTTTCTCGGTTTTCCAACGCCAAGAACGCTCGAGAAAGACAGAGACACAAGCACGCACCGATTCAACGCGCCTAATTCTCTAGTGCTGCGCGCGCAGCGGACCGATCATGTTTGAGTGGGAGAGAGACGCAAGGCATTCGCCGGTCCGGTGGGCCTCTCTCTCGTTCGGTGACTCATCGTAACAGACGTGAGCGGGCGTTACACTTTTTCATGAGTGACTCCGAGCCACAACCTAATTTAAGACGTTGTCACGTCAAAAAAATCATTAAACCATTAAAAATAAATTGTATGCTTAAATTAAACAAACAAACAACTGTTTTTTTACAACTTATAATCTTTTTTGATCTAAAAGAAGGCATAATTCGGTGTGATTCCAGTTTGGTTCTGATCAAATGATCTCTGCTATCAGCACCACAAACTTTTGCTGAAGCTTCTGTCACAAGTTTAATCATGCGTTCAACGGCTTGCGTGTGAGATGGATATAACTTAAGCAACGATAACAGTGCTGATGTCTCCGGATTAACCACAATTTCCTGTAAAGTTTCATTCGAACTTCCAACTGTTAATGGTGGTTCAGTTAAGGGTACTGTACTCCAATTTATGATATCGATATAATCCATAACGTTCATATTAAGCACAGGTGGTACTGTCCTCCGGAGGCGTGTCAGCCGATAGCTGACAGCCGTGCCGGACGCATCAAGGAATTTGGATATCGGTCAAAATACTTGGGAATTCCAAGTTTGGCCAAATCCAAATTTCTAATTGATTCGATGCAGGGAAATTCCACTTTCGCTACGTAAAACAAAGGATTTGTTTTACATAAAAGCAGGTAGATTTTCTCTCATCGATCAGTCTTTTGCCTCTTCTACTGTAGACCTAGTCGGTGCTATTATTGTCCCAACTAAGTTATTGTTTTATTTCTGATTTCCTATATACCATTTTTTTTATTTTAGCATTATTGTATATTCAGACCTTTTCAGGTTAGAATATTTGTTCATGTACTGATTGTTTGATATTTTGATTATTTTGATTGTTTATTTTTCTTATATTTTGTGTCTAAGTTGTTCTTCTGTAAGTTAAGAACACTTAGAAATATTTATCTTGATTTTCCTATTTTATATTTTGATTTGTACTTTGTCTAAGTAGTTATTTCCGGTAAGTCAAAGAACTCTTAGAAATATTTCTCTGAATATTTGACTTGTTATTTTAATTGTGCGTCTTAGGCGTTCTTTTCCGGTAAGTCAAAAGAACAGTTAGAAATATTTTCATAATCATTGTTGCATTATTATTTCCGATATTTTATCTAAGATATTTTCTTTCTTAAATTAAGAAAATACTTAATACATTTGTTTCTTTCATTTTCTATTTTATGCTAAGTTGTTTCTTCCGTAAGTCAAGAAACACTTAGCAATATTTTCACATCTTTTCTATATTTGATTTTTCTTATTTTCTATTATAAGTCGTTTCTTCCGTAAGTCAAGAAACACTTATAAATATTTGTGCACAAATTTTACTATATTTGATTCTCTTGTTTATTTTCTGTTCTAAGTTGTTTCTTCCGTAAGTCAAGAAACACTTAGACATATTTCTATAATCTGTTTCATTTTTGCATTTCTTGTTTTATATTTTGAGTATTTTATGTTTCCACTCTAAGTCGTTTCTTCCGTAAGTCAAGAAACACTTAGAAATATTTTACTCTCACATTTACATATTTCATTTATCTATATTTCTGTCCTAAGTTGTTTCTTCCGTAAGTCAAGAAACACTTAGAAACATTTTTCTTTGCATTATATTTTTATACCATTTAATTTACTTGTTTACTAAGTTATTTCTTCCGTAAGTCAAGGAATACTTAGATCATTTTTACCTATCTGTTTTCCATTTTTGCTCTGTTACTTTGTAACTGTTCCTTGGAACCGTTATCTATAACAGATATTTGTCACTGGAACTGTTATTTATAACAGCGGTTGTATTTAACCTTTCTACCAGCGACAAACCAAAGATGGTGAATACCCGATCCAATTCCGGGGATAGGAAGAAGCCCGAAGAGCCGGCGATGGGTCCTACAGGCCCAAATGCCCCCTCTCGGCAACAGTACCTCAAATGTTCGTAGTCGCTGGTTTATATTACTTGTTCGAGCTTTAAAAATATGGCGCACAGCAAGCTCTCTAATATGTTTTCTTGGATCTCCTAACATTCCAAGTAGCATATTTTCTGGATGTGCAAAAAAACTATTTCGCAATAGAACTGGATCCATTACATCCTTTAGGGGTTGTGGTAAATACCTAGATAACTGAATCATTTTCTAAAAATTAAAGGCTCCATGTAGGCAGGACGTCCTGGTTTTTATAAGGAACCATACTGGAGCATACACTTTTAAAATAAAGGTTGCTAAGGTAATCAAATTATCTGATGGAACCACAGTGGAAACATATAAACGTAGTATACGGTTAGCCAATGTTAACCAGCGGGAATGCACTATTTTACCTGGGCACCGTTTAGAAAGTTTGTTGTCAATACTTCCCTCTGAGATTGCAACACACATGTCAAGAAGATATTGTTGATCTGTACTTAAATCAGACCTATCCACATTCTCCTGTACATATGATTCAATTACACTGAACTTAACAACAGGTAGATTTTCACATCCAATGAGTGCTTGTCCTATAGGTCCGTTGAAGTGACGAGGCCCAGTTGTACTACCATCAAGGAAATTCATAAGGTGTCGCAAAGGTAATTCATTACAGTGTAGCTGGAAAATAAGCCACTGCAACGGGCGATTTAAATGTTTTTCTAATTGCACAATAACACCATTAAACTTTCCAACATTAACATTCGTCCCATCACACCCTATTACTCTTAAGACATCTGTGGATACGTCAGAGTCATCAAAATATTTTAAAATGTTCACAGGAGACGGTCCTGCAAGTGACACAGTAGTTTCGTTGATTTTCGCTTCGTAATAAACTTCAAATAATTGGAGAATTACAAGTTAGAAAATTCAACAAAGTTCAAAAATAAGAGTTAAAAGTTAAGTGCATACAGGTGATAGTAGTGAATAAAAGAAATAACATCAGAGAAGTAAGATATAACCATTTTAAATAATTTTAACAAGTTTTGAGTAAATAAATAATTGTGTGAAAGATTAAAAAACTGGTTTTGGCGAATGTTTTAAGTCCGAGGGGTCGACCCGCTTAGGCATTCCTACGCATTTTTTTGATTTCTTGGCAGATAAGAAAGTGATTAGTGCCGACAAAAATTAAATATTAAAGTAAAAGCCTCATAAGTTTATTACAAAAAACCAGATCCGGCCTTAAAATAAATTAGTTTAAAGTTAAGATTAGAATTAAATTAAATTAAAATAATAAATATTAATTGTTATTGTAATAAAAAAGTTTAATTAATATAGGAAAATACTATATTTTTGTAGAAAAGTGGTATAGAAAATATATATTAATATAGAAGGTAACAAAATCGAATGAACAGCAAAAGAAATAAACCAGAACACGATAACTCATCCGACGAGGAGGAAGCCTTCAAAAGAAGCAAAGCTACGTTAAGAACACCTCCAAAGGATAACATAAAAAATCGCGAAATGGAAGAACTAAAGAAACCACTAGAAGAAATAAATAAGGAGATTAAAACGGAAATAAAAGTTGAAAACAGAAATGAAGGAAGAAAATAAGGAGATCAGAAGATATATAAATGAAGTTAAAGAAGAGATAAAACTAAATAATGAAGAAATAAAAATCATAAAGCTGGAAATAGAAAGGGCGAAGGAAGAATGAAGAAAAGAGAAAGAAGAACTGAAAAGAGAAAACGAATTAACCAACAAAAAGATAATGGAAGAATTAAATGATCTAAAACACTCATTGGAAAGATAAGACAAAGAAAAAAGAAAGAAGAATATAATCATTAGTGGAGCAATAATACACTCTGAAGACCCAAAAACATTGAAAGAAGGAATGATTAGAAAATCATCTTGAAGTCAAAACTAATATTAAAAGAGCACAAAAAATAGGCACAAAAACATGCTTAATTGAACTAGAAAGCGAAGAAGAAAAAACGACAATCTTAAGAAACAAATACAAACTTAAGAATATGAAGACCAAAAAAATATGGATTACAGAGGATCTCACAAAAGGAGAGAGAGAAAATGATGAAGCAAAAAACATCGGAAAAAGAAAAAGAGGCAGACCAAGAAAAAAATGGATACAGCAAGTAGTAGAGGCGGGAAAACTTAAACAAAAATCACATGAGGAATTGAAACTAATGGCAGGAAACAGAAAAGAATGGAAGAGGTGGGTAAATGGAAATTAAAATAGCTAGCCTATATCCGATACTCTGATCTGGTAAAAGGAAGGGGAGAAAGAAAGAGAGAAAGAAAATCTTCACAGCAGTACCAAATCATGCGCCAGATAACTCGACTCATGCATTTTTAAGATTGTAATATGTTCTTCTCGAATTAACTTTCGACGATTATCTTCCATTTTTAACGTATTATCCTTGCGACCATCGAAAAAAAGCCACGTAACTGTGAAGAATCGTCCATTTTAAGAAGGGCACGTTTTTTGTTCTAGCACGACGAATTTTGTTCTTATCTATAATTTTGCTATTATCTTCCACATTTATAATACCGACGTCTTGTAGTACTGCTGAAGCGACTGCAGCACCAGCTCGATCAGAACTACCAAAACGATCGAGTGTTCTTGCAAGCATAGGTAATTGTAACACATTATAGAAAGCTAATGATTTTTGCTGCACAATAGAAGTTTCTGCAGAACTGATCGATTCATGTGTAAGTGTTTCCGTCGCTATTCTTTTCTGCCGAGATCGATTTTTCGGTAGGTGAACAACATTCTCATTTAATTGTTTTTGAATTTGCAATAAATTTCTCTCCTCTCGGTTCTGTAACTTTTTGGACATTGTTATATCTATGGCACCAATTACCATTCGTCTTTGAGTTCTTTGGTTTTCTAAAAATGATCGTTCAGCTGCTGGCACTTTCAATACTTTATAGTAAGAACAAATATTTAAATCTAGACATTTACAAGCAGCCACATCAAATAGTACTTTGGATTGTATTCTGAAATCATTTAACTGTTATTTATAACTTGCAACACCACTGCGTTGTTTATAAGGTTTTAGTAAATTTCTAATTTTAAGACGATAATAATTTATTCGCTTTATAATACTGCACTGCTAAACGGTTGGAATTGAAGCACGACTCCAAATGAATTTTCTTTGCTACAATTTGACTTGGATTTGTTGCAATCGGTTTTAATTCATGTTCAACATAGTTGAAGTAAGTGTTCATATCTTCATATGTTGGTAAAACTGTTTCGTTTATATTATTGGACGCTCCAAATATAGGACACTTTAACTCACTTCTGGTGTTACGCGCCATTTTATCGGTAACCATAAACATATAAACAAACTTATATTATGACGTAAAAGATCAAGAGATACGACGACTAATACGACTGTATTCCGTGGTTATTAGTCGAAAACTGATTCATTCCCAAATGAAAGAATATCTCTTTGTCTCACATCGATAAAACATTACGATCGGTCTGAAAACATCGGACAGCCAAGTCAGTAATGATCCACTAATTTAGTAGCTTTATCATAATGTCCTTGTGGCAGTTGAAATACTAAAAATATACAAAAACTTTATTATAAAAAACTTTTAGTTTTAATTATTTAACAATGTGGTAAAATGCAAAATTTAATATTTTTAATATAAAAATTTTGATTTTTGACATTTATGTGGCAGTTCAAAATATTTTTTTTATTAATATTTAATATCAAAAATTTTGTTTTTATACACTTCAACTTTTTTCAATTGCATTTTACCATTTTAGTAATTTCGAAAAATCGGCCCACCCTATTGTACGCCCTTTGCTTATACAATTGAACCCGGCACATCTTCTTTTTCCTTCTGGCACTACTACTACGTAATGGTTTAGCCCATCAAATCTGACATCGTCTCCAACACGGCTGTTACTTCCAGCAGCTTTAGGCATTCGACCTGGACCTTTAGCTGTCGTTTTGTAATTTGCCAAATATGTCTAAATATCACAGTAACATTTAAGACTACGTAAATATGTAGTAAATTATAACATTACCTAAGCAATACTTCGCCTAAACTCCAACTGGCTGATATTTCTGCCACTTTTGCGGTAGAGAATTTTGTATAGATACATCAATAAGATATGTAAATATCGACCAGTACCACTTTTTGATTTTACACCAATACAATAACTGAATCAATGTATGTTATTATATTATTATAATTAATATACTTAACATACCAAGATACGTTTGCATCCATCAGATCGGTGCCTCCCATGTTTTTATTGTATTTGGAAATTACATCCGGACGTGGTATAGGTACGTTTCATTTATCTATTCTTGAAAATATCTCTACAGATTTCACTGGAGTAACCCAAAACCCGTACTGGCCACTGTACATGTTACCACATTATTGTCCATTCACTTCACATAAAGAATACCATCGTTCGTTTCAAGAGATGAAGTGTAGGTGCTTTCGAGCTTCTTTGGCCATAATCTTTTTAGGCGGTATAGGAACTTCTTTTTGAATTCGGTCATCCCTAATTGTTCCGGTTGCTCCATACCCATTTGCTTTCAAAGTACAAAGGAGGTTAGCACCAGTGAATAAGTTGTCTATAAAGAAGTTATAGCGGAGATCTTTTTTGGATCCTAAATTTTCAATCATGTATATAAGTGGAGCAGCAAGTTTTCCGAATATAGCATCATAACCTTGTTTCTTTATTATACTTTTTCCTTGATAAATTTCGAAATTTATCAGGTATCCACTATTGGTGTTCAAACACCATACTTTATACCCGAACCTTATAGGTTTTCCGCGTATAAACTGTTTACATCCATGCCTTCCATAGTATTTTATCATGGACTCGTCATACGAACGGTTTTGTCCGGGTATAAAATGCTCTAGAAACTTTTGTTTTAAGTGGTCGACTATGGGACGTAATTTATACATTTTGTCATTGTAGTCAATACTTTCGTTACTAGCAAAATACAAACATCGGCAAATTTGTAATAATCAGTCGCGTCTCATAGATTCTGCAACTAGAACGTTTTTCATGTCTTTCGAGTTTTCCCAATAGCTTCGTTTTGTTGGCAATACATTGTAACCACTTACAATTAGAATAGCCATGAAAACTTTTATCTCTTCTACAGACAAATTTAGATCCGGTAGATTTTTGAGAAGTAAATAATTTCTTGAATCTCTTGAATAATCTCTTGAATAAGTTCTTCTGTAAAAAACAACTCAAATAATTGAACTGAACTCAAACTTTGATATGACGAGTAATTCGGTGTTGGAAAGGGATAATTAGGATAAACAAGATCCGTCTCAATGAATTCACTTTTCTCTGATTTAGTTACTATCGTCAGTTCTGAATTTGCTTTAGCGTCACTTTGTACCACAGTAGGTAATTGCTCATTTGCTAAATCTTCAGATGTGTCCTCCACTCTCGTACCATTTGAAAATACAACTTCAGCTGGAGCTAACAGTTGACGACTACTCAAATTTTCAACAGTTCCACCCTCATCTTCATCCCCTGAATCCTCATCGGTCAGATCCTGACAGTCAGGTGGCTGTATGTATATATCAGTGACTTCGTTATTAGATTCGTAGGCGATATCTAACGCTTCTTGAAGAGTTATTCCTCTGAAACTAAAATTATCGTATAAAACTATAGGCTAATACATATTGTCCGTAGTACGCCTACTGGTCCCATATGGTGACAGTGACGTTTACGACCAAATTATGAAAAACTAGAACCATATATTTAGAAAATCAACAAACAGTATTGCGAAAATACGTTTTTATAATAAAATCGATCGCCTAGATAAACAATAAAATAAATAAGATCGACATAATTTAACTTACCGTAACGGGATGTCCATATTTTCGTCGTCGAAAATAATCTGTCCAATAAAAAATAGCACAACCTCTCACTCGCGAGTATAACAAGCAACTGATCTTGTCAGGCGCATCCGATGAGCATTTCGAACGGTTAATTCTCAGTCAGTGGCGTTCAAATTAAATTTGTCAGTTAGTACACGCACATAAATAGAGGGCGGTTTTGTGTCCCCATATGGGACCCGTAGGCGTTATTGGGTTAATTATAATTATAGCAACTCCATCATAACCATCCAACCTATCATTACGAACAGGATTATACCCATTAAAATCATATAACACATTTTTTTTAAACCATGTTTCACTAATAAGAACTATGTATATTTTATTAGTTACTAAATAATGCATCATGCTATTTTTATTTGAGAGAGCAAAACGAGCATTCCACTGTATTATTCTTAATTTAGGTTGACAAGACATTTTTTATTTTGTTTTCATCAAAGTACCCTCCAATACCTGTTCAATATTCTTGACTATTAATCGTTTATCTATAGATCGTATATCATCAAAAGTTTGTATACTTTGTAAAAGCTGATATAAAGTAGAATGACTTTCAGTTACATTTCTTTTAATTTCAATGTTTTCATAATTTGGTAAAATTCGATTAACCGGTAAAAGTTTATCAGGTCCAAAAACAGAAGAGAAAACATTGATTTCTCAGTAGACGATTGTGCAATTGGTGAATTGACTTTTCTTTCTTTATTTGTTTGAGATTTCGTGATATTCAAATCAGTGTGAGTAAAAACAGAATTTGGCTTTTATGGAACTGGTTTAGATACCGGAATATTTTTACTAGTTGTATGCAAACTAGGAAAATCCCTTTCATATTCTGCTAAAAATTCAAGGGATTGTTACTCACAAAATTTGGAAAATACTTATCACAGTAATTACCTGCTTCTACCAAGGATATGCTATGTTCAACCATTATATTTTTTATTTTTTTCTGTTTTTCATATTGGGGGCATTTATTAGATATCGAAAGATACTCCCTACTTTTACAGTAAATACAAAATACAACTTCTCTATTACAATCGTGATCTTTTTCTGTATCTTCACTACATTGAATACACCGTTCTTGTGTACTTTCACACTGTTTGGATAAATGTCCAAATCTATGAAATTTATAACACTGAATGACTTTTCCAATGTACTGTTCAACAGGACAAAATACCTTATTAAAAGAAACATAATTCAGTAGAACGTTGCCTTCAAATGTGATAATTATTGTCTTTTTATCTATGAATTCAACTTATTATCATTAACAACTCTATATGATGACTCTATAGTATTTATTAAATAATCTATGTCATACTGAGTATCCACATGCCGTACTAAACCCTTGATTTCCAACAAATGATTGGGTATGTACGCCTTAAGATTTTCCAATTTTAATACTTCATTATTTACCAAATTATATGCTTCTAGTAAAGACTTTAACAAAACCTTGTTGTTACGATTTCTACCTATGCTTTTAATTTCTAATTTTTTTTTTTGGCCTTAGGTTCAAGACCTATTTAGCCAACCAATTGGTTTAAAGTAAAAACAATCTAGTACACTTTCTTTAAATTCATGACAATTTCCTAACCGTTCGTTCATTCACTCGATTTCCTAACCTTCCCGTTGAAAACAATATTGGGTGACTATACAAAAAGGATTGAACAGGAACACACGCTTCACGCTTCATAGCGACTTTTTTTACACAAACAATGTAGGCAACGGTTAAAGGTAAATGACAAAAGGAAAGACAATGGGAAATACAACTAATGTCCTACCATTTCAGATTCACACAACACTGAAAAAGACAGTTTAAATTTTCCCTTTAGTACGTTTGAAAAATTCCCATAAAATTGATGTAATGGTTGAATTTCGATTACTTAAATAGAGTATAGAAGCAACGTTCTGTGTCAGTATGATTTTTTGTTGGGAGATGGCTTGAAATAAAAATTTAATGGCTTCTTGATTATACCGACATTGAAACATCCAGTGGTTAAGGTCGTCATAATTGCCATTACATTCACATATATCAGTTTCGGAAAGTTTTATTTTATATAGGTAAGCATTTACTGTAGCTTGTAATTAGTTAATATTAGGATTATGTTTTAAAAAAATGTCCTAGGCCTTATCGGCCTGCCGTTGTTAAAAATAAATAATGTTTGATTGAATTTGTAACAGAGGCTGTTTTTATTAGATAGTTTAAGCTAAAATAATTAAGCATGGATGATCAAGATTGTGGGGTAGTAAGATTATTGTTACATGTTGATTATATTTAAGGATAATAAACTTTCCAAAATTGGTGAGGAGAGCATAAACACATTTGTTAGGAGAAGCCTTAAGAAGCTGATCCCCAATAAAATGCAAGGAAAATATAGTTGTCTATGGAAAAAGCAATACAAAGATTTTGAAGACACACATATAGTTATGATTTTAAAAGGTTTGTAACTTATAAACATAAATCAAGTTAAGCTCCATTTAAGAATTTACATTATCGCTTAAGTGGCCACATACTGCCGATGAAGCATATCGTTAACTGTGTCTTATATGTGATTTATATTATTTAGAGATATGAGATGATATAGGTTGTTGGCCGTATATTTTATTTATACACTGTTCTTTTTGTTTTTTAGTGTCATATTGTAATTACTGCTCATTTGCTTATAATCAAATAAATACCAATGGTTGGGTTGAGATTCAGGCCTAGTTCAGGCGAGATTCATTAAAACTACAGCACTTGAAATGCATATGTTTAATTTTACGCTTTTGAATGATGATTTTATATTCACACTACGCAAAGTATAATGAACTACATCTGAAATTAGTTTGTTCAATTTATAAATGTACATTAATTTTATCAGATCATTTATGAATGTACATTAATTATATCAGCTTTCATCAAATTTAAACCACTACTATGTAACCGCAATTTTTCCTTCAATCTCCGCTACAGGATGGTTAAATGCTATGTATGGTCCATATTGTTATACGGCATGGAAACATGGACGTTAAGAGTACCTACCATTAATAAGTTGGAGGCCTTCGAAATTTGGACGTTTGCGAAGAATGTTCCGCATACCATGGACAGATATGGTGAGAAACGAGGAAGTCTTAAGAAAGGCAAATACTGAGAGAGAACTACTCAATTTGATCAAGGTACGAAAAATTGGATACCTCGGTCATTTACATAAAGAACTGGATAGGCGTAAATAACACTGGCGATCTTTTGCATGCCGCAAAAGACAGACCTCTGGCCTTAAGATAATTTGCCAACGCACTATAGGTACACGGCACTATAAGAAGAAGAAGACATTAATTTTGTTTTCAGATGCTGCTTGGAAAACTCCAAAACCAGCGCTGCCATGGGGAAGGAAATTGAAACTTGATAATGAAATATCTGAAGAGATCTAAAGAGAGGGCAGATGCTGAAATAAAAAATTAACTAAAATTTAATTTGCATGTGGCATTAGCAAATATGATTAATTTTGTAATGGTTAAATTGTGTGGTTGGTGGACAGAAAGAGACAGTCAATTTTTGAGACATTTTTATTTATTAAAAATAGATACCTAAAAATTTATCTACTGCTGAAATAAAACAGACAAATTTCCTTATTAAGTATTGATCTTTTTCAAACTTATGATTTCAACTTTAAAACTCAAAAATTGACTTGTCTGCTTTTAACCCATTTTCTACCAGAATATCAATAAATATATTTTTTCATAAATATAACTGCAGATGACAATGGAATGAAACTAAATAAACGTAAAAATATGTTTTTATTAATTTTTTTTATATAAACATAAGAAAAAAACGCTGTGACTATATGGTCACACAGGGAGGTTACCTATATATACATTATGTATTTACTACTGTGTATGAAAAATTTCAAAACACTCAATGCAAAGTCCTAAATTACATTTTTTACACTGTGTACGTATCACAGAAGAACATCCTTCTCCTGCACACCTACGTCTTTTGCCGTTAGGAACTGGAACAACAAGATGGTCAATTTTGTCATATTGTAGATTGTCGGACACTCATTCATTTCCGCAAATACATCTGTGCAATTTCCCGTCGGAAAACTATATTAGGTGTTTTTTTTCTTTCCTTTGAGGACTTCTTATAAAGCACCCATGCATTACGTAGGCATACGTCAACAAGACAAATAAAAAGAGGCCAATACTACTTTTTACTTCTGATGCCAATTCTGTATCGTGCCACATCTTCATCCATTCTATCCGTGCCACACGTGAATGTATTATATTTTGCAATAATCAAAAGCCTTTGTACTCGAATAATTTTCTTCTGTTGCTTAGAGTATCTCTTGACGTAACTTTGAGGATTGATGCCGTAGCAAGTTGATGCAGCCGTAACTACAGCATTATCCATCTAGGATAGGAACTAGAATCTAGGAACTCTATTTTGTCTTATTGTTCCAGTACAGTCATATCCCCTCAGTTTTAATTCTGCAAGTAAATTGAAACTCGTAAATAGATATATCAGTATAAATATGGTAATTTGGCATCTTATTTGGTAGATCGTTAAGCATTTGAAGTAAAGGAGCTGTTGCACATCCAAATTTTTCTACATAACTGTTATCAGTTGAAATCTGTTTACCTTGATATAACTGAAAATGAATCAAATAACTGTCTTCAGAATTCAAACACCAAGCTTTACAGCCAAAGCGTCTTGGCTTACCTTTGATAAACTGTTTACAGCTATGTTTCCCAAAATACTTGATCATTGATTCATCATAATTCATGTGCTCGGTTGGTTGAAAGTACTTAAGACATTTCATTTGCACCTTTTCTATAATGGGGCGTAGCTTCCACATTTTATCAGTCCTTCCAATTCTGCTGTTATCGTCAAATTTTTACATTTCATGATTTGATCAAATCTATTCCTGCGCATAGAATTTTTCACCATGTGTACTGCCATGTCATCCTGTTGATCCTAATAATATGTTCTGCCCGGTAAGGGATGGTAGCCGGATAAAATTAAAATTCCAAAAAACATTTTAATTCATCAATGGAGAGATTTAGATCTGGAAAATTCTTGAACGCAGCATATTTTTTTGTTTCTTGTAAAATATGCTAAAACATATCGTTGATAAAAAAGAGTTCGAATAGTTCTAATGGACTCATTTCATAACATTCATAACTGTCAGATTTATTCCCGTTTTTAAATTTTTTATTATGTATCAAATCTCCCTCTATCCATTGCTTGATCTCAGTTTTTTTAAAAATTCTACATTTTTTATTTTTTCCCTTATTTATTTGACTCACCTGTTCATCAGGTTCTGTTGTCTTTATTTCATCCACAGAGTCTTCCTCTCCTTGTTCCATATTTTCGATACGATTTATTCGAACTTCAGCTGGCGCTAATAACTGTCTATGAGACAAATTGTCAACTAAACCACCTCGTTTTCGTCGCCGGAATCTTCATCCGTATCCTCATGAACATCTGGAGGAGAAATAAACACCAATGTTTCATTATTTTCTATATTTTCGGCATCATATAACATGGTCAATGCTTCTTGTAGTGTAAAACCACGTCTAAAGAGAAAAAAACAGAAAACCTATTAAACATCACATATTATCCCTGTGTGACGTTATGGCCACAAACAAATATTAGAAGCTCTACCGCATTTGATACAATACTTTTGTGATAAATTATATAAATATGTCTTAAACACACGTCTCTAGATCCTATTTGTTCAAAAATATTTTTGGTTTCTTTAAAAATAAGATTAAAACATATTACTTACTCAAAGCGAACGTCCATTTTGATGCTTTCTCATTGTAACACCAACAAACAATAACTATAACACGACTTTGCCAGCGAATAGATCAGGTACCGGGTATGTCATTCGTTACATAGATATCTCTAGTCCGCGTGGTAATATTACTAGTTGCATATATCGCTGTATGTGTTAAATGTTGTATATTTAAAAGGGGCCATTTAGTGTGACCATTCGGTTACGCTAGCAGAAAACGGGTTAATTGCCGACCACACAATTTTAAAGTAAATCAGGATTGGAAGGGATAAGGGAAGTTGAATGATTCTGTTTTTAGTTAGCCACAGTAATTTTTAACGATTTTGCCAATTTCTTTACCAGTATCCACAATCCTTTTTTCTCTTGTCTAGACATGCGTACTCAAAGACCCTATAACGGTCACAGCCATATTCACTCTTTAACTATTAAAATTTGTGACATTCTAGCATGCTTTCAGTGTCTTAATACCAATAAAGGTCTTTGTCCAGACGGAATATCTTAACTTATTGTTAAGTATTTGTGCATTCTTTTAATGTAGGCCTCTATGGCTTATTTTTAATAAATCTCTGACTGAGGGTCACTTTCCATCACAATTTATTTATTGATTTCTTTCTTAAATCATTGATTTCTACTTATCGTTCCATTATAATTCTTTCTGCATTCCTAAAATTTTCGAGGCTTTACTGAACGATTTTTTGACAGTAAATCTGAAGAATTACTTTCATACTGGTCAGCATGGTTTCCTGTTTGGTCGTTCAACTTCTACTAATTTACACTGATTATGTTATAATTGCACTAAAAAACATTTTTTATGTCGATTAGATTTATACTGACTTTCTACAAGCATCTACTGTTCTTGTAAATTGTGTAGACCATATTCTTATGATCAATTTTTTGAATCTGGATTCTTTTACCAGAAGACTTACCTTTCAATCTTTATTTTTAAGCTTGTTCATAAAATGGTTAATCTCTTGAAATGCTTCAGCTAGTTCGTTTTCATATTTCTTCCCATTCAGTGCGTCAGAATTCCAATCTCCAGGTTCCTTACCGCAGAACTAATTATGGTTCAAATATAGGTATGATCTGAAACTTCTGTATCAATAGCTTTAGGTACTATTTAAAGCACTAAAATGCAACATGATACTTTTTATAAATGTGTACTTATTTATTTTATTCATGTATATTTTATTTTTGTTATTTTATTATCTGTAATTTTGTGTCTATATTGTTGCATTTTTGTATAATTTTGACAGTGAATTTCTTCCATTTGTTATTAATACATAAATATAAATATATGTAATAATAAATGTAAGTTCCTTAAAACATTTATGTTTTATTACTCAAAATTATTTTATATTTCTATAATGTTGCTTTTTTGTAGAATTTTGACAGTGGATTTGTCCCGTTTGTTAATATTAAATAAATATAAATAAATGTAAATTCCTTTAAACATTTACGTTTTATTTCCCAAAATAAATTCTTAATATGCACAGAATGTCGCCACATTAAGTACTGTATACAATGGCCTTGACGTCTAATTTACATCCTCAGTGCTAAAATAGACGTCCGAGAGATATCACAAAAGTCCGTCAAGTAAGTCCACCGGACGTTATAGGGACGTTCTATTAAGGTCCGATTAACGTCCCTGTACATCCAACGAACGTCCGCTCGGGACGTTAAATGGACGTCCATAGGACGTTTGGCACAGCAACATTCGGACCAAAATAGGACGTCCTTGGGACCAAAGCGGACGTTCGAGAAACATCTTTAAAGTCCGTGAGGGACGTACTATGGACGTCCACTGGACATACGTGTGCTATTAGGGTATATACTGAATATCTAAAATGCAACTAATTATAAGAGAGTGGTGATAATCATAATATAATATTCAAAAATAAAGTTCCTATAAATTTGTCTTTCTTGCTGAGTTCTATAAACAATTTAGTGGATATTGAATTACAACTCGTTCTAATTCTAATCTATAAAAATAAACAGTTTATTATGAGTAATAAAAAATTTACACTTGTAAGCATTAATATTTTATATTTGGTAGTGTTTCATATTACGTTATTGCCTGCATAAAAATATTTATATTTTGTTAGAAATCATTATAAAATTTTGTTGTAACTTATCCCTCCTCTGGATGTAACTTCGTCCTCGAAGTTTTTAATGTTTCGGCTAGTAGTTCTTCCAAAATTTGGATTTGTGCAGTGACTAGCTTGGGTCCGAAAAGGATTTTGGAAATACGTTTTCTTTTCTTCGGTAGGGATATTGTTAGTATTAGGGGAGAGGTGGGATATTTGATCCCGGTGGGATACTTGATTCCCATTTAAATATGGCGCCCAATGATATCATATTATTGTTGTGTTGACCCACTTGGGTAAAGGCCATACTGTTTACTTTGTTTTGACAAATGGCTGCTACTTCAGAACACACTTGACATTTTAATCAAGATTATTCTATTTTGTGACATTGAAAGTTTATTTTACGCGTGCGAGGTAAGTTATAACAACTTTAATTCGTTTAGTTTATAATTATACTGCCCAAATAGGTGAAACATTTGTACTTTTATCCTCTAAATACTAAAACATTGATATTTAAATTGTAACTGTTTTAACCTAAAACTTGCACTTGTTAGAAAAATGTCATTGCAGGGATAGTTGATCCTATTAAATGGGGGATACTTGATCCCAGGATCAAGTATCCCACTTTGTGTTTCTTTTATTCCCGTGTTTAATGTAATTAATTTTATTCATGTTTATTTTTTCAGATGCCACGTAAGTACTCAACTAAAAGAGGAGCAACGAAAAGAGTTCCATCTGATGCAGAACATGTTAAAGCGGCTGTAAATGCGGTAAAAAATGGAGGAAGCTACAAAGCACCCGCTAGGCTGTTCGGAATAAATGCCATAACATTGAAGAGGTTGTGCAGAAAAAACAATATCTCTCTCAGGCTACAAGGTGCGGCAGGTTTTTTCACTTGACCAGGAAGAAGAAGTTGATATGTTTTCGAAAGATATGTCCAAGATGTATTACGGTCTTACTTTGATGCAATTGCGCAAATTGGCATACTCCTATGTTGCAACAAATGGGATATCATATCCCCCTGCCTGGGATAAAACAAAGCAAGCATGCCGCGACTGGTACCGAGGTTTTCGTGATAGCAACCCTACGCTGTCATTAAGGACACCAGAAGCCACAAGCTTGGCCCGAAGCTTAACTTTTAATAGTCACACAGTTGGTACATTCTTTAATCAATAAACAAATGTTTATATACAGTACCAATTTCCTCCTGAACGTATATGGAATATTGACGAAACGGGCCTCACTACAGTACACAAACCTGCTAAAATAATTGTTGTTGTGAAAGGGTCGAAGCAGTTGGGCAAAATTACATCTGCAAAACGAGGCGAACTGTTCACTTTAACCGTACTTCTAAACTGAAAGCAAAAGTACTGGTGTATGCCGGCGTGGAGCATACGGGTTTACCTTACAGCAAACATCTTCTTCTCATTGCCTCGTCTCCTTTCGAAGGTTGTCGATCCAAATGGTAATTGTAGTTTTGGAAACTGCTGCGCGAAAGATCTCTGCGGATGAGCGGTCAAACCATCTCCTCAGGTCTTTCAGCCACGAGTTCTGGCGTCTTCCTACTGATCTTTTGCCCTGGACTTTTCCTTCTAGTATAACTTGAAGTAATTCATATCTTTCGCCTCTCAACACATGACCCAAGTATTGCATTTTCCTCTCTACAGCAAACATGCAGAGACTTAATTGCGCATTCTTCCTCCTTGGTAGGTGGGCGCCTTATCAATTATATAACCACAAAACAAAAATAACCTTAATAACCTTACTAAATTGTAAAGTGAGTTGTTTTTCTGTGTGTATTTGTTTTCATGTTTAGTAGTGTAAATACTAAACTAGGCAATGGAGTCTGGTGATTCATCGAGTGTATATTTGGGAAGCGATGTCTCCAGTTCAACCGATAGTGAGGACAATATTTTTGTACCTAAAACTAAAAACGAAAATTATGTTGAAAATACTGTACCATCCTACAGTAACCAAGAGTTTTTTTGAACATTTTCGAGTGAGCAAACAAGTTGCAAATAACTTATCAGAAAAATTTATAAACTCAACACATTTCTACCATCAAATGGGCGAATTTGGAAAAATAACAGCTCTGCAATATGTATTGGTTTTTCTGTGGTTTGCAGAGCATGAAGCTGCCTCATACAGAGATGTTTCTGATAGGTTTAACATATCTCTAAGTTCCTTGAGGAAAATTATAGTCCGAATGACTTATTTTTTATCGAATTTGGCTCCTGAAATAATTCAATGACCAAATTTTCAGGAAAGAATAATCATTGAAAGATGTTTTAGACAAAATGCTTTTCCAGGAGAAATTGGTGCAATTGATGGTTCACATATAAAAATAGATAAGCCGTCAGAAGACCATGATTCATACCTTAACAGGAAACATTTTCACTCCATTCTTGTAAGTTCTATTTGGTTTCACAAACATTTCGATAACTTGATGCATAGATGTGCTATGTCCATCATACACCATTTGAGAAGACAAGTTTTTCAATCTACAGTACCTTTTCACTTTAGATGCATTATACTATCCTAAATAGATTAAAAAAATATTAGTTTATCAACGTTTATGGTCTATAGTCTAGTCTATTTATAGTAGCAACAAAATTCTCAAAAATGAACATGGTAGTATATCTGAGTTTTAAGGAATCGATTTGTTTATCTTTAATTATAACCATTATGTGTATCATAATGTATAGAACATACAACTGAAACTGTATTCGAAACTTTTTTTAGCTACAAGTAGTGTGTGATCACAAAAGAAAAATAAGGGATGTATTCATAGGTTACCCTGGGTCAGTTCATGATAGCCGTGTCTTCAGACAGCGGTTACCCATGCTTAAACCATCTTCTTACACCATATAAAGATTTTTGAAACTTAGGAAGGATGCAAAATAATTTTAATGTTAAATTGTCCCAAAACAGATATGTTATTGAACATTGTTTTGGTATACTAAAACAAAAATTTGGGCAATTGTACCATTTAAAGCTAAGAAAAATTTCTGATTGTGTACATTTCATAAGGGCATCTTGTGTTCTTCAAAATATAGCTCTAGAAGACACACTACCTGACATTTTTGAAAACATACCTGACGATGTTGAAAATGAACCAGAAAATGACGAAAATCTACAGGACAACCAAACTGGAATGGCACTTAGAAATAGAATATCAAATATGTTGCTAAGAAATTAATATTAATAAATTTATAAAACAACTTTTTGTGTATCAAATTTATGCATTAACTTTTTTTATTTTCATAGGTGTAATAAATGTGGTGGTTGTTATGTTTTAATTTTTGTAATACAGATTTTTTTTAACTTTTCATTGTTTCTTATGTAACACCAAAAATCTAAATAAAAAATCCTCCAACAAAATACAAAACTTATTTTAATACTTACCTATACTTACATACTAACACATGTCTAGGATAAATGCTATGGAGGGCGGTACAATGGTCACAAGTCACAAAATTACTGTATTGCTTATAACATAGAGAACACACCGCAATATTTTTTTCTACCGATTGGTATAAAAGACATAAGTCAATGCACTCTCATAAGAATTTTAGAGCAATGGTTAAAAGGTACTAACTGGGAAATCATTGAATAGGGGGCGGTAAAAAAGTATTAAGTCTGACTTATGACTTTTATACCGTTCGATTTATGAACGGTTTAGGTCATTGCCATTGGGTTTAATCGGTACAAAGGACATGAGTCAGTGACTCGGTTTAAAAAGATTAGGTATTCCAAGTATTGTTAAGACATTCCAATGCTTGTCTAATGCAATACAATTCCGGGAACTTGGGTTTCGTTTATTTCATTCTTAGTCGCTTGACACACCATGCTTGGGGTGTAATTATGTATAACTATTGTGCAGTTAAATACACAACAATGACTAATTAAAACTTTTAATAATTTTACTATAATAAAAGAAATTTATTGTAATAAAGAAATGGGATTTGTTTTATTGTTGGGGGTCAAACTATAACCAATAATAGTTAATCGCCACTGGCAACGTACTGAGAATGAAATTGTTTTAATAACCCTCAGAAAGTTTGGGAATTGACAACAATATTACGCAGTTCTCTGTTAACAGTGTGTAAGTAAAGAAGTGCAGTTATGGGTAGCAGAGGTAAAAAGTTGATAGACATGGTGTTGAGGGAGACGAGTCAATCGAGATATTTACCTGATACATCACAAAATCACGAATCTGATACAGTACATTCTTCACCAGCTCCCTCCGTTGATCCCGAATTAATGGGCATTTTTGATGAATTCAGTGACAGTGATACAAGCTATGTTCCTGACGGAGATTCTGACAGTGAAGAATCACACCCAATACCAACAGCTAAGGCTTGTTCGTCTACAGAAGTGAGCCACTGTTCTACCAGTATATTAGAAAGTCCATTTATGGAAGTGGATGACTGCGTTCAGAGCTCAAGTCAAACGGACAATGATATTCATGCGGATACAATGCCATCGATCCATTCCAACGCAGAAAAAATTATCAAACCATTTGCTAGAAAAGTGCGAAAAAATAGAAAAGAATGTCTGCATAGCGGTAAAGAAGTTATAACTGCAAAAGGCAAGAAAGTAAAAGCAAGGAAAATGCTAGAGTTGAAGGAATGTCGAAATAAGTGTTATCTGAAATTGAGTCCAGAAATTCGAAGTTCACTTTTCCAAGAATACTGGAGTTTGGGCTCTTATGATAGAAGAGTTACCTACATTGCGGCTCTCATCAATAGTGCACCAAAAAAAACTATTCGTTCGAGAAATTTGGATAATCCCAAAAAACGTGAAGTGACACATCAATATTTTTTTGAAATAAGTGGAAGCAGAATTTCTGTATGCAAAGCATGTTTTTGTGCAACTCTAGATGAGACACCAAGATTTATACGTACTGTTATAAACAAAAAAAAGTCAAGTGTATCAGGCATTCCAAGCTCTGACGCAAGAGGACACAACCCACCACCACATACAAAGACGCCAGAAGAGATAGAAGGTGTTAAAAAGCATATACTTTCATTCCCATCGTACGAAAGTCATTACACTAGACGTACTAACGACAAGAAATACTTGCAATCTCATCTTAACCTACGAATTATGTACGACCTATACTGCCAAGACAAGGAAAATCCAGTTAGTCGAAAAATTTATGAGAAAACTTTCCGATCACTAAATTTATCCTTTAAAAAACCTAAACAGGATACATGCTACACATGCGATTTATTGACCATGAAAATGAAGACGGCAGTTAGTGATTCTGACAAGGCTGCCCTTACAATTCAACGCGAAGAGCATCACTCCAGTGCAGATAAGGCATATAACATGAAAAAATTCGACAAAGAAGAATCAAAAACAAGTGACGAAAAAACATGTTATACGTTTGACCTACAGCAATGTTTACCAACACCTTTTCTTGGATCTTCTGTTGTGTTTTATAAAAGGCAGTTGTGGACATACAATCTCACTATTCATGATGGAGCTTCAGGGAAATCCAAACATTACATGTGGCATGAATGCACAGCTCGTCGCGGAGGAAATGAGATAGCGTCGTGCCTATATCACTTCTTAAAAAATCATCTATCACTTCTTAAAAAATCATCTATCACCTACAGTAAAGTTTGTAACGTTTTATTCAGACACCTGTGGTGGTCAGAACAAAAATTCTCATGTGTCGGCGATGTTTTTGAAATTTATAGAGGAATCCACCACTCTACAGACTATAAACCACAAGTTCTTAATTCCTGGGCACACACATATGGAGTGTGACATAAACTACGCCCTAATAGAAAAAAAAAAGAGAAAAAGTGAAATTCCAATATACCATCCACATGACTGGTTTCAGCTTGTTCGATCTACGGGGAGAAAGAACAAATTTGAGGTGTGTGAAATGAAGCAAGAAAACTTTTTTGACTTTTCCAAACTCTTCAATGACCAGCTAGTTTTGAAGAAAAAGAATGAAAATGGTTTGGCATTCAAGTGGCATGATGTGAAGTGGTTGCAATATAATGTTAACGAGCCAAGGAAAATCAAATATAAGAAAAACCTGACTGATGATACCTTTGATATGATCAACTTTAGATGCCGTGGAAAATTCCACAGATATGATTCACCACTAATATCTAAAGAGAAAAAGAGAGATTTAATTTCAATTATTAATTTGATACCGCCTATTTTCCACGAATTTTATAATAATATATTGACATGTGACAATATTGCAGATGAAGACCCTGATCTTCAAGATGAAACAATGAACTTTAGTGACATGTGCGTGTGTGTTTTAGTTTTATAATTTAGTTTATCTACTTATTTCAACTATATGTAAGTACCTATAAATTTCAAATTTTTATCTTTTGCTTCTAAATGGTTTTTAATAAATGTGTATTTCTTGACTTACTGCTTTATTACCAAGCTATACAATACAACTTTGACCGGTAGAAAAGTCACAAGTCACAAAAATGTCTAAAATATTAAAATTTATCTAGGTTACATACTAGAGTTTCACAAACATACATAAATTAATAACAATCCGCATCATTTAAAGATCATAGACAAAAAAATCGATTTAGGAAAAAATAAATAAACTTTAAAGGTCTCTCCTGTAAAAGTTACATTTTGGACTTGTGTCTATTGTACCGCCCTCCATAGAATGATTATTTGTAAAATTAATTTTTAATGTAGTGATATTTATTCTGTAAACCATCTGAATAATACTTGATTCTATGTAAGCCCAAAATATGTAACAACAGATCAAGAATTATTAATTCTTAAAAAAGGCTGTTGTTCCATCAACAAACCTTAAAGGATAAACAATTTTGCCTAACAGGTTGCTATTTGTTTGAATTGTTAGGTAAAATCCTTTACCTTTTAAGTCTCTTGAAAAACAACAGCCTTTTGTCAAGAATTGACAATTCTTGTTCTTTGTTACATATTTTTGGGTCGACATAGAATCAAGTTTTTTTTTAGTTTGTTTTATATTCACATGGTAGAAAGAATAAACATCATTACAATGAACAATGTTCCACAGCGATTGTTCCTAAAACTTTTAATTTTTAGTATACTTGTCATATTATTCCATTAAAACAGTTGTTCACGTAATAAGGATTTATTTAACTTTACAAAATCTTTAAAAATACAAAACAATACTACAATATTAATAGTGTGACAACTTAAAAAGTATCAAATTTGAGTTATCCCGTGAACTTAGCTTAAAAAGATGTAATAATAATAATATAATAATAATAATGTTTATTAATTTTTCATATACATTGTATAAAAAGAACAATAATTTAAGTATGTTATTTACACATCAAAAAATAAACATCTGGTACTACCCGTTAAAACCAAAAATGGTCGAGCACGGACGTCGTGTGTGCATTGTGTATTTGATACATTAACAATCCAATAATTACATATTAATAATTAAATAAATCTAATTATACAATAATTCTGTATTTCAGTTATTTCAGTTTGTACAACGCATTTTTATGTTTTGATGATGAAAATTATACTTATTTTGATTTTATAACTTTCAGTAATCAAAAACTATTACTAAACAGTTTAGTTACTATTACTATGACTGAATTATTATTTGCTTAATCCATTAAATTTTGTATATAGCTGCGATCCAAATTAAGAATATATTTTTTAAATATTGATTTTATCATTATTAGTGAGTTGAGAGTAATTAGGTATATTTTATATTTATCAGGTAAGGCATTAAATATTCTTGGAGCTTGATAAAGGAGGTATCTTTGACCTAATCTTTTTTTGCTAATTCCAGTTTTTACATGTTTATTTGTTTTATTGCGGGTTTCATACGGGTGGCATAGTTTATGAAGTATATGTTTTCTGTTATATATGTAAACTAAGATGGAATACATATATAGTTGTCTTGTGTCCATTACTTTGGCTTCAATAAATAGAAGATGACTTGAGTAAGTACGTTGTTTATATAATATTATTTTTAGTATTCTCTTTTGTAAAATATCAACTTTTTTTAAGTATGTTTTTAAAACACCACCCCAGCCAAGTATTCCGTATCTAATTCTAGACTCAACAAGAGAGTGATATAATATTTTTAAATATTTTACGTCAATTATTGATTTTATATATTTGAATTTTGGAACTAAAGCTCTCAAGCATTTTGCTAGTTCATTCATATGCTTATCCCATCTTAGATGTGAGTCTATAGTTATGCCCAGATATTTTATATTAGAGGTTGTTTTTATCGTTATGTTACGTTCCATGCAGTTAATGTTTATATGATTAAATGAAGGTAGTGATACTTTGTTACTACAAAATGGAATAACAAATGTTTTTTCAAAGTTAATTGTCAATCCTTTATAATTGAACCATTGAACTATCTTAAACATATCAACTTCAATTTTATTTTTTAAATCTTTCCAAGTGTCTGTACTATACATAATAGCAGTGTCATCGGCGAAACTGATTATTTTTCCTTCGGTGTTTACGTTATATAAGTCATTTACATGTACGTTAAATAATAGTGGACCTAAAACTGTTCCTTGGGGTACACCACATTGTAGAATAAGCTGATCACTGTAAGTGTTATTTACCTTCACAATTTGTTGTCTTTTGTATAAATAACTTTGAATTAACTTATGTGAAATTCCGCGTACTCCGCATGCTTCCAATGCTTCTAGCAATTGCGGATGGCTGACCGTATCAAATGCTTTCGCTAAGTCTAGAAATACACAGGCAGTAGGTTTATTTTTGTCAACTCTATCATATATGTTATTAACAAGTTCTGTAATTGCATCACTTGTAGAAATACCTTCACGAAACCCAAATTGTGAAGATGATATAATGTTATGTTTGTTGAAAAAAGTAGTTAGTCGGGTTTTAAGTGACTTTTCAAATATTTTTGCTAATGTTGTGATTAGTGAAATAGGTCTATAGTTAGATAGACTACGCTTATCACCCTTTTTAAAGATAGGAGTTATAATAGTTTGTTTAAACTTATCTGGACACTCCCCTGTTTCAAATATTAGATTTATTAATTCAACTAATGGTTTTTTGATTTGTCCATTTATATTTATTATTGTTTGAGAGGTGATTTTGTCAATTCCCGGAGACTTCTTATTCTTTAAGTTGTTTATAATGCTTTCTATTTCACTTTCAGAGACCGGTGTCAAATATATTGAATGGCTTGAATATTTATATGTAGGAGTATATGATTGAGGTGGTATTATTTTTTTAGCATATGTTTCTCCAATTTCTGTAAAGTAACGAACAAAAGTATTTGAGATAGTTGTATTGTCTTTAATACTAGTTTCATTTTCTGTAATTATTTCTGGAATATTTCTTTCTTCTTTTGTAGTTTTCAAATGTTTTATTATATTCCATAAATTTTTAGATACATTTTTGTTTTTCAAAATCTGATTTCTGAAATAATCTCTTTTGGCGCTTTTTAATAATTTATTGAGCTGATTTCTGTAATTAAGATAGTTAGTTTTTTATCTATATTATCTGGATCTTTGACGTATTTGTGATAGAGTAAGTTTTTAGTATTTATAGATTTCACCAATCCAGCTGTTATCCAAGATTGACGCTTTAATTCGCGTTTTTTGCATTTTCTAATATAGCTGTTCTTCTTTATAAGTTCACTAAGAATTTTACACAATAAGTTACATTTGGCGTTCACATTTTTCAAATCATTATATTGTTTCCAGTGATAGTTTTTTAGATCATTATTTAATTTTTTGTAGTTTATAACTTGATATTCTTTAGTTACATTATTTAAATTTTGCTTTAGATCGAGCGGCATGCATATAACGGTTGCTTTTTGATCGGTTATACAAGTTTCTACAACGGCTGCTCTAGATTCGTGATTACACTGTTTTATTACTTTAACAAATATATGATCCAGACAGGTTTTGGAATTACCTTGTATTCTAGTGTATTTGTTGATCATAGATTCAAAATTGTAGTCGTACATCAAGTTAAGATATGCAAAGACGTTCTCATCAGAGTTGTCTTTAATATTAATATTAATATCTCCAAGTACTATATGGTAGTCGATCTGTTCAGTTTTTGCTTGTTCTAGATATTGTTCTAAATGCTGAAGAAACTCTTCTACATTAGTAGAAGGAGAACGGTAAACACAGGTGACTAAGCATCGTTTTTTATTTTTGAGCGTAATAAATACTTCGATTACTTGACAATGTCCGATCATTACCAAGTTGTGAGAGTATACAACATTCTTTTTTATAAAAACCGCTACTCCATCATTTTTATTGAAATTGTAATCTGTATGTACAAAGGTATAATTTTCGTTATCATAATATTTAACATCACAAAGTTTAAATGTTTCTGTCAGTACGATGAGATCAAAATCCATAATTAATTGGTGTAATAGAACATTGAATTCGTCAAAATTTTTTGTTAGACTCCTGATATTTTGGTGAATAATTGTTAGGTTAGATTCATTAGTTCCTAGTCTAACAAATTTATTTAATTGCAATATATTATCTAACTCATGTGTATCAAAGGGTTCAAAGTCTACATCTCTTATAAACTGATCCATGATATACGTTCTACAAACCTTTATGTATATGACAAGAAAAAAAGAAAAATCACACTTATATAATTTAACAAAAAAAGACCAATGACAACAAAAAAAAAATCAAAAATATAAGGACAATTAGATCAATATAAATAGCTTTGATAATAATTTATTTATTCGATGCAGAGTTATGCCGTGTTTTATATGTTGATTTATTTTTATCTGTACCAACGGATCTGTTGGTTGGGGTCGTCTTTCCACTAACTGCTGTTGTTGATGATGTAGTATTCAGCGGAGCCTGGTGTGAAATACCGCTTGGATTTCCTCTGGTATTTCGATTCTTAACTGTTTCTTCTCTGCGATTTTTCTGGATTTTATTTTCTAATATATTCTCGTCTTCGTCAGGATCTTTTCTTTTTCTGTTTCAAATGGATGTGTTTCTCTAGTATAACGAGGTGTCCCGGGGTCACTACTTGCAGGTTTAATATCTATTGTAAGAGTTTCTTCTTGTTCTTTCAGTTCTATGGCTGTATATGATTTTCTATTTATAATAAGTTTATGATTTTTTATATAACATATATTTGTCTTGTTTTGCCTAGCTAGTAAAAGGTGCTTCCGCAGAATTTTGTTTTCTTCCTGTTGTTGTTTGGTGAGATCATGCGATATATTTATGTTCGATCCTTTTAGATTTCTTAAGTTTTTCAGAACTTTTAATTTTGTGAGAAAAAATATAAATTCTATTTTAATCGGACTATTTAATTGTTTTCCTAACGCGTAAGTGTTGTTTATCTCGGTTTCTTTAATATTTAATTTTAATGATCTGTTTAGTTGATCGATAATATATTTTATATTTAGCTCCGGATTTTCCCTAACCATTCCATAAATTATTATGTTGTTACGTCTATTATTATTTTCAATTTTTTCTACCTTTTGTTTTAATTCCAGATTTTCTTTTTCTAAATGTTTTATTTTATATTCAGTTTCTGCAACCTTAAGTGATAGACGTGTTTCTAAAGCTTTAATTAAGTTTTTTAATTCACTATTTTCTTTTCTTATTTCTTCCAACAGATAATTATTTGAAATTTCGATCTGTTCCATTATTTAGTGTATGGTCGCCTTTAGAGCATGAATGTACAAGACAATTATTATTAGGATGGTAGTTTTTTAACAGCAATTATAAATGAACGGTAATTAAGAATTAGTGACTGGTTTTTTTGGTTAAATCTGATTTGATTGTGAGGTTATAGTTTGCATTACTTATGCATGCGTTGTTGACAAAGAAGTTAACAGTAATTTCTTTTAGTGTATATGTAAAAGTGATACTTGCAATTCACTTACGGAAAGTTTTTGATATTGATCTTCTACTTTTTCCACAAATAACAACACATTTTATACAGAGGTAACGATATACGACAACATACCACAAACGGCCACACACGACGATGTACTTCATATAATACAATATTCAGTATTGTATTATGTGAATTACATGTTTGTAAGCCGAGTACAAGAGTTAACTCAAATTTGAATTTGTTCAAGTTGTTATGTTATTGTATAAATGTTGAAAAAAAAAAACAAATCAAATTTGTCTACAACTTTTTCTAATAACTCTGTTTTTTTTAACAATTTATTTTGTTCTTTTATTAATTTATTTCTCTGTCTTTTTTTCTTTTATATTTTCTTTATGTTGTTGTTTTAATAATTTATTTTTTTCTTTTCTTTCTTCTAACTTTTTTTTTTCTAATTTTAAGTGGGCTTCAAACTTCTTTCTCTAGAGCGAATCTAGCATCATTATATTGTTTTTTTTCTCCTCTTTTTTTGGCTGATATTTAAAGAGCAGTAGCAACCGTTTTTTGTGGTGTTACCCTTACATCAAGAGATGTTGATGGTGTACTTATTACATAATCGTGATCATTTGATGCTACATTTTCAGAAACAGGTGTAGAAATGTTGTCTTCTTTTAAGTTTACAATTGAATTTGTGCTGATTACACATTTAGGTACAATATTTTTTTTGTGCCGAGTATTTGTCCCATTTCTTCGGCAAATTCAAAATCTTTTCTCCCTCTCCCTGTTTTTTTGGCGTTGTCTATATATTTTTTAAAATTTCTTTCTAAAACCCTCCAACGGTTTTCACAATTTGCTGGGGTGCAATTAACATTATTCATTTTTAAGTCAGACGATATAACTTCCCACAACTTTTTAAACTTCTTTATGACGACATTTTTTCTATAGTTTTTGTATAGATCAATTAATAGTAATGTGTTTCCTCTCGTCCATACAAAACTTGTTTCAGCGTTGGCCAATAGCTAATAATAGCTGGTCACCTTCTTGGAAAGCCAAATACTCTCGTAAGGATTCTAAAAATTTTAAATAAATATAGTATAGGCACTAGTAATAAAAATAAAATCATTTACCTTCCATCTTCAGGGTATTCAGTTATAGAAATTTTAATTAAAATAGTTATAACTAAAAAATAAAATTTACTAAAAAAAACTAATCAAACTAATAAAATCAAATAAACACTATAACTAAGAATATTAAACAATAAATGCAAAAAAGGGAATAAAAAGATTTAACAAAATAATTCGATCGAATTCCAAGAAATAAGAAAAGGAGATTTCGAGATTTGACAAACGACAATGACAAATGCAAAACATCAAATTTTAAGTGTTCTTAGAGCACAAAATCACAAACTAATTCCAAACAATTTCCAACTGAACATCGTCCCCTTACTAACAAATAAACGTATCTCGATTTTATTGATTATGGAGAAATATCGATAAACACCATTTAGTTTGGTTTTACAAAAGATATTACTGTTGATTTCAATTATTCATAAATTATTACTCTACAATAAGTTTTATACATTATTCACGATCATAAAACTGTAAACGAATGGAGTCTTGAATATTTTTGTGTAGGGGAGGGTAGTACACAATGAGACAAAAAATACATTTTTATGTCTGACATTGACATTTTTGAATTTGTCTACAAACTGAGTTAATCAGGCATCAATATGATTATTTCCTCAATATAATCTAAAATAAATATTCCCCCATGAGTGAAGAAACAAAATCTATGATTATTTTGCTAACCGTCTACATCTGTCCCAATGTGTACGATTGGTGGTACACAATGAGTCAAGTGGTGGTACACAATGAGTCAAGTGGTATTATTTCAATAATTTGTTAAATTAAATACATAGAATGTAGTTTTTATTATTAAAAATAGCAATTTTACATTTACAATAGAAAAACTGAAACGACAGAAAATTTTAACGGATCTTAATACTGTCAAACTTTACATCAAATTTGATATAAGATGCAAGACGCTTGTTTTTTATCTACATTTTTTGGTTTTGGTAGAATTGATACAATGTCTGACCTTGCTACTGCAGCAATGTCTTCAACTAAAGGAAAAAAAAGCAGCCTTGCAGCTTACCACCTTTTCTTAAAAATGACACTTTAAATTCATTATCTTCTAATGTCTTAAGAACTTTAGCAACATAAAATATATTGTTTTCAAATTTCACTAATACAAAATTATCAATGGAAAGGCTATAGCGGGATAAGATGGTCAAAATTGCACCATGCTCGATTCAGTTTTGGGTCTGGCCATTCGAAAGTACATAATTAAAAACTCACTCAGTTAAATTTTCAAGTTCCTAAGTGCCTCTGGGGGTTCGCTATGGGAAAAAACGTATTTAAAAAAAAAAAACGCTGTATTGCTGCAAAAAATCTGAAAAAATTCATAAAAGCGTATTTTAATAATACAAAACTGCCTGATTTTTTTTCAGATTTTTAGCTTGAAAATTGAGCCCAGGAAAAATATTTGAAATTTTCAGTAATATTTTAGGTTATGTCGGAAATTTTTGGCCAACTTTAAAACAATGTTTTTTTATGGGTTTTTCCCATTCTTTCAAATGGCATTTATCATTTTCAACGTGGAAAATGCCTAAAAATCGAAAAAACTGCTTTTTTGGCATTTTCTGAAGTTTTTGACTCATAACCTCAACAACATACACATAAATTAATGATAATTCATATTTTTATATGTATTCTTATCTTTATAATCGAAATAAATTATTAAAACTATTATTTTTTTCCTACAGCATGCTCTAAACACCGAAAAACCCCGTTTTTTCGGCGTTGTTTTTAAGCTTTCGCTATATAACCTCTAAATTCAGTGTCTAAATGAATAATAATTTACATTTTCACATGTATCTTTCCCTCTATAATCATAATCAGCTATTCAAAGCATTAGTTTTATCTCACAACATTCTCAAAAACCGAAAAACCCCATTTTCTCCATGTTTTTACTACATAACCTTAAAAGACTCTGAAAAATGAACCATATTTTTGATATCTTTTAAATAATTATTACAGCTGATCGTACGCAGGAAAACAAAATATTTTTTTTAGAGGTAAATAAATTTCATATATTTACTAATTAACAATCTATATTTACAATATTCTATTTAATCTAGATACATTGAATGACAGAATAATTACATTTTATTAATCTTCCTCACTATCCTCGTCGATTACCGGATTAATCTCCGTTTCACCAAATATTTCTGAAAGAAATTTAGCTGGTCTAATAATGTCCGATCTGTACCTAGCAT